>NC_087168.1:17677149-17707149 GCF_035594125.1 Scylla paramamosain
AAAAGTGTCAAATGATGTCAAAGTGTTCAAAAGTGTCAGATGATTAGTCGGATTCTTAAGGGTGTATCTGCTGTTAATAATGTAGATATTAATATGTGACTAGAACCATAAAAACTGCCTTAAAAACCGTGAAATTTCAACTACAGCCTTTCCTGAAACGTTTTGCTCTCCCATCAAGACAGTTTTCAAAGACGACAAATTATTATTCGGATTCTCAAGACTTTCTCCTGTTAATAATACAAAAAAATAATAAATAAATAAATAAATTGTTAATCTGTCACTAGAACAAAAATCCTTAAAAACCTTCGTGATTTTATTTATTTATTTATTTTTATTTATTTATTTTTATTTTTTTTTTTTATATAATATAGTGAAGGTGTACCGTGGAAGTTCAGAATGTGGTCTTTAAATTTAAACTTTACGTAAACGCCACAGATATTGACGTGCAGGTTATGAGTCTATCTGTGACTTGCTGAACGATTGCAAGATTTAGCTACGACTTAGACACGATAATCACTTTTTTTTCTTTTTCATAGTCAGTGTGTGTGTGTGTGTGTGTGTGTGTGTGTGTGTGTGTATAAGAGAATGACTTGTTTAGAATTACGAGTATATTTTAGTATTTATGTATCTGCACGTACAATCCTTTATTTTCTTTTGCCTAAAAATTAAAATAATAGTAATGAAAAATAAAGGAGTAGTGATTCTAATGGCAAAAACTCTAACCACTATTTTTTTCTCTACCCCATCAGAATGCGCAGGAATTCATCGGGTTCGCCACCTTGCCCGAACAGGTGCACCGAAAAAGTGTGAAGCGTGGGTTTGACTTCACGCTGATGGTGGTGGGGGAGTCCGGCCTGGGCAAGTCCACGCTCATCAATAGCCTCTTCCTCACCGATCTGTACAAGGACAGGAAGGTGCCCACGGGGGAGTGTGAGTATGCCTGTGTGCCGCTGCTGTTGTTGTTGTTGTTGTTGTTGTTGTTGTTGTTGTTGTTGTTGTTGTTGTTGTTGTTGTTGTTGTTGTTGTTGTTGTTGTTGTATTACGTACTGTCATACACACACACACACACACAGCGCCAGGTATTGAAAGGTAGGCCGTGTGGATGGGAGAAAATATTAGGTTTAGATCTAATGCTCCTAAAATTTCCTTTCCATTTTTTCTTTTGTTTCTGTTCTTATTCATGAACTTTCTTTTTGTTCTTGATCTTTTTCTTCTTGATCTTTTTTCTTCTTCTTCTTCTTCTTCTTCTATTAATGTTACTGTTCGACTAATTATCTGAAATTCCTTTGTACTTTTCTTTCACTTCTTGTATAATCCTTTCACTACTACTACTACTACTACTACTACTACTACTACTACTACTACTACTACTACTACTACTACTACTTTTTTGGAGTGCAGATCACAATGAATGGTTGTTTTGAGAGCAGCACAGTTTGGACAACAGTGTGCAAAGCCAGACACAAAGCTGGGAAGGCAGGTGTGGGAAGGCGAGATCTAAGGCTTAATGAATGTCAGAGGCCATTTCCCTCAACAAGCATCTTTTTTGTTTTATTTATGAAAAGGAACAATGGTCTCTGGAGAGTTTATGTGGAGGTTGCCTGAAAGTATGATAAACCAAGAATTTAAACTTTATTGGGATATGAAACAATTAACAGCATTAGAAGTAATGCATGAAATCTTTATAAGCATCAACAAGAAAGAAGGCAATAAAAAAGAAGAGATTTTGCAATTTGTAGACAGTTTAGTGATTGGAAATGACTGTAGAACACACAAAGATGTTTCAGAGTGGTAATTAAAGAAAGATGTACCGAATGGCAATGAAAGGGTTAATGAGATGAGGTGATCTCAAAGTACGTACAGAGCCTCATTGTACTTTTACATAGTTGTATTTTTTAAGAAAATATTTAATTCAGGTAGTGCATTAAAGAATGGTCTTTAAGAACTTATTTTAATATGTTGTTTTAAATTTGGGTATTTTCGGTCACTGCACTGAGTGACCTCTACAAGCACCATGACGCTTCAGGCCAGAACACTTAAAAACACGAAACAAGGCATAAATCAATAATGAGGCCACTTAAAAGAAGGCCAATTAACACAAGTGGCTGACTCACTGGCAGCTGACTCAACAAATATGGGTGAGGCAAATTCCACCACCACCCACCTAGCATTAAGTCTCCTCTTATCTGTTGCCTCAAATAACACTAAATTACTGCACATGCTTTCTGCTTGTCTGGTCACTGTGGCCTTGACTTCAGCTTGCCTCTAAGTGGCAGGAAAAGAGACAGTGTTGTAGAGGCAGTATTTTCTGTGATTCTCAAAGAAATGATCTGCTGGAACAAAGTTGAGACAAGCTGAGTTGGTGTGTGGCCAGTATTCCTTTCTTGGCACAGCAGACACAAGGCATGAGTCTTTTCAGTGAGGTCCAGGCCTTAAAAATGTGAAAAATCTTTAATCTCAAAATTTTTATCTGATTATAGGGATGTGTTCTTTACTTAAAATATTCTTTTAAGTTTGTAGGAGTGGTGCATTGATAATAACCATATTTCACTTTTAAAAGAAATTAAAAGGACACTAGAAAAACACACCTTATCGAGTGTTATATACTTTTTACAGTACATCATACATTAGTACTGTAATCTTATTTTGGATAGTACAAACTCCTCTCTTATGATACTCATGATCAGTACATGTAAGGAGATACAGGGGTTTATCTGGTTATTTAGTGACATGATGATCAGATACAAGATAGAGGGAATCTGCCTGTCAGTGCCAGCTGTTTCTTTCTCAATATTCTTCTGTGCTGTTCAGTTCCCAGCCAGTTTACCTTTACACACTAATGAACCAAACTCTCCACTGATAATTCTTTTCAAGTATTACTTATTATGCTAATTGTAAACATCCACATTACTGTGTTTTGTTGTCCCTAATTGTTGCCTCCACTCCTGCAGCTTTGGTGGAGAAGACAGTCACTATAGAGAAGAAAACTATAGAGATTGAGGAGCGAGGCGTCAAGCTGCGGCTAACTGTTGTGGACACGCCAGGTGAGTGTGACATGGTGCTTAGGGTAATAGAGGGTTGTAGAAGTATAAAAGGAAGTGAGGGTATTCATTTGTCCTATAATTCTGATACCCATTACTTGAACTCCCTCTAGATGGTAGGTAAAACAGCAGCATCCACTTGCTTCAGTCCATAGTAGTTGTACTTCATTCTTGTGTTATACTCCAGTCTTCTTATTCTCCTCTTCCCTTTCTGAAGTACTCTGGCATTTTGTTCTTATTTTACTGGGACCCTTCCACTTACATTTAACATCAGTTTGACTCTTACAGATCCTCTTTAAATTCACTCCCATTCTTTCCAGATGACCACTTCAAGCTGATTAATTACCTTTTCTGTCTTATGATCTTTCTCCTTTCCCCTTTGTCTTGACTGAGCTACATTCTTTCATTCCAGGATGTGTATGTACTGCTTGTATGTGCTTCCTTAGGATTAAACAAGGATATATATTCACTTTTACCTCATTATTTGTACAGCAGTGGTTCAATAACCTGCCACACTCACTTTCACTGATTCCCAAGACCTGCTGGTAGTCTCCTTACAAAACCTGAGAATGAATGCATTATTATAACCAGATCAGATGGATGTAAAACTAAGCAGACCAATAAATTAAAATCTGATGCAGGGTTCGGCGATGCTGTCAACTGTGAGGAAGGCTGGAAGACTGTGGAGCGATATGTGGATGAGCAGTTTAACAAGTTCTTCCAGGATGAGTCAGGCCTGAACCGTAAGAACATCCAGGACCACCGTGTACACTGCTGCCTCTACTTTGTCCCTCCATACGGCCATGGGTGAGCGGACGGGTGATGTTTATATGTTTTTCTTTCCTTTTTTATGTAAGAGGGCCACTGACCAAGAGCCACAAATTATATATAAAAAGGGCCTACTGAGGTGCCCGAAGGTTTAGACAAATTTACAGAAATGTTAAGGTTTATGAGAGTTTAAATGTTCAGACTCTACATATTAAAGCCTAGCATTCTCCCAGTTTTAATGTAATGTGTATAATTCCCCTTCTAGCATTCCTCATCCTCATATAGCAATCCATGGCAGTATTAAATAACTATGGTGACATCACACATCTGTTTCGCTCTTACTTCTATAGTAAAATTCTCCCCAAGCTTTCCCTCCACCCTCATACATGCACTGAACACCAACCATCTCCCCATGAGGACAAGCCACTCACTCCTCCCTCTCCCAGGTTGCGGCAAATGGATGTGGAGTTCATGCGTCGGCTACACAGGAAGGTGAACATCGTGCCTGTCATCGCCAAGTCCGACACTCTCACCAAGCCAGAGATCAACAAGCTCAAGTCCAACATTATGAATGATATTGAGACACATAAGATTAAGGTATAAGGAATTTTTCTTTTTCTATCATAGTTTGTTCTTTATTTATATAAACTTCCTCTTCTTTATGAATGAGTCACTTGTGTTTTCTTCTGCAATCATAAACTTGGCTTTTTCTCTTTGTAAAGATTGGTTTTAATTTAGTAACATATAAGAAATGTGTGTGTTTGTATATTCATGGGGTACTTCACTATTTTCTTGTGTTCTTCATATGTTAATTTCTGAAAGTGAATTTTCCTGTTGTGATTGACTCATTCCACTAAAAAAGAAAGCATCAGTCAGATTGGTAGCTAGATGGATGTTGACATCTTTGCAGATCTACCAGTTCCCAGAATGTGACTCAGATGAGGATGAGGACTTCAAGCAGCAAGACAGAGAATTAAAGGCCTCTATCCCATTTGCTGTCATAGGATCAAATTGTGTCATTGAAGTTGCAGGGAAGAAGATGAGGGGACGACAGTACCCTTGGGGAATTGTGGAAGGTAGTGCCAGTGTGAACAATGATTTAACTTTTCCTTCCAGTTACTCTGCATAATAAAACTGTTTATTTATATTAAGAATGCATCTGTATATTGAGGCAGTGACCATTTACCAGAAAAAGTACCATATGGTACAGGTTCTGCATCAATCAGCATTCATCTCAGTCCATTTGCTTACCTTTATGATTCTGAAAGGTTCTAGGAACCTGGAGAGGAATGTGATTGAGTTTCTTTCTATTTTTGGTGTGTAAAAATTCTTTTAAATGCAGACACTTTTGAAGTAGATGGCCACATTGAAAGTCTATTATGCTTACTATGAAATACACATTGCATTCTTACTAAAACAGTAGTCATTCCTTACCTTTGAATTCTTCACCAAACATTATTGCCTTTTGTCTTTATACAAGTAATAGAAGTAGCCTTATTGTTTTGAGATCCACTACTACTTAATGTCCCATGTAGTGCTGTTCTTGCCATATGATAAGCTCAAACTATTCCAAGTTGCAGTTTATCATATATAGTTTACCTCAGTGTTTCATATGTTTTTAGTTTCTCTTTGCTTATCTCATTATCCATGTACATATACTTGGCTCAGAAGTGTTGTAACAAATGATGTTTGTGTTGTGTTTCAGTGGAGAACACGGCTCACTGTGACTTTGTGAAGTTGCGCACGATGCTCATTTCCACCCACATGCAGGACATGAAGGAAGTGACTCAGGACATCCACTATGAGAACTTCCGTGCTCAGTGCATATCCCAGATGCAGGTTTGTTTGGCGGTTTTATCTTGCTTTTCATTCAGATGCTCTCCTCCTCAGTGTGATTGTCTCTTTTTTGTGTTGTCTTCTGCTATGTTGGTGGTGAACAAAAGACTCATCTTCTGAAGTCTAAGTACTTTACTAATATCTGTAAAAGTTTCTGCAATCTTTTCAGTTTCATTTCTCCATCTTTAGTCAAGTCACTCACATGAGTATCAGCCACACATTTTCTTTCCACACCTTCCAAATTCCTCAACCAGCTGTTGTACGCAGCATCCAGTGCAGAGTAACTTGCAAACTCTGCCACCAGCTGGAAATTTTTGTGCTGCCACTTAACAAATGTTTTGTTCTTAATATCATGGCCTCAGTTAGAGACAAACCAACTAGTTTTGATGCTGGGTCTGTGTTTCGAGTTTTTGTGATTCAACCTATTATCTTTAAAACATGCATCCCTAATTGACTCATTCATCTTTCATTCTTTAGTCACAGTACAGAACTTTTCTCTTATGTCCATGAGAAACCACTAAGGAATGGTTAGTTTAGTGAAGTG
The DNA here is from genome assembly GCF_035594125.1 of Scylla paramamosain. NCBI lineage: Eukaryota > Metazoa > Arthropoda > Malacostraca > Decapoda > Portunidae > Scylla > Scylla paramamosain. The sequence continues at coordinate 17,683,339 of NC_087168.1, forward strand.
TTACCCATTTTGTTATATTAACAAACTAAAATCCACAGGTGATGTTAATTGCATTCTTCCCATTAGTTTCACCTTACAAGTGTACAGATACATGAAGGGGAGACATGGGCTGAAATTCTGACTCAAGCATGAGTTGTAAGTCTTTGTTCTCAGCATCCAGTGGTCAGCAGTGCTTGTGACAGTCTCACACCTTTGTTTCATCTTGCTGGCTATAATAAAGCCACTATATAAAACAAGTGTACGCATAAAATTCAACTCTGCTTTATGACTTTACAGCAGGTGGCCTTGAAAGAGAGAAACAAACTCAAGAGGGAGAGTGCAGCCAACTTTGACACAGTGGGCGATGCAGACAGACTCCTTCAGCAGAAAGACGAGGAGGTGGGTTTTCTTTTCAGTGATGTTGGACAAGCAGAAATTGATGTGTACATGTCAGTATTTGATTTATTTCTCTATGAAATGCAAAATTCTACTCAGATTCATGTCATGTCATTCAACAAGTGAAATACCATCATTGTTAGTTGTGCTTTTTAGTTGTGTACAGAAGCATGCTAGTAAAACTTTTATATTGCTCTTGCAAGGAAATTATGAATGGTCTTGTAGATTTTAATGGTTTCAAACTGTGTGTGTGTGTCTTTTTATTTTATCAAACTATTTTTTGCTCTTTTGTAATAGGGGTGTAAAATTTTTCAAGCATCTTTCTATATGTAAATAGAAAAAAACAAAACTTTGTCTTTACAAAGACTTGAAATTCAGGACATCATTTGCATTATTAATGATATTGCAAGAATTCTGATTTGAAAAGAGGTTTTTGGATGATGTAGTTATGCTACTAATTATAGTAAAAGAAATTATCGTGGTACTGATGGTCTTTCAGATCCGCCGCATGCAGGAGATGTTGAATCAGATGCAGGAGAAACTAAAGGAGTCTGGCAAGGAACCTGCTGTTTCTCTTGCCCTTGATCCAGGCAAGCGGGACTCAGTGGTCAATGTGTGACATCTTGAGGTTTAGTATTCATTGTGGGGCCTCTTAGGATTCACTGGTCAGTGTGTGGGACCTGAGACTTGATGGTTTATATATGGTGGGATCACACATTTGCCATTTACTTGTTGCTAAAATAACTCCATCAAAATAAGATTAGTTGGAACCATAGAAAAACAATAATTTGTGAAAGTCTTTGTTATGAATAATTATTGAATCTATCTTTATAACAGGCAGAGATCTTCTTAAAGCATGGCATCCAAGACAAGGCATCTATGTGCATGCACTCTCACTCACATCCACAAGATTACTGAATATGAAGAGACAAAGTTGGTGTAATATCAGTCCCATGATCCATTAGTTGTAGTTTACAGCTAAAGTCTTTACACAGATGAGTGGTTAGTGCATATTAACAACATTCGCTGATGTACAGTACTTCACCCCTCCAGATAGATGATCATTACCTGGTATGATTGAAGTTGAATTCAAAATATCTCTAAACTTCCACAGTTTAGGAGCTGAAGGTTTGCACCACTTCTTTTGGTGATTGTGTGTTCAGCTTGAGTGTTCTTCCACAGCAGCACCTGATCCCATGGGATTGACATTCACACTTTCTCTCAACCTCACTTGTAGACTTTCACTTCAGCATGGGTGAGGGTGTGATGTTGAGGTTACTCTTCTGGCCAAAGTTTCCCCCACACTCCAGTAGACATTCAGAAATTTTGACTTTTATGTGTTTTTACAGGTGTCAGTCATGGTTGCTTTTGTGGGTGAATTTTTCCCCTGCATTGCTCACACTCAAAATTATCATCACTGTGATGTGTCAACATGTGTCTGGTAAGATTACCCTTTTGGTGTAAGTTTTTCTCATCACATTGCAGGCAGTGGAATGAAGGTTGAGTGTTTGTGTATCTTGTATAATGTTCATCATTGTTGGAAAGCATGCTATTCTGAATCACCATTTGTTTCATCATTACAGTATAAAGATACTTCTTGGTAAAATAAATTGAGAATTGCACTATCAATATGCCTTCCAAAACATAGACATGTCACACATTAAAACATTACCAAAGATTAGGAGTTATAGAAATTAGAGCAAAGCAGTAACACCACAACAAATGGATCCAGGGGAGTTGACAGCACCATCATGGAGGCCAGACTGCTAAGGCCTGCTTCAGGTGTACACAGCCATTGACATGGCAGTGTTGCCAAATAAGCAATCACCAAACCAAGACAACTTAAATGTGTGGTCCCCACTGTGTTGCCTCTTGAGACTCAGTGCTCAGCACATGACCTCCTGGGATTGTGGTCAGCATGTGACTTCCTGGGATTCAGTGGTTAGTGTTACCCTCTGGGGCTCAGGGATCACTGCGATCTTACTTAGTCCCAATTAGCCTGTGTGCGAGAGAGAGAGAGAGAGAGAGAGAGAGAGAGAGAGAGAGAGAGAGAGAGAGAGAGAGAGAGAGAGAGAGAGAGAGAGAGAGAGAGAGAGAGAGAATACTAAAAAACAAAAAACATCGTATATTTAATAAATTTGCACATTTTTCTTTACTTTTATATTTTAGTCTACAGAATAATTAGTGCAGTGATTGTGAGTGCTGCTTGATGCAAGTGTTTGGACTAGTCTGACTGTTGTGTTTGTGAATGCATTAGTGTTCATTACTATCTGTTTTTATATTATTGAGATGTAAATTGTCAGAGAGGCATTTCCACCACTTGTCAATATTTTATTCTTATCATTCAAAGTATTGTTGAAAGAAATAAGCATTCCTTGGTGTAGGATCTTTCTGTGAATAAGACTATACTTAATTCTGTAAGTAAAAGTATTTACTAATTTCCATTTGTTTTAAATGAAGTTTGTGACATCTGATATTTTTAACCATATGACTAATAGCTATGAAAAATTATGCAAAATTTATTGACAGAGCTTCATTAAGTAACTGAAGATTTCATTTTTACAGGTAAAGACTAGGTACATTGCTGTGTGTTTCCTATGAAGCAACTGTATGTCTTGCTAAATATAATTGTTGTGTGTTCTTTGTGTACCACCATTACATACAGTGTGATTCCATAGGTGTGCTGAGGAAGAAACAGAAGCCATTTGTGTTACACCATGGGAAGCCTGCTTTTTGTTTTTTTTTATTATGTTTATTTATTTATTTATTTATTACTTAACTATCCTTTGTATGAAACTACCCAGTTTACTGTTAAATGTATGAAGTGATGTGAATGAAAGCAGGAAAATTTATACTTGTGGTATTGTCCTTATGAAGCATCGGTGACACACACACTGATGCTGAACAGGCTGAATGATTACAATCGTGTCTTGCACAAAAGAGGCATTTTTTTATACACACAACTTCATCTCTTTGAAAGAACAGTACAGAGCTTGTTTCTTCCTCAAGTCTTGTGGTATGGACCCATGTTGTAAATGTTCTTGGTTCAGGCCTTGTATGGTGCTTTGTTGCATTGGCTCCTCGTAATCTTGCCTGATGCTATTTCACTCATCCCATCATCACCAGAATGCATATTTAGCAAAATTTCACATATCAGATTCACTCACAACTGGAGTGTATTTTAAGGAGTACATGTTACCATTTCATGAAAGTTTTTGTTTTTAGTGTGTATGTATGACCTCATAGAGAAAAGTACATAGTATTGCCATCAACGATAACTTATTCAGCTATGTACAGCAGGATAATCACTGCCACCTCTTCCAACCACAACATAGAAGCTCAATGATGTGTTCTATGTCTCCCACCTTGCCTCTATTTTTTACTTACAGTTGTTTGTTATGTATTTGTTCATTGTTTTCACAAGGGATGGCTGCCCAAAAAGACTTCTCTTACTTCCTGACAGTGATGCAATATTGGCCTTCCCATGCTCCTGTGATAGAATTATCATGTGGGAGCATTGGTGACTAAATTACAAGGGAGTAAGTACTCTCTTTTAGAAATAAGATAATATTATAAACCACAAAATGCAAATGAATGTGTATACCAAAATATGAGTGACAGGAAGTGATATAGGTAATGTAAATGTTGAACCAAATGTCAGCTACCTTCTGAGAACCTTTATATTATGTTATAATATCGGTACCATTAAAGTGAAAAGTTATCAGTGAATTCAGATTGACTCTTGACAACTAAATGGGATGTTAACCTGCTTGGTTGTGTGGTAAGGAGTAGTGTCATGATGTAGGGGAGGCTAATAATGGTTAACACAGCTTTGCAAGAGTTAATGTGATGACTGTGTGAGAGAGAGAGAGAGAGAGAGAGAGAGAGAGAGAGAGCTCCACCTACAACTCTTCAGCTTACTTGCCACTGGTGAAGAGGAGCTAAACATTAAGAGGCTCATCCTCCTGGGACTCGAACTCAAAACTTCTTGGTTGTGAGCTCATTTTGCTAACCACTTCACTATGTGTGTGTGTGTGTGTGTGTGTGTGTGTGTGTGTGTGTGTGTGTGTGTGTGTGTGTGTGTGTGTGTTTGATTCAACTGCAACAAATAAATAACATCAGCATTAGATGAACTTTGCTTTATATTTAGAGTTAAATGTTCCTTAGTGTTATTAATAAAACAACTTTCATAAAGATCAAGACTGCCTTTTAGCCAGTACTATGACAGGCAGTGACCTGAAGGTCAGAAGAGAAAGGAGAAGGTACTTGGGTCATTTTGCATATGTTGGTAAATATTATCACATTGTCAACTTTTTGATTTTGTATCATGTAACAGATCTTGGTGTACATATTCTTTTGCATGAACATGCACCAATGAATGTGGTGCGTACAATTTTGGTTGATGAGCCGAGTGCAGTCTGGATGTCATGTGGCCTCAGCAAGATCCACAGGATCTCTGTGACAACAGTGAACACCAAAAAAAAATACATGGGTCTAAGAAATTGTAGTATTTATAGTGTACAGTAACTGGTCTTCAAAAGACTAATTCTTTGCAATAAGTGATACTTCACTATGTATTTATTTATACTGATACTGAAAATCTTTACTAAATGAAAGTTTTATATTCTCCACTGACAATTATTTCAAGGGATAAAAAATAAAACAGCTTGCAGTGGTGCTAAGTAAGACAGCCAGTCAGAAGGGGGACCAAGAACTATTTTGTCAAGCTCAAAATCAGATGCTCAGAGTTTGTGTTTTTGTTATTAGACATATTAGACATTTTCATTATGGATGTAGATCTCAAAACCCAAAGGTGGTTCAGGTCTCTGATCTCTGATGTGGCATGGTGTTCGTTGCTTAATTAAAGAACACTCCTGTCAGCTCACGAAGGATTTTGTCGAGCCACTGCCTGTACATACAAAACAAGATCCCTGACTGTGCCAGCAGACGAGGCACCACCACGAGGCAATCAGAATCCACACACTAGTTGTTCACTATGCATCAACACTAGTGGTTTATCAAGGGTTTCTTGTAACGAGTTTTTGTACTTGTAACAAGGCAAAGTAACAAGTCTCCCTTCTTACTTTATCCAAGGTTTCATGACTTTTATATCTAGATCATCACTATGATTTCAGTAATGCAAGAATAAAAAAATATAAATTTTGATTTGTACATAAATTTTTGTCATATACTAGCAAGTTGCAACACAAAATAACAGATACATTCAGTGTTTGCCACAAGAGCCAGACAAATGTGTGGCAAGCTGTTATTAGAAGGCCAGGTAGATGAAATATATAGAAATGTGCCACCCTTGGCACTTACTGGAACTGGATTTTCATTATTGTTGTAGAATGATTGTGACAAAGCTTTAAGTGATAGTGAAATAGAGAAGCACCATGAATCTGAATCAGCTCTAGTATGATTAAGGAATCAAAATTTAAGCAGATAATTATCAGATATGAGGAATGAATAAAAGTTCAGTTAACCTTAGTACATTTTTAAGAGTTGCTGAGTGAAAGGCTGACATTCATGTTCAATTATTTAAACCCATTTGATTATTATGATGATAGAGGGATAATTATTTCTATGGATTCTTAATAAAAAACTAAATGGTTTTGTCTTATTTTACATACCTTGCATGTATTTCATCTTCATATGGGGCCAATGTGTATCCATATGTAATTTAGTTACATAAATATATAAAGAAGAGTATTGTAAGGTGAGCCAGTTCTGCTGTCTGACCCCGATGTGGAAACTGGTCACACAAGTGAACCATATACAGTGTGGCTAACAAGGATCTGTTCTTTTTCTTCCATAGGGAAAAGAGAGAACAACACAAGGAATGAAGGCAGCTCATAGAAATAAAAGTACTGTTACATACCTTTTTCCAAGGGAATTCAAGGATTGTTTTGTCATAGCTTGATGTTGGCTTGGTTAAAAAGGACCAATTTGTTTTATGGTCATAGAAATCCAGCTATGAACAAAGCAACTTGAGCCACAAGTCCTGACCAGGGCTGCCTGTTGGTGAACTCAGATGGCGTGTTTTTGTAGGCAGGTCAGCAATGAAGCTGGCTCATAGAAGCGAAGTGCAGCATTATACTGAACCTAAGGAAACTCAGGAACAGTATTAGGGCAGCTTGAAGATGACTTTTACAGAGATTTAAGCGAATTGATTTCGAGCTCAAAAATCAAACCATTCACAAGGCTATTAACATCCAAGTCTTTGCTGGGACCACAAAAGTGTGCTTCCACCTCTGAGAAACAAAAAGTGGTTTTGCTGTCATCACCATAACTAACTTGGACAAGTCAGGTGCTGTATATGCCTGAAACTTTTATGCACTTTCTGTAATATTTCTGAATAGGAGGTTAAGATGAAACCCTAGAAACATACAAGAGATCCTTTCATTATTTTTTTAAATCAATGACCCTAATTATTACAACAATTTTCAATAGAATGAAGAGATTATAGCAAAATAAAAAAAATACTCTGACAAGAGATACATAATGAGAACAATAATGCCAACATGACAAATAAATCATTGCATAGTGTTATATGCAAATGTAGAAGTACATCCTAGCAATTAGCAACTAGCACTGTTCAAGTGAGGAAAATGCAACTTTGACCCACAGGTGGAATTTTGAAAATGCCTGATATCCATGGGACCCACACCTGGCTTAGTGCTTAACATCACACTTGCTATCACAGACATAATGTAATATTTTCATATACTTGCACTTGAATTTAACACAGGAAGCTTATTTCCCTCTTTTATAAACTAAAGAGGATGTAATGACCTCTGCAAAGGCTTGTCTTCCCTCCTGTCAGCAGCATTAGAATGTAGATGCAGATAATCAAGAACCAGGCTAAGAAGGCAATATAAACAAAGAAAATCCATACAATAGGACAAGTATAGTACAAGGAGATGACTTGCATCAAGTTGGGCTTCATGAAAGTTGTCTATATGAGAAGCATTGTGGACATACTCCCAAACTATTACACTCCATGGAAGGAGGACAAGAAGATGCTGGAAAAACACCTTTGCCACCACAATCTTTATAACAGATTAGGTGCCATGGAGGCCAATGCATGGTCATGGCTGTTCTCTCACGACCTCAAGTAATATGTCACCTTTCTAAATGATGGTACTTGAGTGTATACAGAGCTGTGTATACACTATCAAGGTATTCCATCTTAGAATAAAGAAGCAAAGCATTTAGGGATATTGTAGAAATTTCCAATAATATTCCCCAAATAAGAGAAGTAGATTGATAAATGGTTAACATGCTCAAATGACAAACTTCTATCTTGCAAACAATACAGAGCACATCAACAATGATCAATCACAAATATAATCTTATTCTCATAGGATTTGTCAGATGCTGAACTAAACAATACATAGAAAATACGACAATACTTACTATTGTCAACTGTACTTCCTTTCTACATGTCCAAACTGATTCTATCTGGTTGTTCTCATTACTTCACTGATCCCTTAGAAAGTGAAAGGCTCTGTGGTACAACGTTATCTTCTAGTGCCTGCCAGTGGTGTACAGCCTTCCTGAGCACCCCATCTCAGGCAATTACCAATTTAACTCCTCTCCACAACAAAAAATACATTACTGCATAATTAGATGTATATTTTTCTTGACAAACAATGAACTCTCAATGTAATTAACTGGAGAGAAAGGCAGGCTGCTATATCCAAAACAAAAGTTCACTATGACAGTCATTAGAGGCTTCTTAGTGAACTCAGTCTGCTATAATGATAATCATTCAGTAATATGCATTCTTACAGCAGCAACACTTAGTGGCAAGAACACAAGAAGAATACAGAGATACTGCCCACCAGCCATGTGCCTTGTGTCCAATAACATATTTCTGCTGCACATCATTCAGATTTTGTCAGTGTTTCACCAGTGTGTGAAGTGTTGCTTGAAACAATCTAAGATGAATTAAATTTAAGTCTTCTTCAGTATGTTTAAAGGGTTTATAATATCCAATATCTGCTATACTGAGGATTTACTGTACTACAACCCACACTAAAACATATCAATTCTGAAAATATTAAGATAAAAAAGGCATTTCAGAAATTATCTCTAAAAAATTACAACATTCAACTACTGCATGTACCCAAACTAGCCCATGACCCACCACCTCCTGGCTACAGCATTAAGGCACAAAGGACAGCACCTGAGCCTTGCTAGACACGTGCCTTGGGAGGGGCAGCAGCAGTCTGGTTCGTGGTGGTGGTGGCAGCAACTTTGCTCTGGGCCAGGTGGGCAGTGAGGGCAGCCCAGGCTCTCTCCACTTGCTTCTGGGTGTACTCCCCCGCCCACTGTGTACAGAAGACCACGTTTGCTCTTCCCACCATTTGTCTCTGTGCCATCTGTGAGTCTAGCCGTCGCTCAGCCTCCTCCGGGGTCTTGCCATCTCGCTCTGTGATGCGACGAACTGCCTCCTCTCGCTGCAGCACACACACCCACACCTGAGGACACCAACAGTCATCATGGGGGTGGTATTTATGTGATGATAATAATGATGATTGTTAGGAAGTTTGGTGATGGCTGTCATGGCTATGATCAATCTTAGCGGGTTAGAAAGTACATGATAAGTGTTAGGTGATGGCTGTTGTGGTTATAATCAATCTTAGTTGGTTAGAAAGTACCAGATAAATGTTAAATATGAACTGCTACTATTACTGTCATCACTACTATAGCAAGTGGTGGTGACAAAATCTGCACTGATGATGGTAAAACATAGTAATGGTAATTTTACAGTGACAGTGACAGCTAGACCTAAAAATGTTTTGTCTGTTTACACAACAATTTGGCAATCCATGTCTCACTCCATAAAATCTATTTGTCACATCAACTTCTTTGACATTCATATTAATTCAATTTTCTTTATGTAACCCACATTAATAAACATACCTATTTCTCTGTTTCCAATTATAAACTATAAACTTTCATATATTTCTTTTACTGCTATCTGTCATTCCTGCTTCATCATTACTACCACTACTATTATTATGTACTTCAGTATGTTATGGTCCTGTAAGATTTATTTTTCAATTAGTAACTTGAATTGGACAAAATATGACATATAGAGGAAAAGAGGGACAAAAAAAAAAGGGTCAAGGAAAATGACAGAATACCAAGAAAATAATGGTTTAGTTGGAATAAGTTCTGAGTTGCAGGTCTTGGTCTTGGTCTTAATGTAAGAAGCAGTTTTCCATTCAGGTGAAACAGGAAAATTATCATAATTTGCTGACTGTAAAATGATGAATACACATAATATACAAATTACAAATCATTTTATCAATTCATATCAATTGCAATTCAGCTCATTTTAAATATTTCACTTTTCAAATCCAATTCACCGTTTTTTTATAACATCAATAGCAATTCAGTTTCAGTTCAATTCATAATGGACCCCAACCCTGTTTACAACCAACACTGCCAACAATTCTTTAGTCACTTTTCTTCTGCCTGCTCTCTATGAAATCCACTAATTCATTTGCACATCTATTGTCACTTTTTTTCCAACCTCAAAACAGCTTTTTCCATTCTTTCCAAAACTATTTCATCCAGTAGCATTTCTTATTTCTCCTGTGACCAAATAACCATTTCTACCCGGAGCTAATCGGCCCACTCTGTTCTGCAGCACTTCCATTTGTGTTGCCTTGCTGACCACCTCATGCTCTTTAACCCATACATTAAATTAAATACAGGTATTCCCTTCCATATGCCCTCAACAACTAAGTACTTATTTGATTTGGACTTTGATTCACAATGTAGTTCTCTCTATTGTTGATTCAATCTTCATATAGTTTTCAGTTTTCGTTCTCTCTGAGCCTTTCCTATCCATTGTCAAATATATGCCTGTATCAATTTGTAATACTGGCAGTACACTCTAGTCCTACAGTGGCCTTGGGACTGTCTTTTTTGTGGCTCCCACTTGCAGTTGGAAATTCCTGTTGGGATGATGTTTCTTCTAGTCCAGGTATATTTTGCTCTTTCTTCTACTCCATATTCTGGTGACATAATTTTTTTAAATCTTCAGTTTCTTGTGGTGGTAATGGGTTAAACACTAATACACGTCATATAATTGTCTGTGCTACAAGTGTCTTTATTTTACATAAAACACCGACTAGTTTCCAGGTCAGGCTCTCATCTTGGTGCTGTGGTCATTTGTTATATGAATGCTTGATTCATCAGCTATAGAAGCAAAATGAAAGTACTCTTACCGGGCTGATATACGTATATACTTCACACACCAGTTGCCTGTTGTGGGATCAGGAGGGCACCACTCATTCTGGCAGTCTCCTTCACTTGTGTGCTCCACAGGAGCAAAGCCTCACTGATTAGGAGATTATGGTTAGCTTGTGTTTAGTTCTGAAACGCCCTTCACTGTTACACAGCAATTATGAGATTGTGCCCACAAGTAAAGAGAATGTAATTATCTGTTTGGAGACAAAGCATATGCATGGGAAAAATCAATTATATCTATTAAAAATAATAATTATAAATAAATAAATAAATGAGTAAATAAATAAATAAATAAATAAAAAATAAAAAAAACATCGTATTACAGACATACTGATACTGGAACATTGGTGAGTTTTGCCATTTCCCACCATTTTTGAGCAACTACCATGAACAAGAAAATGGAAATCAAGTGGAAAAATTAAGTTCTGGGGTTGTTGACAGTTGGGAGAATGTGGCAATTTGGGGACTATACATGAGTCAAGCTAGGTACTACCAGTACTTCCAGGAATCTCTGTTCATCTCATTCAGCACATCACAGCCATAACTGCTCCATCTAAAAACAACTAAAGTACTCACCTGATGACAAAGTTTGTCCCACCCAGCTTCCAGCAGCACTGCAGCATCCAGAACCACCACTGACGTCCCCTCCGCCCTCAGCTGGGCCACCCTTTGCTCCACCAGCCGCTCAATCTCTGGCCACACAATGCTGTTTAGCTGCTGCCTTGCTGCTTCACTGTTGAACACTCTTGCTGCCAGTGCTCTCCGGTTGATGTGACCATCCTCACCTACAATCTCTGAGCCAAAGGCATCCACTAGTGCCTTATGGCATGCTGTCTCTGGGAGGTAAGCTTCATGGCCCAGCTTGTCGCAGTCCACCACAGATGCACCGAGCCTTGCCAGCCGCCGGGCAACACTTGACTTGCCGCTGGCAGAGCCTCCGGTGAGACCAATGACACAGGGCTGGGCAGGGATGGCAGGGTTGGGTGTGGGCTCCTGCAGGATGGTGCCAAGAAGCCGCATCCTTCCTGAGGAGGAACTGGCCTTGGTTTCCTCTTCAGCGGACTGTCGCTCCTCATCCTCTACCAGGGTCACCACATGGCCCTCTAAGAGTGGCAGACCCTTCTCTTCCCTGACACGATTGATTGCTGCCACACCACCCTTTGTCTCCTCACTCACCACAATCATGTCCATGTTGGGGTCCCATGCTGTGGGGCCAAGGGGCTCCTCAATGGGAACGGCATGTAGCTCAACACTGGGGTCCAGTTCCTCCACCAGCTGGGCCAAGCCAGCCATCCTCTCCTTAAGGGGTCTGATCAGCTCAGTCAGTGTTTTTTTCCTGAGCAAGGGTCCATCAGCCATCCCACAGACAAGCCGGCCATTACATCGCAGCAGCGCTGCTGACAACATCACCAGATGGCCAACATGTGGCCGGTCAAAGGTGCCACCCAACACTACATTAGGATAAACCTTGTCTGTTGGAAGAGAAACAGGAAGGATCATGTTATCTCCACCTTCCCTCTTCTCTTGTGCTTCAGGCAACATCACCACTTGCCCACCAGCAGCCAGACAGCTACTGTAATGCCTCTCCCTATCCTGCCCTGTGCCCTCCAGGATCAACACATCCACTGGGAGTCGAGTTCTAGGTGGTCTGGGAATGGAGTCCTTAAAGCCAGCCAACAACACTCGCACATCCAGGCCATGGCAAAGTGAACCACTGCGGCCATAGATGCTTGAGATGATGTGATTGTAGAGGGTGAGTGGCCGGATGCTTTCTGGCAGATGAGTTTTAGCTTGTGGGTCAAGGTGGATATAGAGTGTTTTAGTCACATGCTGGGAGGCTGCTCTCAGCACCTGTGGGACAGTAAGGGAAGTGGTCAGTAACACACACACACACACACACACACACTAGTAAGAAAAATTGGCAACCTCAACAATATAATTGATCTTATCCTAAACATAGTGCAGTACTCACTCTGGAACATTTACTTCTCACACCACTTCCTCACACAGACAAACTTACACCCACATCATCACCCAGACCACACTGACACCATGCCACACATACCCACCCTGGGGAGTCTGGCTACAATGCTGCCTGCTGGCTGAGTGAGCACCAGGAGGCCTGTCACTGGACACATCTGGGAATCAAAGGGACAGCAACTGAGAATGATGGTGGTGATCAGGTTCAATCATGGAAAGCACCAAACTTTTGTTATTTTCTATATGTTAGACTGTTCTAAAAAAATGTAGATTAAGTTCATTTCCTCCTGCAGATATTGCTTAGAGAAGCTGCAGGCCTAGTTCAGTTAGTGGGTGAAATTAGGTCATTGTTAACTGAGACTAAGTTAATGTAATCCTGTGATGCTGATGCTTGATTAAGGTGAGGTTAAGGTAGTGGAGGGCTGAAGGAAAAGGATGATGCAGGACAATACAAGGCATCCATGTGTGGTGTTCTCTGTAATTTTGGATACAAATGAAATTATTTAAGGATAATCTTACCAATATCGGCTCCTCATGGAACAGCTAAATAATGTGTATGTGATGATGAATACTCACTGTACAACATTGTGGGTTTTTTGTTTCGGGATCATGCATGGTTACGTCTTGCGCTGCATCACAAATTCTAAGTTAGTGCCCCCTACGTTAGATAAGGTCGGTATAATCCCACCAAGAATTTGAGAGGAAAAAAGGCTTCCATCGAACTGATAAGATAAGAACTGCCATAGTGAGATGGGTGCACTTATCAATAAATACATTTAATAATCAGAGGGTAACAGCAGATACGTAAAATTTTACTTTAACACACCTGACACAACACCTCAAATGCTGCAAGGAGAGGAGTAATTTAGAGACAGGAGTCCACTATAAGCATCGAGGTAACATACGCTGTGACTTATTTTGATTTCCAGTAGTCCAGCTTCTCATAGTTATGGTAATCCTAGATGAGGTGACGTATTGCTTATTACCTTTACAACAGTGACAAGCCTGGTTCACACTGGTTCATACGTGGTCCTGATAAGTCACATGCATCTCAATGTTTACGGCGCTTTGGGTTTGCATTCCCCGTCGGTAAAGAAAACGCCAGGACTGATCATAAACTTCGCTATTTCACGTATTTTAAGCCAAATACGATCTATGTAAGACTGAAGATAGAAGAGACACACTATATGAGCTGTGACTACCCCGCCTCTTTTATAACATATAAGCTGTGCATACCTAAGCCAGTAGTTTGTCTGAAGCAAGGAAGACGTGTTTATCCTCGCAATGTTTTGATTTGCAGGATTTCGCGGCGATTCTTCACATGATGGATATATAATCATGTAAATTAATAATGAAAAATAAGATATGTGAATCCTGCAGAGCACTTTGGTGAAGTGAAACCAGATAAACAAGGTACATATATAACAAATAGTAAATAACAAGTAACAATTGGATCTCAAATTCTGTTGCTTTATTGTGCACTTAAGATACATCTTGGACCTTGACGGCGCATCAACCCTCTAGTCGGTGAAGTGTAAGCCTGCTTAAAGGCACAAAAAAAAAAAGAAAAAGAAAAAAAGAAAAAAAAAAAAAAGATATATATATATATATATATATATATATATATATATATATATATATATATATATATATATATATATATATATATATATATATATATATATATATATATATATATATATATATATATATATATATATATATATATATTATAGTAAGCAGTGCACTTTGACGTCACGGCACACGTTCAAAGCTTCCGTGATTTAAGCTTTGAACGTCTTTTCTGTGAACATGTTTTCCGCGGTCGCATTTCCTTTTACCTTTATATTTTACATCAGTGGTATATTTGTTATGTTACATTCAACATGCACTAATAGAAATTTATAAGACTTCGCAAATTTCAACAAGGAGGATGCTGTTCAGCATAGAACTACACTTGAAAAGTCTAAGGAGTTTTCAAAGGATTTTCTAAACATAATGTAAAGAAACTAGAACAATCTGAAAAAAAAAAAGAAAAAAAAAGGTTTGTTAGACTGTTCACCTGCCTAATACTTCTTAATTACTCCCATCCTTTAGCCAAGAAAGATATGTATATCATCATTAAAATCTTTGTAATTATTGAAACGATAATATACTATAATAGGAGGTTAATGTATCAGGGACAGAAAGCAGAAGACGGAGGGCGGGAAGAAAGAAGCCAAGATGGCGGAAGCGGATAGCACACATGCGGCTGTAATCGCCATGGCGCCCCAGGACAGCAAGTGCCCGAGGTGCAAAGTGAACTATAAACTAACAGGTGAGAGCAGGATATGGTAGAGGAGCTTGGTAATAGCTCACAGATACCTAAAACCCCCTGTAATATTCCCATGAGTGACGAGGACTGAGGTGAAGCCGGTAGGGATTGAAGAAGTGACTCGGTAATGGCGTGCTGGTGATTGCATGGTGTTGTGGTAACTGGGATGCAGCAGTTAGATGTTGGTGTGGAGGGTGGCAGGATGAGGAGGGGTCCTATTGAATATTGACTACCACGGCATTTACAAATTCCTTTAGATGTATTTACCAACTCTTTTTTTAAGATAATTTGTGTTATTTCTCTTACTGAGGGCTGGGGCATCAGTAATGGCCTCCTGCGCCTCAGTGCCAGGGTTAGGCAGTCTCCAGGTAAGAGGGCCAGGCAGGAGGCGTCCCTGGCGGCGTGGCGTGGCAGGGACAGCTGGTTCAGGCTCAGATTGTTGGGCGGGTTTACCCAGTGGCGCTTCTCCATGTTTATTTTCGTTATTGTTCTCTTCACTTCGTATTTTTTTTCTCTTCTTTTTTTTCCTCTCATTCTCATTTTGTCTTTACTTCTCATTTTCTTTTCCTCTCTCTCAGGCATCACCCCATATTGCTTCCTTGTCAAAACGTGAGAGAATCCAAATCTGGGAGCCTGAACTGAACACCTGCTGACAGGATTTTGGAAGGTTCTGCTGTTAACATTTCCAGACCTGGTTAATAACTGAGAAAAGTCTGCAATTTCTGTAGGATGACAAGTGAAAATTTACTGAAGCGGCAGGACTTAACTGGATCTTCCATAAACATGAACAGTTTTTGCAGACATACAGTTAGAGTTTTAGTAAAGATGTATGTATCTTATTGAAAATTCCAGTACAAGTCTGTATAATGCAGTGACAAAAAATGGTTAATCTTTACAATTACTGGTCCACATCGATCTGTATATGTAGTGTACTTTCTATCTGTGAAGGTTTTAGTCCACTTTTTACGAAGCTCACAGTAATTCAACAAAAAATGAAGGTAGTTGTAAAGAAATACCCTGTTTATTTACATAGCTGGGTGCAATAACTATAAAATTTATCATGATAACCAATAACTTGATAATGATAACCTTATCGGCAACAACCAATAAATAATCGATAGCTTGTGATGAACGTATTGCCTGATAACTGATAACTGATAAATCAATAAATCCAAAATTCTGATACTAGTGATAATGATATTGATATTTTAACTATAAAAATTGATAAATCCAAATCTTTATTTTTGCCAATAACTTAGAAAACTGAAAAAATCTTTGCAAAACTTAAAATTTAATATTTATCCTGTCTCTTCATGAAAAGTAATTGTTTTAAGTAAAATAACTACATTTGATCTTGAAAGTTTAAAACCTCAACATACTCATGTTCCAAAAACTAGAATCATCAATTATCACTAGTTTGAATCTAAAGTACCGCCAATACCAGTGAATTGATAATACGAGAAAATAATTATATATTGGATAACCAATAATTGCATATCATTATCACAATAATTTATGATAACACCCACATATGTTCATTTATTCCTGTTAGTAAGTAAAAGATGCATCTCTTAAGTTAGGAAACCTTCGAGTTCACACAAAGGACTTACGGATACAGAAAATTTTGACTATGCAGTGTGATGGCATGACTTTCTTGAGAGCTACCTTGATTTGTCTGGTGTGAACAGTTTTTTCTGTAGATGAATTCTAATTAGTATGATTTGAGATGCTTCATAAATTGCCTCGACTTGATTGAACTTAACTCAGGTGTAACTACAGCTTTAATGTCATCTTTTCATTCATCTTACTATATATTTGTTCCCTTTTCACTCATATTACCATAGTATATATTTGTCACTTTTTCATACATGTTACCTTACATTTGTCACCTTTCCATACATGTTATGTTAAGTATTGTGTCACCTTTACATACATTATATATTTATGGTGTTCATGTTGTGCCTCTCCCACAGACCGGAAGCACCACGCCCACCACAGGCGTGAGCCATTGCTGTTATCGTGTGGCCATGCAGTGTGTCAGGCGTGCATGGGGTCTACCTCCCACACCTGTATAGTGTGTCAGACGGTGAGTAGCAACATGTGGATGTACTTAATGCCTCTTCACTGTGCATTTGTGATTTTTCGGTTTAAAGCCTCTCTGTTGATATTTTGTGTAATGTTCTGTTGTGTATGTGTGTTTTTTTGTGGTGATTTTTTTGCTTGAAGGCATTTTTGTCAATGCTACAGTCATGGTCTGTTGTGTACGAGTGATCTTTTTATTATAAAGCTTTTTTTGTTGATGCTCATGTAAAGTTCTGTTGTGTGCAGGTGATTTTTCTGCTTGAAGCCTTTTTGTTGGTGTTAATGCAATTTTCATTTACTTTTTTATATGGAGTATTCTCAAATGTTACCCTGGTGCAGTGTTATGATCATTAGCTTATATGTTTCCAAACCAGAAGTGCAGCTTCTAATTATTGTGAGTGGTGATGGTAAGCTGTGTGCTGTTACTTGCTGGCTCTTGGTGTCTGGTTCTTTGGCATGCACCCCATGTGTACTTAGCCAGGTGAATAGAGACTACACTGTGATCTCTGCTAGGTGAACTGGAGTTGCAGTGTGAGATGAGGCAAAGTCGTCTCTGTATAGCCAGGAATTCAGTTGCATTCACATAATCTCAAGTTTTCATATTTTGTTTTACATTCCTTTATTTTCCTGGTTCTTTCTTTTCTTGTGACATTTCCTCTCACCTTCAAGCAGGGTACTTCTTCCCTAAGGCCTTACAGTTTGAAAGGTCCTTGACAGCAGTTTGTTTAATTATTTCAATGGTCTTTATCAGCGTGGTAAGCTCAATCCTGACCTGGGCTTGAGTACCAGGGCCCTGCCTCCAAGATCTTGATGCTGTACTGAGATGTTCTCTTCCACAGGTCACCATAGTTGGGAAAAAGTTCCACAGCAGGAGACATCTTCACATCCTTGGTGGCCTCTACCAGAGCAGGAATCCAGAGTGAGTGTGGATGAGCTGTGGGTAGGAGGAGAGGTGATAGGGTGAGGTGAGGGAAGAAACTGATAGACAGTTGAGGTGAGGGAGGGAACTAATTGATGGACAAGTGAGGTGAGGGAGGGAATTGATGGGCAAGTGAGGTGAGGGAGGGAACTGATAAATGATTCTGTACCATTGGGAAAACTCTAACCTAATAGGAAATGCATGAAAAAAAAAATAATAATGTGAACTATTTTGACAGCATAGGAAAGTGATAATCATCAGGTAAAAAAAGAAAAAAAAGTTGCATTTTCATAACTCAGGATTAGACCAATTTAGTTTTCTCATTGAATACCTTCATGTTGTCTGATCTGCTTTTTTATCTCAAAATCCACTTGGAAACTTAAGAGAATTACTTTAAATTAGTGTTGCAGGTATAGCAGCTTTACTTTTAAGAATACATCACCCTTTGTTATAGTATAATGCAATTTCTCTCTCTCTCTCTCTCTCTCTCTCTCTCTCTCTCTCTCTCTCTCTCTCTCTCTCTCTCTCTCTCTCTCTCTCTCTCTCTCTCTCTCTCTCTCTCTCTCTCTCTCTCTCTCTCTCTCTCTCTCTCTCTTGCTACCATCTTGAGCTCTGTACTTTGAGTTGCATGTGTTGGTGTATGTTTTGGGTCCTGTATATTGTGAGCGTAATGGTGTGTTGCATCTTGTTCTGCAGGAATTTATGGATGAACACTCACTTCTCCAAGCCTTACCAACAACCAAAGCATGGCAGCAAAGGTAATGGCAGGTTCATTGTGGTTGTGTTGTTCGTCATTGGAATATATTAATAATTTGAAGTGGACATTTATTTCATGCAAATTATAATTGTTTTGTAGAAGAAAAATCAAGTGCAGCTCAGGGGAGAAGTTGTCAATTATTTCCTAACAGTTAGTCTAATGGTGATTTGTACAGTATGTATGTTGAATGAAATTAATAAATGTCAGTGTTATAGTGTCTTGTGATTGAAACGTAATGAAATCTGTGACGTAATTTATCATAACTTTACGTATTTGAAAAAGGAAGCCAGCACAGGGTCCCACACTGCTCGGAGCCAGGAAGAAACACAATAATAAACATACACTTTGACTGTGCAAATAGGAAAGGACAGCTGCATAATTGTAAGATTAAATGAACACTCTCCACGTGTGAAATTTAATCTTAATTTCACGAATGTTTTAACTGTGTCACTGAGTTATTGATTGGGATGCCCACATAGCCAGCCCTGTGTCAGTCTTTTAGAGAGTATTTTCGAGGAAGCAGCCATTTTATATATCTATATCTATCTATATATATATATATATATATATATATATATATATATATATATATATATATATATATATATATATATATATATATATATATACACACACACACACACACACACACACACACACACACACACACACACACACACACACACACACACACACACACACACACACACACACACATCACCTTGGAAGCTCTAAACTGAACTTCACGTGTGCATTGGGTTGGAAGGAAGGGCGTTTGATACTTCAGTGATGCAGTTAAAATGTTTGTGAAATTACGATCACTTAGTAAGGCATTCATTTGGTCGTACTTGTTATGGATTAGTCCTCAGCTTTGGCTGTGTTGACCACTTGACCCAGCAGCTGACAGCAGCAATGCACACTCTATCCTTGGTTGTGCACTGCAACCTTCCTGGCCTGATGCCTTCTCTTCTTTGCTTCCCTTTCAAAGGATTCCTTTTCATGCCTAGGCATCACAAATGCCTAGGCATTTGTGATGGTTTGTTTTGGTACGGCATTGTCTGATGACCTGTTAAAGTAAACATAACTCTGGGTCACAAAGAGGAGTTCAAAAGATGTGATTCTTGGATCATATATTTAACTTCCACCATGTTGACAGCTTGCTGTAGCACCAGAAAGAATAATGAGGTGAAAGCTTGTTAGTTCAGACTCCTTGGAGAGTGCCATCAACAAAAAGACACAAAGTCAATCGAGCATGAGGAGCAATGGTGACTTTGCGAGGGCTAGCAGTGAACTGATACAGGGCCGGCTATATGGGCATCTCATTGAATACTGTGGTGATGTCAGTTAAAATGTCATGAAGTGAAATTCTCTATTTGTCAGCTTCGTAGTGATGATGATAGTCTTGTTTTACTTCCACAGGTCAGTGTCAGGAATGTTGCCAGAACAAGGCCACTGTCCTGTGTACCACTTGCATCTCACAGCTGTGTGATGGCTGCTTCAAAAAGGTAAGAAGGATTATTAAAGAGATAGGGTGTGTGTATATTAATTTGTGTGCATGTTTGACAAGATTTCAGCCAAACTTATTGTCGTAATGAGGATGAGTGAATGGTCTGTGAGAGTGGGTTGTAGTACTTGAACATTGTTAAAATTAGAATTGGACTGCCTTGGGACTTGCTGTTTGAATAGATTTGGTTCTCACAAGTGGCAGTTTGAATATGTGAAGTTCATGGAGTTGAGAGAAGGTATGAATTTCAGAGACTTAAGAGTATTAGTAAACATGCATATTTCTTATTTCTGGAAGAGTATGGCTTTCTCCATGAATAATTATTAGATTGATGCTAATTGCTACTAATGATGTGCTTTAATGTTCCATTTTGGTTAGTGTGGCACTGTACAGCCAATAATGTGGCACTGAGAGATTAATAAACTGACACTAAATCCTCCTGGATTAACTCACAACACACAGGTACACGTTCCTAGGATCATGAAGAATCACAAGTCTAAGCCTCTGACTCAGGATGGCCTGTGGCACGTCATGAAGTGCCCTAGCCACCCACAGGATCTTTGTTCCCTGCTGTGTCAGACCTGCTCTTCTGCTGACACTGAAAAGGTGAGACACAACACGGCACAGGGTTACTTGATAGACTAAATTTCACAAGAGATTGCTGTGATCTCATATACGAGGCTGACTTAATAGACTCAGTTTTACAGTTTGTCAATTTGCTGTTATCTCATATACGAGGTTTACTTCATAGACTTAATTTTTTATTATTTACCACTTTCACTTGTTTATGTAAATATGGTGTTCACGGTGGAATTAGCACTTGTCGTGAGTAGAGGTGTGTTTTGGTGTCTTGCCTTGATGTCAGGCTGTCTGCAGGGCGTGTGGTTTCTTAGTACCTATAGAAATGATGTCTCAGTAAGCAGGGTGTCATTAAGCCACTCTAGAGCTGCTTCCAACTGCCTCTGAGCTGAATGTGAATTTGTATCTAGTATCCGTGAGCTAGTTTGTATCTCTCTCTCTCTCTCTCTCTCTCTCTCTCTCTCTCTCTCTCTCTCTCTCTCTCTCTCTCTCTCTCTCTCTCTCTCTCTCTCTCTCTCTCTCTCTCTCTCTCTCTCTCTCTCTCTCTCAACGCATTTACTAATTTCTATTCTATTTGTGTACGTTTCCATCATTTCCACTACATTTTCTTTCCTTAATTATTTTCTTACCCTTTTTTTGTTTAATTTCCTTGTTTTTTTTCCTTTTCCTTCCTCAAAAACTTAGTCTCCATTTTTCCATCGATGACACTTTTTTTTTTTATTCTCCACCATTCTCCATTTTCGTATCCACAAGACTTATTTTTTCCTTTTTTTTTTTTTTTGCCAATTATAATTTTGTACTACGTCTTCCCTCATTCCAGTACATCTGCACCCGGTGTCACATCATCGGGTCACACCAGCAGCATGAGGTGATTGAGCTGGAGTACCTGGTGAGTGTGTGTGTGTGTGTGTGTGTGTGTGTGTGTGTGTGTGTTATTTTGTATTATGGTCCTGTGTCACTAAACTTAACTACTTGACTGTGTGTATTTATTCAGTTCTAGTATACAGGACCTGAGCTACACTGGTTTAGTTAGATTATTTTTTCTATTTATTCATCTGCTCATCCATCTTTCATTCATCTACCCATCAATCTTTCATTCCTTTTTTCTTTTGTTCCTTTTTTTTCTTTTCCTTCCTTCCTTCCTTCCTTCCTTTCTTCCTTTTCTTTGTTTTCCTTCCTTCCCTTCCCTCCCCTGCCTTCCTTCCTTCCTTCCTTCCTTCCTTCCTTCCTTCCTTCCTTCCTTCCTTCCTTCCTTCCTTCCTTCATTTATCAATACACTTTATGCACCATAATCTCTTGCTCCTCTCCCGCTCCCTCCCCATTCTCCCTCTCACCCTCCGTCTTGCTCTGCCCTTCAGAATTCGCTAAAGGTGCCCCAGGTGGAGGCTGCTCTGAGCCAGGTGGAGGATTTGGTGGAGGCGCTGCAGTTCCAGAAGAATGTGAGTACCCATATAAAATTACCACATGGGAGAGAAATGGATGGGAATAGGATGATGGAATTTTTGCCTTGTGTGTATTTTATTTATTATTTTTCAAGAAGTTACATAGATTTTGATGTGACTGGTATAATATTGCAATGGGGAAAGGTATGGGGACTTTTTTTTGGGGGGGGAATCTTGCATTTTTTTTTTTCTCAGGAAGTGCACCGGTATAACACTACCACGGAAGGAAATGGGTGAAAATGGAAGGGTTATGGAACTTTTTGGATCTTTAATTTTTTTTTGTTGGTTTTGTTGCCTTGTACTTCTATTTTTCCTTGGAAGTTTACATGGATTGTGATATTAGTCCTATAACATTACCATGAGGAGAGAAATGGGTGGAGATGGGAGAATACAGGAATGTTTTGGAACTTGCAGGTTTTTTTTTTTATCGTACTTTCTTTTTTATAAGGAATTGAGAGAAATTTGTGGGGATGGGAGGATACTGGAATGCTTTGGATGTTGCAGGCTTTTTTGTTCTTTTGTGTTGGTTATGTTATCTTGTACTGTTTTTTTACAAGGAATTTTACATGCATTTTGATGTTACCTGTACAACATTACTATGAGGGAAGAACTGGGTGGGATGGGACAATGTTAGAACTTTTGGGGATCTTATTGCAGGTTTTTGTGTTGCCATTGCTGTATTGTATTGTATTGTATTTATTTATTTATTTATTTACTTGTTTACTTATTTATTTATTTATTTATTTATTTATTTATTTATTTATTTATTTATTGAAGGGGGAGGAGAAAGTTGGAGTGGATTTTGACATGGTGAAAAATTTTGAACATTGCTGTAGAGTAGAATTGTGTGGAAGTAAGAGTGTTTGTAACTTAAGGGAAATGTGATTTATGTAAGTTTTCGAGTTGATTTTTGTCATTTCTTCCAGACATCCGTGTTTTTGTTTATGCTTGTGATGATTTTGATTTTTATGTTGAAAGTTTTACTGTAACAAGCCTCGTCAACTTATTTAGACGCAAAAGACTTGTTCACCACATAACAGCAAACTCGCTTACCACAGCACCACCTCAATACAAACAAACACTCCTGATTCACCACACAACTACAAACACACTTACTACTGCAACACTTCAATAGAAACACACTTGGTTCACTTCCTTCCTTTGCACTCACTTGGCCTGCCCCTCTTACCACCAGCTAACTCAGGTATGGTGCCCTGTGCAGTGTGTATCCAGAACCAGAATCAGAATTAGAAATGTTTTGAGATTGGGTGACAAATTTAGGAATGCAGTCTTCAGTTTTACAGTTGTCATAGTGTTTGTAGGTGGCTTCTTGTATCCTGTTTTATTTATTTATCTTTATTTAATTTAATTTGATTTAATTTGATTTAATTTGATTTAATTTTATTTATTTATTTGCATCTTGTTAAGTCTGGGTTTATGAAGTCACTGGATTGGCAGAGAGAGAGAGAGAGAGAGAGAGAGAGAGAGAGAGAGAGAGAGAGAGAGAGAGAGAGAGAGAGATTCTAGCTTTTGAACTGACAGGATAATAAAGAAATCTGGACTATTTTAAAAAAAGTTCATAAAACATTA
>NC_087168.1:17712149-17719649 GCF_035594125.1 Scylla paramamosain
GTAGGAGTATAATTTGTATGGGGATATGGAAAATAGAAAGAATGAGAGGTTTATTTCATTATGCTTCAGAAGAATAAGAGGTTCATTTACTCTATTTTCAATGCTTCAGAAGAATAAGTGGTTCATTTACTCAATTTTCTATGCTTCAGAAGAATAAGAGGTTCATTTTCTCAATTTTCTATGCTTCAGAAGAATAAGAGGTTCATTTACTCTATTTTCAATGCTTCAGAAGAATAAGAGGTTCATTTACTCTATTTTCAGTGCTTCAGAAGAATAAGAGGTTCATTTTTTGTTTTCAATGCTTCAGGACAAAGAGGTTCATTTTTTCTATTTTCAATGCTTGAGAAGAATAAGAGGTTCATTTTCTCAATTTTCTATGCTTCAGAAGAATAAGAGGTTCATTTTGTCTTATTTTGTATGCTTCTGAACTAATTAATTAACTAATTAAAATATTCTAGCACAAAAAAAATGTGAAAATTTCTAAGGGGTTATGGAAAAAAAAAAAAAAAGGCTAGCACCAAAACGGTTAAGGGTCCTTTAGTCCTTCCTTCCCTCAGGGTCGGGTGATGGAGGCTGGGACTTTAAATAATTGGTTGGGGCTCTGAGCAGCTGTTGGACGCCGCTCAGCAGATGTTGTGCTTTCTTGTGACTCTGTGTGTTAGGAACTTTTGTTTCCTTGCCTGTTCGGAATTTTTTTTTTTAATTTGATTTGTACGTTCTTTGAATACAGTAAAATCTCTCTTATCCGGCATCAACGGGACCGCCGACATGCCGGATACTTGAATATTGCCGGATACGTACGTCTTTTTCATTTCTTTCTTGTTCTCTCTCTCTCTCTCTCTCTCTCTCTCTCTCTCTCTCTCTCTCTCTCTCTCTCTCTCTCTCTCTCTCTCTCTCTCTCTCTCTCTCTCTCTCTCTCTCTCTCTCTCTCTCTCTGGTTATACATACACAGGGTGATATTGTACATGAAAAAATTTATTATCATTTTGTGTGTAATTGAAGAACAGCAACAACAATAGTAACATAACAACAATACACACACACACACACACACACACACACACACACACACACACACACACACACACACACACACACACACACACACACACACACACACACACACACACACACACACACACACACACACACACACACATGTACAGTACAAGGTTGTGTAGTGTCCTTGGTAACTGGCATGACTTTGGTGCCACATTAGGGGATCCTTCGAGGTCCTTAGCTAAGGGACTCTTCAAGGCCCTTCACATTTAAAGGGAGAGGGAAGTGGTGAGGTGCATCTGTGTCATGTGCCTGGCTGGATTAAGGGTGCTGTGACTTAGAAAAGGAAGGTTAGTTGGGGGAGGGGCCTTCATCTTCACTATCCTACATCCCATAGCAAGATTAGGTAGTGTAACTTATCACAGTAGCCTCGTAAGGATCATTTGGTCTGGTGCTGTTTGTTCTTCCTCTGTGTTGCATTGTGTTCCTTTGAGATGGACAAGTCCTGCAGCATTGCCTGGTCAACACTGGATGAGGGAAGTAGTGCCTCATCTGTACTTGTAGCAGAACTCTTTGATATCAGCTGTAGCTTTATTTTTTTGGTGAGTTCAGAGCCAGGCCTTGGTGTGCTGGGTTATCAGGAAGGACAGGAAGTCAATTAACTTACTGTCCTGGGGTGTCCTTTGTGGCAGGGATGGGGCTGGAGGAACACTGGCATGTCTAATCCCCCTTACTGGTAATTGGAACAGTGACACTGTGTGAATATGTGGTAGTGAGGGAAGAGGGGAGCTACTTCTCCAGTCCAGGCAGTGGGATTCCAAAGCCATGGTGGCTGCTCCCCACCTCGCTAACCACAGGGGAGCCGCCTTGTTCCAGAATCCCCACATCTGCAAGCGTGACGCCCGATGACTGCTGGCTGAAGGCGGGATCCAGCACCAAGAAACCTGTGGCAGGTAGCGACGCGCTGGAGCTAGGCAAGAAACCATTTGCCACCGCTTCAAGTGTGTCTGTCTGTGCTGGCAGGGTGTTTGCAGTGGCTGACAGAGTGGCTAGTGCACCGCTTGGAAGCTTTCCTAAACTTTGTGGCTCACTAGCAACGACGGTTGAGGGAGGCACGTCTGCATCCAGGGAGGGAGCGAGACCCACCTCACCCTTGAAGGTGAGGGAAGGGCCAGCAGGACTGGCTTTTTGCGAAGGAAGAAGCTGCTGGGCTTGGGTCACCTGTGCCACCGACCCAAAGTTAAGGGAAGTGGCGCCGCCCCCAAGGTTTTGCTCAAGTTTGATTGAACCACCACTCCCGATGCTTCCATGGCTGAAAGTGTTATCGAAGAGGGGAGTTGCCTGTACTCTGTGCTGTGAACTGATCTGCTGGCTCTGCTGACGGCTGGCCTGCTTTTGGGGGATGGCAGTGTTCAGGGTTTGCTGGGGAGCTGTGGACTTTTGAGTCTGTTTAGCTGAGAGGGATTTGCTTATGGAGGGAGATACAGCAATGAAGGTGGTGGTCTGTGGAGGCTGCTGCAGCACCAAGGGCTGCTTGGTGGTGAGATTTGGGCGGGTGCGGCCCTTGGTGCGGCGTGGGGCAGTGGCGGTGAAGAAGTTGATCCGGCGGAGAGTGGTGAGGTCAGGGTCTGGTAAGTTGACCTCCTCTGGGGAGGTGATGGCACCATCGGTGAGGCCAGATAGGATGTTGGACAGCGTGTGTCTAAAGGAGGCTGTTGTGACATCGTCAACTTCCAGGTGCTGTTGCTTATTGAGGTTCAGTAGAGGCGACACTATGGCTTGGAGTGGCTGCTGAGAGGAGCCCTCAGTGGGACGTCGGGGACGTGAGGTGGAGCTCTGGTAGTCAGAGGTTTGGGGCAGTACCGCCACATCATGTCGCTGCGCCTTCACGATGATGTCATCACCATTATCATCATCATTGCCGTTGCCAACACCTGTGGCAAGGGACTGTGCCGAAGATCTGGTTGGGCCCCTGGACTGCTGTTGCAGCAGTTGTGTTTGTCCTTGCGGTTGCTGTTGTAGGAGTAGATATACTTGCTGCTGCTGCTGCTGCTGCTGCTGCTGGGGCAGTTGTATCTGCTGCTGTTGCTGGACCAGTTGATGTACCTGCTGCTGCTGCTGCTGCTGATGTTGCTGCTGGAGCAGTTGTATCTGTTGCTCTTTTTGTTGTTGCTGTAGCAGTTGATGTACCTGCTGCTGTTGCTGCTGTTGTTGAAGCAATTGGTGTATCTGCTGCTCGTTTTGTTGTTGTTGGAGCTGCTGATGTATCTGCTGCTCCTTTTGTTGTTGCTGTAGCAGTTGATGTACCTGCTGCTGCTGCTGCTGTTGTTGAAGCAGTTGGTGTATTTGCTGCTCGTTTTGTTGTTGTTGGAGCTGCTGATGTATTTGCTGCTCGTTTTGTTGTTGTTGGACTAACTGATGTACCTGCTGCTGCTGTTGCTGTTGTTGGAGCTGTTGATGTATTTGCTGCTCGTTTTGTTGTTGTTGGAGCTGCTGATGTATTTGCTGCTCGTTTTGTTGTTGTTGGATCAGTTGATGGACCTGCTGCTGTTGTTGCTGTAGCAGTTGGTGTACCTGTAGCGGCTGTTGCTGTTGCTGTGTTATCCCTTGCTGGCTTTGAATAAGGGTCTGTGAAGAGAGTGGAAAAGCATGGAAGTCGATGGGGTTAGGAGTGACTGCTACGCCGCCAGCAAGGCTCTGAACGTGGCCACTTGGTTTGTCATCATTGTGTTGAGAAGTGAGGGTCTGCTGGTGCGGGGCGGGAGAGGCTGGGGTTGCGTGGTGGAAAGCAGGGATCGCGGTGGGGTTGTGGTACGTCAGGGAGGAGGTTCCTGAGTTGCCTGCATGAAGCAACACGTGATCGTCGGCATCATCAGCCCCATCATCCTGTATGTTCACCTGTGTGGAGGCAGGGGCGGCGTGGTGCAGGGCCTGGACAGGGGGCTGAAGGGGCTGGGCAGGAGTAGGGTAGCTGTATGTGAACCTTGGGAAAAACGATGCCTGGTCGTCGTCATCATCATCCCCGTGGTCACCCTTTATGATGACCTGCGTGGAGGCGGGGGCGGCGTGGTGGAAGGACTGGAAATGGGGCTGGACAGAGTGGGCAGGAGTAGGGTAGTTATATGCAGGGGAGGGAGTAACAACAATCCCAGGGAGAAGTAACACCTGATCGTCGGCGTCGTCATCTCCGAGGTCATCCTGTGTGCTCTGGGTGGCGGCGTGGAGGGGCTGGACAGGGGCATGGTGCAGGGGCTGGGCGGGGGTGAGGTAGTTGTACGGGGACAGAGTGGTTGGGCCGCCGGGCAGACTCAAGGCTTGGTCATCGATGTCATCAGTGCCGTGGTCGTCCTGGGTGGAGACAGGGGCGATGTGGTGCAGGGGCTGGACAGGGGCGAGGTGGTTATTGGCCAGGACGCCGTGATGCAGGGCCTGGGCGGGGGTGGGGTAGTGGTATGGGGCCGGGGTCGTTACGCCAGCTGTGAAAAACAACTGGTCGTCAGCGTCGTCTGCCCCGCCGTCATCCCCACCGTCATCCTTTATAATGATCTGTGTGGAGGCGGGGGCGGCGTGGTGCAGGGACTGGGCGGGGGCGTGGTGCAGGGGCTGGGCGGGGGTAGGGTAGCTGTACGGGGAGGGAGTCGTTGGGCCTGCAGGTAGAAGCAGCACTTGGTCGTTGGCGTCGTCAGCCCCGTCGTCGGTATTGATAGCGAACTGTGGTGAGGCGGTGGTGGCGTGAGGGGCCGGGGCGGGGCTAGAGTGAGTGTTGATAGAGGTGGCAGTTACGGCACTTATAGGGGACGGGAGCTGGTGGTCGTCGGCGTCGTCACTCCCACTCTTGTGGATGACCTGCGTGGAGGCGGGGGCGGCGTGGCTAGCGTACCCCTGGGAGGGGAGCCCCACGCTGGGCAGGCTGCCGGGCAGGCTGCCGGGCAGGCTTGGCGTGAGCTGGGCGGGGTTGTAACCTCCGAACTGGTTCCCGAGAGGGTGACCTCCGAAGTTGAAGGAGATGATCTGGTGTGGCCGCTGGGCGGGATCCGCTGCCGCCACGCCTGAGGAGCGAGACGAGGGAGGGTTACTGAGACTTTCTGGCCACTGTTTTAGTCAGTACAACACTGCAGTAACAAACAACTTTTTAGGGGCCATTATGTGGAGTCATTTTGCTGAGGTGAATGGTTGAACTAACACCGTCACCACCTCCGCCACTATCACCACTGCCACTTACCTCCCACTGTTAAAACCACCAGCAGCAGTAGCCGCCACAACGTCTCCATTTCTGCTCCTGTCCTTCCTTTTGTGTATATGCTGCACTCAGAGAGAAAGAGAGAGAAAGAGAGAGAGTTATTTTAGTTTTGATTTACAGTATAACAACAAACCAGCAACAAGCTCAGTTAGGCAACGTTTAAGGTCACCACGTCATGAAAACTCGCTGTACAGTTAATATTTTGAGAGAAATTTAACTGTGTATGTGTGTGTGTGTGTTTGTGTGTGGACAAACCAAGGCGTGTGTACTCGTATGTGTGTGTGTGTTCCTACCTGCTGGGACGGGCGGGAAGAACAGACTCTGCTCTCCCCGCCCCTCCAAGCTTTATACCTTTCCCTCCTACCATGCAAAAAAGTGGCCCTCTGTCTCATCCCCCTCCTTCCCCTCCTTCCCCTCTCTTGGCTCCGTCACTCCTTCCTAACACGTCTCCTTCCTCGTCATCTTATTCCTTCTCATTCCCCCTCCCTTCTCGTCTTTGGCGCTCCTGTCCTCTCCGCTTATGTTCCCTTGTACTTTGTCTTCCACCTCGACTCTCTCTCTCTCTCTCTCTCTCTCTCTCTCTCTCTCTCTCTCTCTCTCTCTCTCTCTCTCTCTCTCTCTCTCTCTCTCTCTCTCTCGTTTTGAATCTCGTGTTTTCAACTTCGCATCCTCTCGTTTGTTTTTCTTCTGGTCTGCTTCCTCCTCCTCCTCCTCCTCCTCCTCCTCCTCCTCCTCCTCCTCCTCCTCCTCCTCCTCCTCCTCCTCCTCCTCCTCCTCTGTATTTGCATTAATTAGTTTTGCATTTGTATCTCCATTTTAAATCTCCGTGTGTGTGTGTGTGTGTGTGTGTGTGTGTGTGTGTGTGTGTGTGTGTGTGTGTGTGTGTGTGTGTGTGTGTGTGTTCCCCCTCTCCAGTTATCGAGAATGCTTTGGTTGTAAATCGCCTTTATCTCCCCTTCTCTCTTCTCTCGCCCTTTTCTATCACTCGTCAAGAACTTTCTCTCTCTCTCTCTCTCTCTCTCTCTCTCTCTCTCTCTCTCTCTCTCTCTCTCTCTCTCTCTCTCTCTCTCTCTCTCTCTCTCTCTCTCTCTCTCTCTCTCTCTCTCTCTCTCTCTCTCTCTCTAAATGCAGATAAATGTGGGTACTTTTTCCAAGATCTGGTGGCATCTAGGTGACGGCGGACACACACACACACACACACACACACACACACACACACACACACACACACACACACACACACACACACACACACACACACACACACACACACACACACACACACATTAATTTGTTCCATGCACTGATTTACTTTGTTCTTAATGAGAGTGACTTTTGATGGGGGATGGGGGTGAGAGGAAGGGGGGAGTGGGGAGAAAAGAGAGCTTATGGGCATGGAGGGCTGAGTCATAAGAAGTCGTTAGAGGAGGAGTATAGGATGGGACGTTATAAGCAAGGGCGTGCCATTTATGTGCTCTACCTCCATCTCAGTTGCTTAGTTTTAATAGTTTGTAGCGGCGCCATATGACCGCGATGTTGTGCTCTTCATTGTTTACGTCACTGTTTAAATCACTCACCGCCAGCACGCCGTCAGTCTGCGATGCTCATAAGCGTGTAGGTGTTCTGAAAGGTCTGCGTGATGATCCCAAAGCCACAAGTTCTGATGTGCTTCTGTTCACGAGTAAATGATGAATATTGTAATTCCGTTCGTTTACTGTATTTTGAGTGGTGAATTTATGGGTGTCTTGTAGTTAAATGATGTATTACGTTATTGTGTATAGTCATATAGAAATAACTACATAATAGTAATGACTGGAGCAAATTTCTTTCTATAACTTGTATGCATCAGATGTCCGAATTTATTGCAAGGGTTCCCTCCTTTCTCTGCCCTTATCCTTCTACCTCCTTCGTTCTTTACCTGTCTTTATCTTTCCTCTTTCCTCTCTCCTCTTTCCTCCGTCCCTTATCTACAGTTCTCCCTTCCCCTGTTATCTCCATCGCTCTCTCCTTGTTTTTGTTGTGTAGTTGATTTTAGTTCTCCCCCTCACAGCTTCCTCTCTGCCCGTCTCTTCTTTGTCCCCTTCTGATTTTTTTTTATTTATTTTTTTTATTATTATTATTTTTTTTTAAGACTTTCCTCGAGGTTAATACGATAGGCCTTCTCTTTTTTTTTTGTCTCCGTCCTTCTCCTCCTCCTCCTCCTCCTCCTCCTCCTCCTCCTCCTCCTCCTCCTCCTCCTCCTCCTCCTCCTCCTCCTCCTC
>NC_087168.1:17724649-17727149 GCF_035594125.1 Scylla paramamosain
TGCTAGCTGAGTTACCGTAGTCGTCGTCGTAGTAGTAGTCCTCGTCGCTGTAATAGTAGTAATAATAGTCTTCCTCACTTTTGCTTTGGTCACTGGTCGTGCCGACGC
Organism: Scylla paramamosain; assembly: GCF_035594125.1. Lineage (NCBI taxonomy): Eukaryota > Metazoa > Arthropoda > Malacostraca > Decapoda > Portunidae > Scylla > Scylla paramamosain. The sequence goes on from NC_087168.1 coordinate 17,724,758, forward strand.
CCTTGCTTACTGTGGGTTGTAGCGAGGTTTGTGGTGGCTGTGTTCTCGGCGGGAGGCGTGTGGGTGGCGGCAGTGGGGCGTGGTCTGGGGATCGGTCTTTGGGTGGGGAGGGGTCTGCCAAGCGGCCTGGTTGGCGGCTGAGTGGCACCCAGCAGGTGTGGAGGGTTGGCGGAAGGTCAGTGGGTGCCCGGGTTTGACCCCCGGGAATGAGGCGGGCGGGGCGGTGGGTGGCTGGTCCAGTGGGGGCTGCACCCCCTGGCGGTGTCTGGGTGCGGTGGGTGAGCGCGGCCCCGTCTGTAAAATGGCCTTGCCGCTGGTGCAACTCGGTCTGCCTGTGTCGGAGTGATGACGCCGCCCTTCACTAGCGAGGCGGGCCGCACGTCCTCCACTCGTGAGTGTGGCTGGCCAGGCGGCAGGCTTTGCAGGAGGGACTCAGGCTGGAGTCCTGCGGCTGTGTGGGGCTGCACGGGAAACTGTGTACCTGGGAATGTTGGAAGCTGCGGGGTCAGATGTGGGTCTTGCAGGCTTGGAAGAAAGAAAGGCGTATGTTCTTCCTTCAGGGGTATGGATGCCGGGTTGGTGGTGTCTGGGGTGCGAGTCACCGGGGCCGGCTCGACAGTGGCACCAGCTGGCTGGCTGGTGAGCGCCTGGTCCTCAGCCGCCAGCCGGAAGAGGGCCGGCGAGCACCCAGACGAGGCAGGGGTGTAATGGCGCCCGGCGGGGCTTTGCGGTAGCCGTGATCCTGCACCACCACCCCAGTCTGCACCTCATTGAGGTGTGCCCTCGCGTGTTGTGATGGTGGGGTTGAAGTGGGGATGGATGCAGCAGTGGTGGTGATGGTGGTGGGGGCTTGGGGTGGCCAGAAGGGCTGGGCGGGGATGAGGCCGCGCTCCCCGGGGGTTGCTGATGACGATGACGGCTGGCGGGATGCGGCTTAGGTGCTGCCCTCGCGCCACGTCGCCGAGGCTCATCACGCCTGCAACACACGCCGCGGTGAGACACAACAATACCCTGGTCACACACATGGCGGAGGGAGGGGCGGGGGCGTGAGGAGCCGTGGCCTTCACCCATGCCACCTGTGCTAGGCAAGGGGGCGCGGTGCGGTAACCTGTGCGTGCCTGCCCTACAGGCAGCGAGGAGCGGCTGGCTGCAGCAGGTCAGCACACCGGCTCCCGCCCGCTGACTGAGGGAGGTGAAGGGGCGGGGAGAGCAAAGAGAGGGTCCGCTGCACAGGAGAAGGGGACGAGGAGGGGACTGTGCTCTGTGCTGTGTGGGTGAAGGGAGTCAGGGAGTGTGAGGTTGCGAACGGTGCCCTCTCCCCTCACCATCACACTCCCCTCTCCCAACACCAGCACTGTCCCCCGCCTTCTCCCTCTTGACAACATTAATGACCATGACAAACACACACACACACACACACACACACACACACACACACACACACACACACACACACACACACACACACACACACACACACACACACACACACACACACACACACACACACACAACACACACACACACACACACACACACACACACACACACACACACACACACACACAACAACAACAACAACAACACACCGCAGCTTGTGCTCTAAATCTAGCGAGGGAAGAGTGAGGCCGGCCTGGGGGAATGAGATGACCATGGGAGCGGGAAAGGTGAATTGAAGTGAAGGGGAAGGTTACTGAAGGGAGGAGGAGGAGAAGGAGGAGGCTGTGAAAGGAGATGGATAGGTTCACTACACGCTCTGAGGCTGTGGAAAAGTGGAGGGGCGTGGAGGGGGAGCTGGAGGGGGGTGAAGGAGAGTAAATACCAGTAGGGAAAAGGATGATGGTAAAAAGAGAGAGAGAGAGGGGGGGAGGAACCTTCGCCTTTACTATCTAACATCTCTTTATGTAGTGTAGCTTATTACAAAACAAGAGCCAACAGGTCTGCTGCCACTCGTTCCTCCTTTGTGTTCCATTGTGACAGGTGTTTTGTTACCTTAATGACTCGCCTGAAGCTACGTAATTAACCCCACAGGGGACGCCAGGTGGTTGTGGTGTTTATTGTTACAGTAATGGTGATGATGAAAGGTCAACCCTTCTCCCTTCTTTCCCGTAGAGTTGGTGATTATAGTGGTGGTGGTGGTGGTGGTGGTGTAAAGGTATCCATTCGTGGTGTTGTCAGGGAAAGAGGTGATGAATATTCCGTAGTGGTGAGGTGATGTCATTAATTATATCTTCGTTGTGGTGATAAAGGTGTGGTGAGATTATCTGGTGTTTTATTCCTTGTTATGATGGTGGTGGTGGTGGTGGTGGTGGTGGTGGTTTATGGTGGTGTGGGTGTTATTGATGGTGATGGTGGTGGTGACAGTGATGGCTTTGTTATATTGATGCACTGT
>NC_087168.1:17734649-17742149 GCF_035594125.1 Scylla paramamosain
TCTATCACTGTAATCGTAAAAACACACTTTACAACTCCTTGTACCTTCACCTACGCCTTCTGAAAGTAGTGGGGGGGGGGGGTGCAGCGCATGGGTGTTTCAGTATACGGGCCTGATCAGTCGGTGTGATGGTGTGGTTATGTGTCAGAGTTGGTGAAAAATCCCAGCATGCTCCGGTAGAAAGTGTGCATACTGGCCTTCGCACGGTGCGTCAGCCAGGTGCTTGCCTTATTGCGTCACTGCCTCTGCATTACCTCCGCCCTTGCTTCTCTTGTTACTGTTTCTCACGTGCTCTTGTGGTTCTTATTGTGCTCGTTATGCTTCGTGTTTTTTTATGTATCTCTTTTTTTTTTTTATTTATTCTGTGCCTGTTTCTCTTTCTCGCTCTCGTTCTCGCTCTCTTTCTCTCTTGCAGGTAGTTTTTAAATGAATGTTTTTTTCTATTTTATGTTCAGTGCTACTTTTTTTTTTCTCTTCATATTCATATTCCTTCATATTCTCTGTTTTTTTGTTTATATTCCTCTTCTCTTTCATAATCTGTCGTTGACTTAAGAGAGAGAGAGAGAGAGAGAGAGAGAGAGAGAGAGAGAGAGAGAGAGAGAGAGAGAGAGAGAGAGAGAGAGAGAGAGAGAGAGAGATTAAAGCAGTAAGGAAGGAAACAAAGCAAAACATTCAAGAGTAGCTTTTGTAGTCACACACACACACACACACACACACACACACACACACACACACACACACACACACACACACACACACACACACACACACACACACACACACACACACACACACACACACACACACACACACACAACAGTAAGAGAGGGAGGGAGGTGAAGGAGTACGTGACAAAAGAGAGAAGGGAGGAAAGAATGACGAAAGAAAGAAAAATTGTGAAAAGAAGAAGCAAAGGGAAAAGAAGAGAAAAGATGGAAGAATGGAGAGGAAAAGAAAAAAAGCGAAGAAGGGAAGAGAGTGGTGGATAGGGGAATTTCTCTCTCTCTCTCTCTCTCTCTCTCTCTCTCTCTCTCTCTCTCTCTCTCTCTCTCTCTCTCTCTCTCTCTCTCTCTCTCTCTCTCTCTCTCTCTCTCTCTCTCTCTCTCTCTCTGCTGCGGGTTTACGTGAGTTCCAGTATTGAGTGAACATGAATGAGGCAATGAAGATGACGGATTTCACACATATTCTCCTCCTCCTCCTCCTCCTCCTCCTCCTCCTCCTCCTCCTCCTCCTCCTCCTCCTCCTCCTCCTCCTCCTCCTCCTCCTCCTCCTCCATAGCCTAGGGCCGTGTCACATGTCGACGTAAGAATGTGAATTTTTATGCAAATCTGACCAAGTTACATATGTTTGTGACGTAAGGAGAGAGAGAGAGAGAGAGAGAGAGAGAGAGAGAGAGAGAGAGAGAGAGAGAGAGAGAGAGAGAGAGAGAGAGAGAGAGGGGGAGGAAGGAGGGATAGAGAGATGGAGGGAAAGGAGGAGGTGGGGATGGAATGAGGAAGAATGAATGGGTGGATGAATAAAGAGTGGGAATGAAGAAGGAAAATGGGTAGGAAAAATGGGGTTTAATTAAGGAAGGAGGGATGGAAATAGAGGAGGTAGGAATGTAGGGATGGAAGGAAGGAGGAAGGTAATAAAAGAGGAAGAGAAGAAGGAAGAGAAAGAGAAGGGAAGGGATGAAGGAAAGATGATATGTATAGAGATCTTTTCACTCTCTCTCTCTCTCTCTCTCTCTCTCTCTCTCTCTCTCTCTCTCTCTCTCTCTCTCTCTCTCTCTCTCTCTCTCTCTCTCTCTCTCTCTCTCTCCAAGTTATGAAAGGGAGAAATGTGAGGGACATGATTTTACTTATTCCTCCTCCTCCTCCTCCTCCTCCTCCTCCTCCTCCTCCTCCTCCTCCTCCTCCTCCTCCTCCTCCTCCTCCTCCTCCTCCTCCTCCTCCTTTCCTGCATTGCGTGTCACTTTTCCTCCTCGCGTGAACCAACTCACGTGATAAGAAGAGAAAGGAGACGAAGAGGAGGAGGAGGAGGAGGAGTAAAGAAAATCCTGTCAGCTTTTTCTCTTATTTCTCAAGAATCAACAGAGAGAGAGAGAGAGAGAGAGAGAGAGAGAGAGAGAGAGAGAGAGAGAGAGAGAGAGAGAGAGAGAGAGAGAGAGTTAAAGGGACAAAAAATAACTCCCTAAAACCCGGAAAAGGTAAGACCACCACCACCACCACCACCACCACCACCACCACCACGACCCTTAGGTAGAAGGTAGCAGGTACGAAGCGATAAAAGTGACCGTAGGGACTAGTAACCTTTACTTGGCGACGGAGAGGGGCGGGGTACGAATAGAGGAAGGGACCAGGAATGGGGAGAAGGGAAGGGAAGGGGAGGGAAGGGGAAGAAACCTGCAATTTACCCCAGTCCCTTGAAGAAAATAGTTGTGGCAAAGGAAGGGGATTTTTCTGTGTATGTTAAGTATTGGTGTGAGGAACGTAATTGGTGGGGAGGATCCTTCTGCTGTACTTTCCTGTGTCTACTAAGTGCATTCAGTTACCCTCTTGCCCTTCCCTGATGACCCTGGGTATCTCTTAATGACACTTATTATACTTCTCATTTTGCGTAACCTTGTATATATGTATTTGTATGATTTAAGATGCGTAGTTTGAGAGAGAGAGAGAGAGAGAGAGAGAGAGAGAGAGAGAGAGAGAGAGAGAGAGAGAGAGAGAGAGAGAGAGAGAGAGAGAGCTTGGATGAGTATTCTTGTCCTACACTGATTACTGACCTTGAGGATATTCTTAACGACACCTTTGTTTTGTTTAGTCATTTTACGAATCCTTGTAATAACGTACTTTTTTTTTAAATTTTTTTCACCGTTGTTACACCCATTATTTTACGTATCCTGGTTTATTTGCATGACTAAGTAACTTTTATAGAAGGTAAAGAGAGGAGACGTGGGTGGGTGTTGTGTTCTTGTCACATCCTAAATACTAACCTGCAGGATTTCTCGTAATGCCCTCCTTGTCATATCCATCTTGTTACGTATCCTAGTATACTGTATTTGGGATGTCTTGGTTACCGTCCCCGTGGATTCCCTTAATGTGACGTCACCCTCGTTATACCTTTCAGTTCACGTACCTATATGTATTCATTTGTATGGCTGCCTACGCGTACCTGTATGGAATGTAGAGAGAGAGAGTACGTACATGAAGGGGCGTGGCTTGGTGGCTGTCTGGTGGGTCATCACAAAAAGATGGTGTCCAGGATCTCTGCGGTGAGGGTGCGGTGTGGGGCCGTCTCGTCCACCTCGGGCAGGGCGAAGACACGCTCGTTGAGGGAGTAGAGGTAGGGCGCCGATTGGCAGTCCACGTTGTACCACCAGTCGCACACGAAGAACGCCTGGTTGAACATGGTGCCGTTTGGACAGAGGAACGACGCCTGCCGCCCGTCCAGATCGCAGTAGTGCCACGCCTGTTAGGGATGCACCGTTGTAGTTAGTGTTAGGGAAGCAGAAATTCAGGGTCGTAAGATTATTAGGTACGTAGAAATTAAGAGTCGTAAGAACCATAGACGTAAGAATTGTTGTAAATAATTTTAAGGGTGGTAATAAAAGTAAGGGAGCAGAAATTAATTAAGAGTCACAAAAGCATTATGGGAGCACAAATTAACGATCTTAAGATTAAAGAAAGCAGAAATTAAGTGCCACTAAAGCATTAGGATTAGGGACAAATGAAGGGTCGTAACAACATTTCGACAAGGGAAGCAAGGGTCGTAACTCTCTCTCTCTCTCTCTCTCTCTCTCTCTCTCTCTCTCTCTCTCTCTCTCTCTCTCTCTCTCTCTCTCTCTCTCTCTCTCTCTCTCTCTCTCTCTCTCTCTCTCTCTCTCTCTCTCTCTCTCTCTCTCTCTCTCTCTCTCTCTGCTGCTTTGGTGTTGCTAAGTGTAACACGTGCACTGTATTCGTACCTTCAGCTCATTCACTACATCCTCACCTTCTCACCCCTCCCGTCACACCCTCTCACCCCTCCCACGTGCACCGTATCTGATCAGCTGGGACACACTTATCTACCAGGTCTTGTGCCCACCTGCCTACCAATCTATACTTACAGGTAATCTCTGCCACATCCCCCCCCCCTAGTCCATTGTGTCACTTATACAAAACGTACCAAGTTTATTATTTGTTTGTTTACTCACTCGTTCACTCACTCATTCATTTATTTACTTATTGCTTAATTTTTTTATGTGTATTTTCTGTTCGCTTTCGTCGTTTTTATTTTTATTTCAGTGTACGCTATTTTTTTTATTTATTTATTTATTTTATTTTTATTTATTTATTTTTTGTCTGCGGTGCCGTTATGAGCCCGTTTTCTGTTCTGATCGCATGAAATCGGCCATACAAAACTCTTCCACTACTTATACAACTCCTTCCATTTAGAAAACTGATTCTAAGGGAGGTTAGTACAAACTTACACTACATCCAAGGTAGTCAGTCAGTCAAAGGTGTTAGTATTGCTATTTGGACTCACTGACTGACTGACTGACTCCCTTGGATGTAGTGTAAGTTTGTACTAGCCTCCCTTAGAATCCAGTTTTCTTTACTGGACATCTAGTATTACAGGAGATACTATAATAACGGAATAATACTACCAGTCAGTCAGTCCACCAGCCATTCTAAAAAAAACACAAGAGCAACGCCATTAAAATCAACATTAGCCTCACACTTACCTGACATCTGGCCTCAGTGTCGGCGTAGAAGCCAGGCCAGGGCATCTCGGAGCAGTAGAAGTTGGTATAGGGCACGGCGGCAATGATGGGGTAGTCCAGACCGGGCACGCCAGGCACGGTCTCCACCAGGGCGCTGAGGGAGGCCAGGCGGGGCAGCAGGTAGGAGTAGAGGGACTGGCGCAGCATGGGGGGCAGCACTATGGTAGAGGGGTCCACGCCGGCTGACCTGAGGGGAAGAGATAGTTAAGGTTTCTGGAGGGCAAGTAGTTAAGGGCTCCACCAGTAAGGGCACTTAGGGCAGACATCAACTTTTGGAATGAGTTAGACGCGGAGGTGGTGTTTGTAAGGAAACCAAGTGAAGCTTTAGAGGTGCAGGCACAGAAGACCACACGAGCTTGATGAATGCCCTCTGTGAACACTCACGGATCATTGCCGGTGCTGTAGGGGCCAAACTCGCTCTCTGGGTTGCCCTCAGCGAGGGTGGGCAGGGTGATGGTGGGGCCTCCTGCCGGCGAGGCGTTGCGCTGAACTGACGATCGAATCCCGCCACTTCTGTAGCCGCGGCAGCGTCATTTAGTTTTATATTATGGCAGGAATTTAATTATCATTATTATTAACATGGAAAAGATCGCTATAGAACATAATCTCTGTTAAAGTCTTAAGAAAATTCATAAAATAGTGAATAAAATGGATTGAAATTGTGTGTCAAGGATGTGATTTGTGTGTGGATGGAGGGACGGTGAGGAGCATGAAGTGACAGTGTGGCGCGTGGTGGTATGTTGTGGTGTGGTGTGGGGCGGAATGCCTACCTCTGCTGGGAGAGTGCCACCAGGGTGAGGAAGTTCACCACAATGGAGGGGTCAAAGTGCTGGTGCGGGGGCTGGCCAGGGGGAGGCGACACCCCGGGCATGGCGGTGCGCAGGCCGCCGATCAGCCTGGTCTGCAACAGGCGCATCAAATCACCCACTTGCGAGCTCCTGGACGGTGTGAGGCGCCCCGATGCCGGTCGTGCTGCGCTGCTGAACCGTTGCTCCACTCTTAAGGGCGTCCCTGCGTCGCTGGGCCCCGGGGCCGTGGCGGTGCGGGGCGGCGGGGCGGGGGGCAGGCGTGAGGGAAAGCCTGGCAGGGAGGTGAAGGTGACGGGGATGGGGTGTGCGTCAGGCTTCAGTAGCCCAGAGTGCACGCCGCTGGGATCCTCGCCAGGCCCAGCCCCCGCTCAGCCTTGCTGGTTAACTCCCCGACTTGCAGGCTGCGGCCCCTCCCGCCATTCTTGGCAGAGGGCTGGGCTGGGTTGGCCTTCTTGCGTGTAGGTGTTGGGGTCTCGGTGGGCGCCACCAGGCTGTCCTTGAAGATGTCAAACTGCTGCTTCATCAGTCTGGCTAAAACACGCTTGTTTGGGGAGCGACGCGCCCCGGCTGAGTTTGTATTGGTGGTGTTGTCCTTGTTGGCCGGGGCTTTGGGAGGAAGCGGCGTGGTGGTTGTGGTGGTGGTGGTGGTAGTAGTAGTAGTAGTAGTTGTGGTGGTAGTGGTCGTGGTGGTGGGGGCGGCGGTGGTGGTGGTGGTGGCTGGGGCAGGGGCAGGGGTAGTGGTGGGGAGCGTGTCATCATTGGCGGCACCCAGCACAGGGCGCGCTATGCCGGCAATGACGCTGCTGCCGATGGCGGGGGGCACCACCACAGACCTGCCCACGGCGTCGTCCAGCACGCTGCGCCCGATCACGAAGATGCTCATGCCGGGCACCACCACACGGTACACCTCCACGCCGGGCACGCCGCCCCCGCTGCTGCTGCTGCTACTGCTGCTCACCGCTGACCCGGGGGACGTGTGTGCTGCCGCCTCACCGACACCTGCGGGCACAGCACACGTCACGGCTTGGACACACACACACACACACACACACACACACACACACACACACACACACACACACACACACACACACACACACACACACACACACACACACACACACACACACACGACTATAATAAGAAAAAGTCATAACGTATTAAGAGAGAGAGAGAGAGAGAGAGAGAGAGAGAGAGAGAGAGAGAGAGAGAGAGAGAGAGAGAGAGAAATTTATCACATGTATACAATATGTGCTAACCTTGGAAAGCTGTGTACTCGTCACGTACGGAATACAGTTAATCTTTTTTCCCTCCACCTAATAGCAACACTTTAAGCGCCACAAAATTATTAATACAAGTTGAAACCATACGAGACAATACTGGGGAGAGATATACTGGTGATGGGAAGTAGTTTGGAGCAAGAGACGAGGAGGTTGGTGGAGGAGGAAGAGGAGGAGATAAGGGAATTGGGGTTTACAAGGTGGAGGATAGATTAAGGTGAAGGAGAAGAAAAGAAGTTGGGTAGAAGGAGAAGGGAGAATAGGAACATGATGAGGGAGTGAAGAAAAGATGATAATTGTTGTTGTTATTGTTGTTGTTGTTGTTGTTGTAATATTAGTAATGGTAGTAATATGCATGTATTACGTATTATCTGTTTTGTATGATGTATTATTTTGCTTTTATATCACTTTGGTACTCTTTATTAATTAACTAAATGATTACAGGGTTGTATTAGGTTAAGTTAGTGAATCATGAAGCATATGTTAAGGTTAGGTTACGAAATAATGAAGGATATATAAAGTTAGTTTTAGTGAATGAGGAACCGTGTATTAAGGTTAGGTTGGGTTGTGTTGGGTTGGGTTAGGTTAGGTTGGATTAGGTTAGGTTGGGTTAGGTTAGGTTGGGTTAGGTTAGGTTAGGTTGGGTTAGGTTAGGTTAGGTTAGGTTAGG
>NC_087168.1:17744649-17749649 GCF_035594125.1 Scylla paramamosain
CTCTCTCCTTCGGGCACTTACCTCGCCTTGGGGAGAGGTGGGGCAGGGTCTTGGAGGAGGAAGAGGAGGGGGGAAAGAGCAGGTGTTAGTTAATAGTCTATTTTGGATGTGTTTGTGAGAACGTAGGAACAAACAGTAAGGGTTAGGGGGAGTGAGGGTAGGAAGGTTAAAGAGAGGGGTGGAAGTGATGGGAAGGGAAGAGGAAGGAGAGGAGGGATGGAAGGATAGAGATTTGTACATTTAGTAGACTGGACTGTGGTTTCATGGAAGATCCTGGAAGGGGGAAGGGTCTAAGAAGAGGAAATGGGTAGGATTTTGGAGGAAGAGAGCAAGAGAAAAGATATTTAGAACAAAAGGGTTAAATTTAAGGATAAATGGAGGAAGAGGGAAGGAAAATTAGAAGAAAGGCAGAAGTGATTGGAAATAGAAGCGGAGTAAAGGAGAAGAAAAGAAAGATACAAGGATGTTGGAGACAGAAGTGAGGAAGGGAGGGGAAAGGGAGGAGACTAATGCATTGGAGGTATTGAAGAAAGGGGAAAGGAGGATAAGAAAATAGGAGAAAGAGAAAGATGGGAGAATTTAGGAGGAGAGGAGTAAAGAAAGGGAGAGGAAAGACGGGAAGAACGCATTGGAGGGGATAAAGAAGTAGGAGGAAAGGAGAAAGAGAGAGAATAATTTTGGAGATAAATACGGGAAGGGACAGGGAGGAAGAGAGAGATACATTGATGAGGATGAAGAAGGGGAAGAAAGGAAAAGAGAGAGAGATGGAAGAGAAGGGGATAATAACAAAGGGAGGGGAAGAATGCATTGAAGTAGGAAGAAGAAGGAGAAGGAGGAAGGGAGGAGGGGAGGAAGGAGAAAAGATGCTGGAAAGGAGGAACAAGCATCCTTATCCCAGACATATTTGCAGGTTTACAGTTACGTTTTTGGGTGGTGGCTGTGGGGGGGTGGAGGTGGGGAGGAGGGGGCATGTCTGGTTGTTGTTGTAAGGGGGAGGACAGGAGAGGGGAAGTGTGGGTGACCTCGAGGGGAATGTATTTGGTATTTTCCTCCGTCTCTCTCTCTCTCTCTCTCTCTCTCTCTCTCTCTCTCTCTCTCTCTCTCTCTCTCTCTCTCTCTCTCTCTCTCTCTCTCTCTCTCTCTCTCTCTCTCTCTCTCTCTCTCTCTCAGACATCTTAATACAAATCAAAATATTGTAGAAATTTTTAAAAGTCATAGGTGTGAAATCTTAGGACTATCTTTAGCACATATATGATTCTCTCTCTCTCTCTCTCTCTCTCTCTCTCTCTCTCTCTCTCTCTCTCTCTCTCTCTCTCTCTCTCTCTCTCTCTCTCTCTCTCTCTCTCTCTCTCTCTCTCTCTCTCAGTCTGACTTGCGTGGGGTGACTGACCCAGCCAGACAAGACCAGGGGAGTGCGTCCTTGGGTGAGTGGCCCTGGCAAGGAGGAGGAGAAGGAGGAGGAGGAGGAAGAAGTGGCGTTACAGGGGGTACTAGATTACAGGGGGATGCTGGGGAGGGGAAGTGGTTTAGCAGGACCTGCATATTTTCCTTCGTCAGGGGGGGGGTGAGGCCTTGAGGTAAATTTGCGAGTCTGTGTATGGATGTGAGGAGGCTGAGGAGAGAAGGGAGAGATGATGTATGTGTGTGTGTGTGTGTGTGTGTGTGTGTGTGTGTGAATGTGAATTTAGATCATGTTCTGAAAGTTCCCACCACTACACCACTACTTTCAATAGGTCTGTTTGAAGTGATATGTTTGATTTATTTACTATTTTTAAGGATTTTCTTGCTGTTTTAGTGATATTACAAGATTTCTACGCATCTGAAAGAAAAACAGTTTAGAGAACATGGTTAATCGTCTCTGTGGCCTTGGAAAATAGTCGTGGCGAGAGAGAGAGAGAGAGAGAGAGAGAGAGAGAGAGAGAGAGAGAGAGAGAGAGAGAGAGAGAGAGAGAGAGAGAGAGGTGGGATGGTGTTTCTGTGTGAATGTAAGAAAGAAGGAAAGAAAGCAGGAAAGATGTGATGGTGTATTTTTTGTCTGTCTGAAGTTAGATTTTAAAGAGGAAGAAATTGGTTCTCATACAGAGTGGTAGGTGAATGCGATAGTCTGGGTACATCAGTCTGTTAGTGCCGAGTCATTAGGGAGCTTTGAAAGATTAGACATTTATGGATAGCGATGATAGGTGGAAATAGGTATGTTTTATTGAGGGACTGCCACGTGTAGACCTGATGGCTTCTTGCTGCTTCCCCTTATGTTATGTTCTTGTACGTGTTTAAGAATAAGAGGCAATCTTTTGTTTTTATCCCAGTGAGAGAGAAAAGAAAGAGGGAAGGGAGTATATTTTTCTGTTTTCCTGATTTCCTTAGTATTTGGTCAGCTTTTACGTGTTGCATTAACTGGAAAATATGGCGACAAACTAGACTCATATTAAATGTTTTCAGACTATATCCAAAGACCACAGTGATGAATAGTCTCTCCATCCAGTACTTGTTGCACTCATCTTTGCCGGCACCATTTATGCTCAAGATAAGAAAAGGAGTGCTAATTATAGTTTTCACTGTGCTCTACCTAATGTATCTATCTGTGCTGCCATTATTTACGCAGGGTCCCAAAAAAGTAGACTACCAATTTCATATATGATTTCAGTTTCGCTTATTTATTTTTTTCTTCTTTTTTTCATGTGTTTCTTGTGGTCAGATTCATCAAAGATACTACCATGTTTTTAGGACCTCATAATAGTGGTAGTAATAGTGTTAGTCATCATTAAGTAGCGATAGTAGTAGTAGTAGTACGGGAACAGACTTCACAATATACATTCTCTTTCTACTCTACCAACCGCAACATTAGTAGTAGTGGTAGTAGTATCAATATACGGCAGACGCTTCATAATCTCATCATCATCCAGGTAACTAACTGAAGGTGTGTGGTGGCCAATACTTATACCCTTGTAAAGAATGTAGTTTTTTTTTTTCCCACTTTTTCTCGTTTTCTGTCAACTTCTCTCCAGGGTGATATTCTGTGCCCTTGTTACTGCTAGTTTTTACTCGTGACACACCGCCCTCGCTCGCTCCCTCCCTCCCTGCCTGCCTGCCTGCCTGCCTCCCTGCCTGCCTGTTAGTGCTGGGATGGGAACCTGTGTCGGGGTAAGGTTGGCTTGCAGTTGAGTCTTGGTTAGGTTTGAGTTTGGTTCTTATTCTCCTCCTCGTCGTTCTTTTTTTCTTTTTAATGCTTGTTACTGTCTTTTGGTTATATCCACTTCTTTCTGCTATATTTCTCCTCCTCCTCCTCCTCCTCCTCCTCCTCCTCCTCCTCCTCCTCCTCCTCCTCCTCCTCCTCCTCCTCCTCCTCCTCCTCCTCCTCCTCCTGCTTCTAATTGTCTTCATCCTTTTGTTTTGTCGTCTCTTGTTCTCTCGTTTTCTTTTCTCTTTATTCGCCCTTCGCATTCTCTTCCCTCTTTCTTAATCGTATTTTTTCTTTTCTCATTTTTAGTTGTTTGTGTCCTTGTTCTTCTTGTTCTTCTTCTTGTTCTTCTTCTTGTTCTTCTTGTTCTTGTTCTTCTTCTTCTTCTCCTCCTCCTCCTCCTCCTCCTCCTCCTCCTCCTCCTCCTCCTCCTCCTCCTCCTCCTCCTCCTCCTCCTCCTCCTCCTCCTCCTCCTCCTCCGTCTTCTTCTTCTTCTTCTTCTTCTTCTTCTTCTTCTTCTTCTTCTTCTTCTTCTTCTTCTTCTTCTTCTTCTTCTTCTTCTTCTTCACTTCCTCTTCCCACGCCTTCATCACCTTCTTTTCATCTCCCCAATTTCGTTATGTCACTAAAGCGGGGCAGACCGGGCCACTCCGAAGGACATTTTTTTCTCTCATCATCATTATATTTAGCAGCTCGTTTTGTCTCTATAGGAAAGTGGCAAAAACAGAACCGCCTTGTCTTTATGATATTAAGAGGAGATACGGGCTTTTAGACTTTAGATAATAGTGAAGGGTTTTTTTTTATTGTTTTATTTATTTATTTATTTTTTTATTAGGTTATAAGGCACTACGGATTTACTCTTGGTGGTGTTTATTGTTGTGTGGAGCTTTTGTTGTTGTTGTTGTTGTTGTTGTTGTTGTTGTTGTTGTTGTTGTTGTTGTTGCTCTGCCACGCTACATGAACTTAGAGACTTGAATATCTGGTGGTTGTTGTGGCTTGTACCGTAATGCAGTTGTGAATCTCTCTCTCTCTCTCTCTCTCTCTCTCTCTCTCTCTCTCTCTCTCTCTCTCTCTCTCTCTCTCTCTCTCTCTCTCTCTCTCTCTCTCTCTCTCTCTCTCTCTCTCTCTCTCTCTCTCTCTCTCTCTCTCACCACACTACAAGGTTTGCTGTACTTGAAATTACTTAGCGCGGCCCTAGGGTGTGTTGCCGTGTCCTGCCACAAGCCCCGTGTTGCTGGGTGTGTCTGCCTGTCCCTCCCTGCCCCAGTTCAGGCGAGTCAGTCCCCCTCCGACCGGTTCTTGGGATGACGGACCAGAAGTATGTGTGTGTACGTGGAGATGCGACAAGGAAATCCTCCTCTTCTTCCTCCTCCTTTTCCTCCTCCTCCTCCTCTTCCTCCTCCTCCTCCTCCTCCTCCTCCTCCTCCTCCTCCTCCCATATGCATCTTCTAGTTGGAAGGCGACCGGTTTACCTAACGCATCTTTTTCTTATTTTTATTTTTTCCCCGTCCTCTTCTTTCCCCTGATTGTTTTTCTGAAACCTTCCTGCCCTACTTGTCTTCGAGCTCGTTGCCTGTGTGTGTGTGTGTGTGTGTGTGTGTGTGTGTCCTCAGTGGTAGTATTAACTCATTAAATTTTAGAAGTACTGCATGTAGTATTTACCTATTATCATTATTTGTTGTAAAGTAGCGCTAGTAGTAGTAGTAATAGTAGTAGTAGTAGTAGTAGTAGTAGTAGTAGTAGTAGTAGTAGTAGTAGCAGCGTTCACAACCGGTCCTTCTGATTCACATTACTCTACCAACCGCAGTAATAGTAGTAGTAG
>NC_087168.1:17754649-17757149 GCF_035594125.1 Scylla paramamosain
CCAAATTTCCCACAATTCCTCCACCCCCTTCGTCATTCTTAGTTCTTTTAGTGGAAACCGACAGTCTCTCTCTCTCTCTCTCTCTCTCTCTCTCTCTCTCTCTCTCTCTCTCTCTCTCTCTCTCTCTCTCTCTCTCTCTCTCTCTCCTGCGAATATCAAGTGGGTGGTTTGCCTTCAATTTCTTCTAAAAAGTGTAGTTTAGGAGGAGGAGGAAGAGGAGGAGGAGATAGAGGAGGAGGAGGAAGAGATAGAGGAGGAGGAGGAAAAAGAGGAAGAAAAATGTAGGTACTGTTTGAAGTTAATAAGTAAATTGCAGTGCTGAGAGAGAGAGAGAGAGAGAGAGAGAGAGAGAGAGAGAGAGAGAGAGAGAGAGAGAGAGAGAGAGAGAGAGAGAGAGAGAGAGAGAAGGTATTTAGTATGATAACTCGACTGTGAAGGACGTCTAGATATGATACCCATACTCTCTCTCTCTCTCTCTCTCTCT
Source organism: Scylla paramamosain (assembly GCF_035594125.1). Lineage (NCBI taxonomy): Eukaryota > Metazoa > Arthropoda > Malacostraca > Decapoda > Portunidae > Scylla > Scylla paramamosain. The sequence goes on from NC_087168.1 coordinate 17,755,134, forward strand.
CTCTCTCTCTCTCTCTCTCTCTCTCTCTCTCTCTCTCTCTCTCAGCATTGCAATTTGCTTCCTTGGATCATTACATAACTATCTCGTATGGCCTAACAAGAGAGAGAGAGAGAGAGAGAGAGAGAGAGAGAGAGAGAGAGAGAGAGAGAGAGAGAGAGAGAGAGAGAGAGAGAGACCAAAGAAGCTCTATCTTTTATTCTAATCTAATAATTCCCTCACGTGAGATGCATCAGAGAGAGAGAGAGAGAGAGAGAGAGAGAGAGAGAGAGAGAGAGAGAGAGAGAGAGAGAGAGAGAGAGAGAGAGAGAGAGAGATGACCTGTAAGATAACCCCGTCGTGTATTCCATAAGTAAATCTTTACGTACGTTGCTTACACACACACACACACACACACACACACACACAGTGATTTATAGTTTTCATCTTACTCTCTCTATACTTATATTTTATTGTGGTGTTTATCTTTTTGATTTGTGTATTTTTCCTAGTAGTGTTTGAAGATACTGTGTTAAAATTATTGCCTATCTGTTTTTAAGTGTGTGTTTCTAAGTGTTGATTCAAGACGTCACAGTGTTATTAGAGAGAAACTTGGGATCTAGTTGCAAGGAGATAGGAAGAAAGAAAGGGAGGAAGAGGGAGGGGAAGAGATAGATAAAGAACTGACAGCTGAATAGAGAGAAGATAATTTTTTTTATATTTTTCTAAGTGTTGTTTGTAATTTCTATCTTTTTTTTTTTTGTTATTAGTGTGGGATTAGTTGGAGGGAAGGGAAAGAAGGAGGAGAGTGGGAAGGAAGGAAGGAAGGAAGGAAGGAAGGAGGGGAAGAACGAGAGAGAGATGGTGGCTGAGTTTGAGAAATTCGTAGGAACATAAAAGGAAAAGAAATATTGGAAGCAAGAAAAAGAGGGTGCAAAGAGAGGAATGAAGGAAAAACTTACGGAAAAGAGGAAGAAAGAAAGAGGCAAGGAAAACGGGTTCGAGGGTAGGGGGAAAAAAGAATCCAAAAACCAGGAACGAAGGTGAAAAGAGAAGAATGAAGGAAAGATATGAGGAAGGAAGGAAGGAAGAGGGGAAGAAACAAATGAATAAGTTGAGAAATATATGATAATAGATAAAAGGGGGAGAGAGGAAGGAAGGAGATAAGAAAGGGAAGGAGATACAGAGTCGTTGAGTTTAGGAATAGGAGGAAAAGTGTTTGGAAGTGAGAAAACGGATTAAAAAGAGAGATTAAAAGAAATACAGAGGGAAGAAGAGATTGGAAGGAAGGAAAGGAAGAAGATAATGAAAGATGATTAAAAAATAGAAGGAAATATAATAAATGGAAGAATTCTTAGTGGTGAGAAGACATTAAAAAAAATAAAGGAAAGGAAGATTGGAAGAAAAGAAATGAAAGAAAGAAGATGAGGAAAGATGGTTAAGAAATAAAGCGAAATATAATAAGTAGAGAGAAGAAGAATTAGTGAGAACACTGATTAAAAGGATATACATGAAAGAAATTTGGAAGGAAGGGGAGGAAAGGAGATAAGGGGAAATGGCTTAGTAAATGTGGTAGATGACAGAAATAAATAAAAAAGCAAACGAACAAACAAACTTGGAAATAACGATGAGAGAAGAGAATTATTGAAAGAAACCAATGGCAATGACACAATGACACCACCCACTACCATCACCACCACCACTATCAATATTCCGGTCCCTTCCCAGTCACCAGCTGAGCGGAATAAAAATAAGGCTTCATAATAACCGCCCGGGCTCTGTTGGGTGGGGACGTGAGTGCCCTTGGAAGGAGTGACTGGATGCTGTGTTGTTGTTGTTGTGGCTCTGTGATCTGACCTGCTTTCTGTCGTTAAGATTTGTTGGTTGCCTGGCTTTTTTTTTTTTATTATTATTATTGTTTTTTTTCTTTGTTTCTTTCCTTTTTTTGTTTTGTTTTGTTATTTGTTTATTAAGAAGGAATGAGGACTTTTTGTTTCTTTTTGTTTCTTTTTTCTTAAAGATCTGCCATTCGGATTTTTC
>NC_087168.1:17777149-17887149 GCF_035594125.1 Scylla paramamosain
TACTACTACTACTACTACTACTACTACTACTACTACTACTACTACTGTTATATAATCTGTTCCACACTCTTAGCCTCAATAATAATCAGTCTGCAATGTAAATAATTGCTTGTAAACAGTAGTTGTGAATTATTATTATTATTATTATTATTATTATTATTATTATTATTATTATTATTATTATTATTATTATTATTGTTATTGTTTTTTGTTAGTTGTTTTTGTTATTGTTGTTATTTAGTATTGGACCATGTATCTAGGTATGATATTCTTCCTTTCTTTTTCCTTCTTTCTTTCTTTCTTTCTTTCTTTCTTTCTTTCTTTCTTTCTTTCTTTACTTCCCCTTCTACCTTTTTCCTCATTTCTCCTCCCTCCCTTCCCTAATTTATCCCCCTTTCCATATCATCCCCTCTTCTTCCCCCTTTTTTCCTTTTTTTTTCCTTTTTCCTCTCCTTTATACTCATTTTTCCTCCTCTAATTTTATCCCTCACTTCCTTTATTTACACACCACGCCTTCTCCTCTCCTTTTTTCCTATTTATTCTCATTTCTTTATTTTTTTTTATTTACCATTCACTACGTTTCTTTTCCCCTCTCTCGTTTCCCTCGTCATCTGATATTTCCCCTTTCTTTCTTTCTGTATTTCTTTTCCTTTTTCTTTTTACTGTTCCTTCTTATTCTTCTATCCCCTATTTTTCCTCTTCTTCCTTTTTCTCTTGTACTCTTCTTTCTCTTTCCTTCATCTTCCATTCCTTCTATCTTCTCCCTCCCTTCCCCTTCCTTTTCCCCTCTTCTCTTATAGTACCTCCAAGCAGTTGTCTCTTCCCCTCTCCCTCTCTCTCTCTTTCCTTTCCTTTTGTTTCATCTTTTTCCCTCCTGTTTCTTCCTCTCCTCTGATTTTCCTCTCTTTCCTTTCCTCCCTGTTTTCGCTCTACTCTCTCTCCTCTGTACGTTTTTTCCTTCCTCTTTCCTTCCTGTTTTCCCTCCCCTCTCCTCCCCTTCCTTTGTTTCCCTGTTTTCCCTCCTCTCTCTCCTCTCCCTCTTTTTCCTCACATCTTCCTCTCCATTTTCCCTCCTCTATTTTTCTTCCTCTTTTTTTCCCTATCCTCCCATTCATCTTGTTTTCCCTTCTCTTTTCTTCGTATTCCTGTTTTCCCTTCTCGCTCTCCCTTTTTCTTCCTCTCTCCTTACTTTCCTTGTTTTTCCTCCTATCTGCTTCCTCCTTCTCCCTCTTCTTTTTTCCCCTCCTCTCCTTTCCCCTCTCTCCTTCTCTTTTCCCTCCCCTCTCGCTCACTCCATACCACACTGGAGGGAAAAAATTATGGAAACAGGTAGTAAGATAAACAAATAAGGAAAACAACAACAATAACAACAACAACGAAAACAGCAACAGAAAGGTAACGTTTAGATGACAAGTGTTGTGAAATTTATATATTCATTAATTCACTTACGGTATTTTTTCCTAATTTTTTTTTCTTTTATCATCTCTCTCTCTCTTTCTCTCCATCTCTCTTTACTATTACTATTGCTACTTCTTTTTTTCTCTTTAGTGTTCGTTTTCTTTGAAGTTTTCTATGACGTCTATTTAATCTCAAAAGAGCGAGGTGTGACAAATATAAATTATAGGATTAAAGGTTCACATTCCTGCCAGCTCGTAATGGAAGGATCAGCTGACAGTTTACAGTCCCGCTTATTGTCTTGTGGTTAAGTAATGTGCTGTCTCATACTTTTGTTGTTGTTGTTGTTGTTGTTGTTTCTTTATGTTTGTGTTACTACCTGTTCCCATCATTTTTTCCCTTCCAGTGTGGTATGAAGGAGTGAGGGAGAGGGGAGGGAAAAGAGAAGGGGAGAGGGGAATGAAGGAAAAATAGGAAAAAGGGGGAAGTAGATGGGAGGGAAAACAGGGTTGCTGCTCTCTCTCTCTCTCTCTCTCTCTCTCTCTCTCTCTCTCTCTCTCTCTCTCTCTCTCTCTCTCTCTCTCTCTCTCTCTCTCTCTCTCTCTCTCTCTCTCTCTCTCTCTCTCTCTCAAATTCCATGTCAGTTTTTCCATACTGCATGGTACTTTTTCCCTACTATTTCCATGCCAGTACAAGCTGGTGGGTGGTGGGTGGGGAGGAGCCTTTTGCTATGCTGTCCTGTCTCTCTTCCCTGTAGCTAGTTAGAAGTATTTACCAAACAAGGTAAGCAAGGACCAAAAGGTCTGTTGCTGTTTGGCTTTCCTTTGTATTCCTCCTCCTCCTCCTCCTCCTCCTCCTCCTCCTCCTCCTCCTCCTCCTCCTCCTCCTCCTCCTCCTCCTCCTCCTCCTCCTCCTCCTCCTCCTCCTCCTAACCACCACCACAAAAAATAAATAAATAAACAATGCAAGCAGTATATCAAACTATTTATGTATAGAACATTACATTGAATGTTACCTGTGTATATCAGATGCACATAGAAAACAGAGTAGAAAAGATACTGTTTCACTGCACTGACATACTTCTTCGGTCACTTTCGCCCGGTGCATCAGCAGAGAGAGAGAGAGAGAGAGAGAGAGAGAGAGAGAGAGAGAGAGAGAGAGAGAGAGAGAGAGAGAGAGAGAGAGAGAGATGGGGGTTTAGGTTCTAAAAGACACTGTTGTATACATTTTAAAATACATCTTAAATAATGTTATGTATCTGAAATGCCTCCTCCTCCTCCTCCTCCTCCTCCTCCTCCTCCTCCTCCTCCTCCTCCTCCTCCTCCTCCTCCTCCTCCTCCTCCTCCTCCTCCTCCTCCTTATCTCACTGAATCCTTTTCTTCTCTTGTTTCATCCATTCTTTTATTTTTATACTGGCCTTTGCTCTCTCTCTCTCTCTCTCTCTCTCTCTCTCTCTCTCTCTCTCTCTCTCTCTCTCTCTCTCTCTCTCTCTCTCTCTCTCTCTCTCTCTCTCTCTCTCCCTCCTATTATTATCATTTTCCTCTTCCCTAATTACCTCCATATCCTTCAGTTTCCTTTATCCTTCATCTGTCATTCCCATCACTCGTCCTCTCACGTTACCCTTCCTTCGTTCCCTCCTTCTCTGTCACCGCCTTCTTTTCACTCATCCATGACCGCATTACATTGTTTCTTTCCTATGTTTGCTTCTTTGGTTCTGTCTCCTCACCCTCGCCTGAACTTGAGAGAGAGAGAGAGAGAGAGAGAGAGAGAGAGAGAGAGAGAGAGAGAGAGAGAGAGAGAGAGAGAGAGAGAGAGAGAGAGAGAGAGAGAGAAGGTATCCATGTTCTATGCTAGTCTTCGTTTTCTATTTCAATTTTAGAGGAAAACTAAAATTAAAACTTGATAATGTCAAAAATTGAAAAAAAAAAATGAAAACAATAAGCTAATATTTACTCCTTAATATAAAGTGTTATTTGGTTTGTGTAATCGTTGTGGTTTGATAATAAAATGTCCAGATTATTTCCTGACATGATTCAACATTGGAGGTCCTTGAAATTACAAAATAAATGCTTTTAAATATATGTTGTTGTTATGCTTCTTAACAATATCTCATGTAGTAAAATTCCTGGAGAGTTAGATAAAATACACATAACTGATGAAGATTTTGAGTAACACACAGGAGCGCAGTAACAAAGAGTATCCAGGGTGTTGATAATATTGGGTGTGATCAGCTGAAAAGATGGTGACATTCAGTTCCTGTTGAGTAACTATAACAATGTATTCTTTTTAGGCATTACTGTAGTGTTGAAGGAAATATATATGCAAGACAAATGACAGATGGTTAATGGAATGTAGGGGATGCTCTCGCTCTCTCTCTCTCTCTCTCTCTCTCTCTCTCTCTCTCTCTCTCTCTCTCTCTCTCTCTCTCTCTCTCTCTCTCTCTCTCTCTCTCTCTCTCTCTCTCTCTCTCTCTCTCTCTCTCTCTCTTCAATGAAAGTTGACACCACAGATGCCCTTTGTATTGATGTTTATGATTTTGTTATTACATACCCTGAGAAATTATGAATCTAGCTTTGTTATATTGGTGAATTCACTTTCCTTGCTTAAATACTGTTTGTGATATAAATTAATGTAACAATTTAACATTTGCAGTGATAACCACATAATATAATAAGCAATAAATATAAAAATCTCTTTCTCTTACTTAACTATGTGATATAATAACTAACAAGTATCAAAATCTCTCTCTCACTCAACAGAGGTGCCGTGTGCTGATAGATGACCTGAACAAGGCGCATCAAGTGGCAGCACATGAAACACAGGGCATAGCCAATCATCTGCATGGCTTGCTGCAGCTCAGGGAAGAAGAGGCCACTACCAGGCTGCACACCATTGCCCAAGCCCTCAACAGTGACCTGGCCAGGAAGGTGTGAAAGAAGGGGATGTGATAGAGGTCTTGAAGTGTTATAGGGGATATTACAAGGGTGACATAATCAAAATTCTCAGGTTCAGTAATCAGGATAGAACAAGAAAGAGATTGTACTAGTCAGTTTGGTAAGTCTTTTTAAGTATCACAGCACATGGCTTCCAGATTATGAATTATATGGCCCAATACCATTATGAAAAGCAATTTACAGTCATTGAGATATGGTAAACTTTTCACACATTGAGATTGGCTAAATTTACTATGCCTTTATTTGTGTGAACTGGACATGTGAACTTGCTTGCTCCATGATTCTCTCTCTCTCAATTCATTGAATAAATTATTATCCATTTCTTAGTGTGAACCAGATGTGAACTTGCTTCCTTCATGATTCTCTCTCAAGTCACTATCCCTCAAACACAAACACACACACTCTTGCCATTCAATCACCCACAGGAGGCTGAACTGGAGAAGGAGATTGGCGAGCACATGGAGGTGGTGAAGGAGGCAAGGGCTGCCCTGAGGAGTGGAAAGGAGATGTGCCACACAGGGAAGCTGCTGAAAGACTTACGTCAGCTGCTTGGAAGTGCTGAAGCTGGCAAGGAGAGTACCAACAGCAGTCAGGAAGAGACTCAGCACCAGCAGGAGAAGGAGGAGGAGGTGAAAGAGGATGGTGATGATGATGATGATGAGGAGGAGGAGGAGGAGGAGGAGGAGGAGGAGGAGGAGGAGGAAGAGCAGCATAGTAGGTAAGGAAATAATGGTTTTGGTGTTGATAGCGAATGCATTTCATCTTATCAACTCCCTCACTCTAACTGACTGTCTTCAACCTCTCTCTCATTGCTGCAGTGTTGCATCTCTTTCTGCCTTCTACCTCTCTTTTCACACCTTTCCTCTGATCTTGCTAACTGCATGCCTCCCTTCCTCCTGCATCCTCACTACACAAGACTTTCAACTTTTTCTCACCCATATTCTGTCCACCTCTCTAATGCAAGAGTTAACCTGTATTCTCAGTCCTACATCTCTTGAATTCCTTGCCTGCTTCTGTATTTCCTCCTTCCAGTGACTTAAACTCTTTCAAGAGGAAAATTTCAAGACATCCTTCAATTTTGGATGACCCTTTAAACTCTCTCTCTCTCTCTCTCTCTCTCTCTCTCTCTCTCTCTCTCTCTCTCTCTCTCTCTCTCTCTCTCTCTCTCTCTCTCTCTCTCTCTCTCTCTCTCTCTCTCTCTCTCTCTCTCTCTCTCTCTCTCAGGGACTAGCACTTAAGTGGGTCCTTTTTTTTTTTGTTGTCCTTGGCCAGTGCCCCTATAACAAAAACAGTTATGGTGATGATGGTGACTGTTTACTGTGATCATTAATCTTTATCACACACTACAGACAGTGATTTATTAATGTTTTGAATTGAATACATGAACAAATGATATCCTGACCATCTTTGACTGATTTATTATTGACCAGTGATTCCCAGCCTTTTCTAATCTGTTCCCTGAGTAAAGTTAGGTATTTTCCATAGCCTTAATGCAAGGATTTAATTACACTTAACAATAACCCCATCCTGTCATTAAGAAGTGGCATTATGTAGGCATTTCCTTTATGTGATGACTGTTTTGTAATCTGACTTGTAGATAAGCAACAAGTGAGATGCAAGTCAACTTTATACTGTCCATTGAAAATTTGTCAAGTGTATAAAACAGAGGTGAAAAAATACTAGATCTTTGATGTATGTTTTTCTTTTATGTTCATTTATGTAAATGTAAAATTTCATCTATGTTGTCTTCATCAGATCAAACAGTCTTGATGAAATTGCTGAAAAAATTGCTTCCACTTTTGACATGACCTGTGTAATGAAGAACATATTTGAGCAGTTCTCATTGCCACCTGTCTCCCAGCTTGTGCACATGAACAAAGGTAAGAGAGAGAGAGAGAGAGAGAGAGAGAGAGAGAGAGAGAGAGAGAGAGAGAGAGAGAGAGAGAGAGAGAGAGAGAGAGAGAGAGAGAGAGAGAGAGAGAGAGAGAGAGAGAGAGAGAGAGAGAGAGAGAGAGAGAGAGAGAGAGAGAGAGAGAGAGAGAGAGAGAGAGAGAGAGAGAGAGAGAGAGAGAGAGAGAGAGAGAGAGAGAGAGAGAGAGAGAGAGAGAGAGAGAGAGAGAGAGAGAGAGAGAGAGAGAGAGAGAGAGAGAGAGAGAGAGAGAGAGAGAGAGAGAGAGAGAGAGAGAGAGAGAGAGAGAGAGAGAGAGAGAGAGAGAGAGAGAGAGAGAGAGAGAGAGAGAGAGAGAGAGAGAGAGAGAGAGAGAGAGAGAGAGAGAGAGAGAGAGAGAGAGAGAGAGAGAGAGAGAGAGAGAGAGAGAGAGAGAGAGAGAGAGAGAGAGAGAGAGAGAGAGAGAGAGAGAGAGAGAGAGAGAGAGAGAGAGAGAGAGAGAGAGAGAGAGAGAGAGAGAGAGAGAGAGAGAGAGAGAGAGAGAGAGAGAGAGAGAGAGAGAGAGAGAGAGAGAGAGAGAGAGAGAGAGAGAGAGAGAGAGAGAGAGAGAGAGAGAGAGAGAGAGAGAGAGAGAGAGAGAGAGAGAGAGAGAGAGAGAGAGAGAGAGAGAGAGAGAGAGAGAGAGAGAGAGAGAGAGAGAGAGAGAGAGAGAGAGAGAGAGAGAGAGAGAGAGAGAGAGAGAGAGAGAGAGAGAGAGAGAGAGAGAGAGAGAGAGAGAGAGAGAGAGAGAGAGAGAGAGAGAGAGAGAGAGAGAGAGAGGCATGCATTAGCTGTGCTGATTAGCTGCTGCATCTGTAATATACTCTTCAGTTTAGCTTACCCTTTCAATTCTTGGAGCCACATTTTGATTACACTTAATTTCTACAGATTGTTCCCAGTTCTTGAGTCGCACACCAGAGGAGGCCATAAGTGACGGCCGTCTGACCCCAGCCCACCTGCAGATCCATGCAAGCCCTCCAGACACCTTACCAAATCTACAGGGAGCAAGTACTCTCCCTCAGGACACTCTGGGAAGCTCCAGTCTCCCTCATATTCATGAGACTGAGCTTTCATTGATGTCAAAACTTCAAAGTCCTTCCACTTTACCCTTGGAACCTCAAAGGGGTCTTGCTCACTCTCCAGGTCAGGAGTGCTATGATGTGGTGCTTCAGCCTGAGAGGGATGTCACCATGAAGTCTCAAAATGACACTGTTCCGCTTGCAGGAGGTACAAAGAAAAACTATAATTTTAATACCAACAAAATCAGCATGCATCTTATGACTGACACTGTACTGGGTACACAAACCCCAGTGATTGGCTTCAAAACAGTGAGCAAACCCACCTTCTCTCCCACAGTTGTGAGAACAGATACTGGCCATGATTCAGATAGTTCCCTAAATAGCAACTCAGTGAATACATCTGACAGGGTTTATGGAAGACTTGAGAGTTATATGGAAAGATTCGTTACCCTGTGTAACTCTCTTACGCTTCAGACCAGTTCATCTCCTCCTTCAGACACCAGTAATGATGATACCCTACAACTCAATATCACTGACAGCTCTAGCACAAGTGACTTTGCTACTGCCTGCGCCACAGACGACATACCACAGGAAAGAGCCACACCTGATGTAAGTGCACTGTGAGGTGTAGTGCATAGAATGTGCCCATGTATGGTTGAGAAAGTAAAGGTAGCTCAGAGTAGCAGGGTGTGATTGTCAGCATAGAAAATAATTTGTAGATAGAATGCTATGTGATCTTTTATCTATAGTACTATCTTTCCTGTGACTGTTTTATTTATTGCAGATCTCTGTACTTTCCTCTTCCCTAACCCACTTCCTTCATCTGTGAAATTTCATTGTAACTGATTTTTTCTTCCATATTTCTTGTCTTTTTTTACCTCAACTTGATGAATTGATTGCATACAATTTTTTTTTCCTGTTCGAACAGCTCATTCTTGGTCGTCGTGACTGGCAAATAAGAGGAGCAATGCCCCAAGTTGATACAGGATTAATGAATCAGATGGACTTGAACTTTTACAAATCAACTCCACTACCTTCGCTACAATCCAGGGTTGGTGCAGCACCCAGTGGAGTGTTGGACTTTAGTGTCTTGAGTCCAGTGGCATCTTCACAGCATTCTGCCTCCAAGAGTAACAGGACCTCCAGCCTCCTGTCCAGTGCCTCAAGCAGGAGCTCATTTGTATCAGTGAAGACTCCATCATGTAAGCCATTGCATGTAAAGGAGTAACTCAGATTGTCCTTGTACAACCCACTAATTGCAGGCTCAGAAAAGAACAGAATTTCATTTCCTTGTCTGATTATATTGCACTTTCTTTTAGGTATATGTATTTATATTTTGTTTTGGGTAGATAGATATTTTCTTTCCTGAATATATGTTGAGAGAAAATATTTACATTCAAGATTAATTTTACGGTATACTTTCATTAATTGTTCATCACATAGTCCACACCTCTTCATGGGTTCACTGAAAACTAAAGGTTTACATTTCAACAGAAGCAATAGTATACAAATTAACTTTTCTGATGGTAGCAAAACTCATAGAATTTTACTGAAATTAGAGAAAACAGGTGATACAGAAAAGTAACAAATTAATTTGTTTACTATTGCTCCTGCAGAGTCCAGGGGAAAGTATGTAGTTACATTGAATAAGGACCAGTATTTTTCACTACATGCATAAAGTAGTCTAGCAAAAGAAAAAGTAAATCTTAAAGAAAAACACAATCAAAATTCTGTTATTCTGAAAGGCTCAGTAATAGAAATTTCCCATGTCAGTCCCCAATATCAATGCCAACAGACCAATACCAAAAACCTGGTAACACTGTGTGCCATGTTTAGTCCAGGCTTACTTGTGTTCTTTTGCATCACAGATTTTGTTGAAGAGGAGGTGGAGGTGACACACATAATCAGCCCCTCCTTCTTCTATGTACACATGAAAGACAACTTCCAGAAGAGGAAGACACTCTCTAAAAAGCTTCACCAGCTAGCTGTGAAGAACAAACCAATAACAACACCACCAATTGAGGGTAAGCACTGCACTGCCATTACCAGCATTTGCCAAAAGAGTTCATTAAGGAAGTGAAGAAGTACATTTTTCTAAATTCAGCATAAGATAAGAAATGCATTTCCAGATGAAGTGGTGTGTGCAAATATGTACATAGATCTAAATAAGATAAATTACTAGCAGAAAATGGAGTGTTATAAGCTCTTGTAAAAATAAAAAATAAAAAATTCAAATTTTTGTAAAAATGCAAATGGTAAATACTGTGCTTTACCCAGGGAGAGAGTTGAAATTAATCTATAGCTTGGATTTAGACCAAGCAGAGGAATGACTGATGCATTATTCATTGGGTACAGAAGAAACATAAAGACAAATGGTCAGTTGTGCCATGAGAGTGCTTAGCATATTGGTTAAATAAGTGAATTTTTTTTTTTTTTTTTTTTTTTTTTTTTTTTTTTTTCAAATATTTTCCTTTTTTCTTTCCCATCATTAGGTAGCCTATATATTGGACAGTTTAATGAAGACAAGAAGTGGTACAGAGTGCAGGTGAAGACTGTGATGTTGGAGGAGCAGTCAGCTCTGGTCACGTATGTGGACTATGGCAACAAGGAGGTGCTACCCTTTGCTAGGTACTGACTTGTCTTCCTCCATAATAACTGGTATTTCAAGTTGTATCATGCTGTATTTTCTGTTGGTCATATCTTTTTTCTTTATCCATTTCCATCTTTATGTGTCTGTTTTCTAGTATGTACTTAGGTATGCATACCATTTTTAGCATCAGCGATTTTTACATCATATTGTGGGATGGTGACTAAGGATTTCTTTAATGTTCTTCATTCATCTATGCTGTCTGTTCTAGTCTAATATAGTAAAACTTTTAATCTCATCCCTCCATCTAGTTATTTGCTGACCTGCCTTATTTTATCTTTTCCTTTAGGTTGTTATATCTGCTATTTTGATTTCATATATTACCTGTTTGGGTTTTGGTGTGCCCTGTCTCTATTCACCTTATTTTAGTTTTAGTCAAGATGTCTAATCTCTGTCTGTTCCCTGATCCATAATTTTCTTAAGTGAAACATTATTCCCTCAGTTATATTATTGCCTGTCTGTCTACATGTATGTGTTTGTGAGATAGGAAGTGCATGCATGTAATAATCTTGCTGGTTTGTGCAGAATGCATCCTTGCCCAGCCAAACACTGCTTAGAGAAACAACCATCCCTGGCCTTAGCCTGTGGCCTTTGGGAGGTGGAGCCAGCCAAGGGCAAGGACTGGGACACAGAAGCTGTTCACCTCTTTGCTAAACTTGTTAAGGGTGTGGCCCTCCAGTTCCTCCTTATCAGTTATGAAACTGTCAACAACATTACCAAATGCCAGGTCAGGCACCTAAAATTCATGATATATTGTGTTGAAGGATCAGATATTTTTTTTGCAGTGCTTCAGTTACATTTTTTCTTTACACATGCATTAGGTTGATCTGAGGCGGCCATGGAAAACTGTTGGCATTGCCAATGATCTGCCAGTATCTATTCGGGAGATCCTAGTCTTCTTAGAGCATGGAGTCTACACCAACAACTCGCCTCAAGATGTGGTGAGTGGCAGGATCTCTGTACAGGTCATCACTGACTTGTGATCAGGTGTTGGCCAGCTTGAATTTGTAATAACAGTACAGCACTAAGACAGTGGTGGTACAGTGGTTATAACAATAACAGCAAATAGTGATACAGTGATATATAACTTAAAAATGGTTATAGTATCATTACATAGTATAATATATGTACAGTAATGATTGCATAGACTAACTTACCACCTGTTTGTCAGAACCAATTGCAACTGTAAGTCAGTGATGACCTGTACTGAGTGTATTAGTGTGCTTCACCTCTTATGGAAGACCTTATATACTGAATGTGGCTGTTGGGGTATAAGGAAAAAGGGGGAAGAGTAAAACTGTATTTAGAAGGTGTAGTATGTATAGTAAATGTGAAGCAGGGCTGAGTAACACAAAAAGTCAACATTACAAACTAAAAATCCACAAACTCAGATGTTACTTTCAGCAGCTGCTAATTCACAAACCATGAAAGTACAAACTTTCTATTCTTTCTCATTAGTACAAGAAAAAGAGAGAAGAGTCCTTTAAGAGGAGATACTTCCTGCCAGAGATTCCCTTTTGTGAGATGGACACAGAGGTTGTAGTCTCCAGTGTCACCTCCCCTCACAAGTTCAATCTGCAGCTTGCATCGTTCTCAGAGCACCTCAGTTCTCTGCTCACAGACTTGGATAAAAGCTACAGTCACCCAGAGATGATGAATAATGTTGAGTGGAAAATATATTCTCCCAAGATTGGTATGTTTGGACTGTATTTTGATGCTGTGTTTTGATAAGTTACATGGTTTTAGGATGTAGAAAAGGTATAATGACCTGAATATGAATAGTATAACATTTTTCTATGAAACAAGTGTGTTGTGAATATGTTGTTCAGCTTACATTTTTGCAGTTATCCAATTTTATGTTGAAGTTGTAGATAATGTATTTTACATTCCTGAATCTTCAAAACCTTTCTTGTTATTTATACTTCTGTCAGAGCTTACTTCTATCTTTGCTGCCCCTTAGACTTAATTTGTGTCCAGCCAGTCCCTCATTCTTTGAATCTAGTGAATGCAAAATGTATTGAAATGAGAATTTTTCTTGTAACACTAATTTGAGTGATCTGTATTGCAGGAATGCCCTGTGTGGCAAAGTACAGCGGGGATGGGAAGTGGCAGCGAGCGAGGGTGGAGGACCTGCCTGGTCATCAGATGGTGGATGTGAAGTTTGTAGACTTTGGGAACATTGAGAGACTTTGGTACAGTCAGATTTATAAGATCATGGATGATTTTCTAATTCTGCCAATCCAGGTATGGTCATACAAGGGAACAATCTTTGATGACAAGTAGTTGACCTTTACCCAACATGACACCTGTGAACTGTGTGCTTGGCTGAGTCCCTGTGATCCTGCCTTAACTTCCAATTGATTTACAGTTATAATTCAAATTAGGTATTAAAGTCTGGATATGGCAAAGAGGGTTTGTGCAACTGCAAATCTATCTTTTGTCAATGAGATCTTTCTTATATTTTCATGCAGACACAGGTTCATAGTATTTTATCAAAGATCAACAATATTTTGAAGACTTCTATGCAGGTGGTTTCACAGGATTGTAGATAATTATAAATGTTGCTGGTATATACATTTCCAGCTTGTATTCTATATGTATCATCATAATCATGTAAAAGTTTGCAATATTTTATTGGTTGATGGGCAAACTAGTAAGCACATATATGAACATTTTATATATTTAAATATGTGGAAATCTTTAAATTCAAATGATTCCATGTACACTCATTTTTCCACAATGAAGTTCCTAATTTTCTCTATTGCAGGCTATTCCATGCAAGTTGGTGGGCATTAACCCCATTGGAGGAAAGTGGACTGAAAGAGACACTCAACAGATGGCTGAGTTGTGTGGCATTCCTAAGCTGAAGGTGAGTGTGGGTTAGTCTTAAAGATTTAGCTATTTAGATTATTCAGGAGATAAAATCTTGTGTGTAAACAGAGGAAAAGATTGAAAATTTTGTGTCTGTTGAGAAGACAAGAGAAATAGTGGAGTAGGTAGTGCCTACAGTGAAAGCAAAACTAGGACAGCAATTGAAAAAATAGCATCTGTGGTGAAAGAGGAAGAAAAGTAGTGGAGAAAATAGCATCTGCAATCACAACGATGAAAAAAAAGGTAATTGGGAAAGCCTGCTCAACAAAGGAAATAGTCAAATAAGGTTAGCTATAATTAAGATATGGTAAGAGAATGGTGGAGACTTACTGGATGAAGGAGGATATGAAGTATGAATTTAATTTGTAAAAATTTTAAAGAAAGAGCCAAGAAAAATTTTAAGAAAAATAGTTCAGAGGGATCTCAAATATCCTTGGCTGCACAGGGAGGCTATGTAGACTGTAACTTGACAAAACCACTGTAAACAAGTGTGTGCTTGTGATGACAAAACAAAAATATCTTGGGATTTGGCTGTGGAAAGAAACATTTTCACAGGGCCTATCACCTCACCATGACTCATAAAGTTTCACAGTGTGCTTTTGAACAGGCTGTGTTTCTGACTTGTGATGGGGAGACTTGCAGTGTGCATCTAGCAGTGCCCACTGATGCAGAGGACCTGGATGTGGTGCAGCTGCTGGTGGAAGATGGAGTAGGAGTCCCTATGGCATTCTGGTAAGGAGGAAATATTTGAACCATTTTAAACATTAACAGCCAAACAAGTGCATTACATTCATGTCAGGTGCTGGATTAAAGTCAGCAATTATATATACAGAAAGCTTTTCACGCATAAAGTAAAGTACAAATGAATATCTAATATATAAACTAAAAGGAAAAATTAATGTAACATGAGAAAATAATATTGATGAGATAAGTCATAAAAATTACAGAATACTAAATGTGAAATAGAAAGCTAGCTCTAGCCTCTTCTTGGGTAGTGGGATGCACAGTAGGATTATGGAATATGTTTACAGGACAAAACACACACACATTCAAGGCGGCGACATATTTTGTTATTTGTTTAGCTAGCCATTTTGCAAACAAAGGAGTGTGTCCATCACACAGGGACAGGGACAGTTTTGTCAGCATTTTTTCCAGCAAAACAGCTTAGTTTGGAAGACCAAAATTCTTTCAGATACACTGGGTAAACCAAGAACAGTTTGCTCAATTACTATTTTTGGAAGAGCCTGTCACCACCAGACAACACACTCACCAAGATGAGGAAGACACTAACTACACAGGAGTTGATGATCAGTGCATGACTCTCATTGCTGGAATGTTTATTTTACAAAAGTACAACTACTAACTAACTATGCATGCACTGCTGACAACATGCCATAGAGGAATGGTCTTTAGCCAGGTACATTTCACAGACGGCTTCTATATATACATTATTGTGATCTGGTTTGACATCCATGACACCACACCTCTGCTGTCCTGGCAGTGATGCACGTAGCCATGAGTTGAGGAGGTGGAGGATGGCCCTTGAGGATGCTGATAAAGGGAAGACATCACCCCTCCCACATCCCACCCTTACTGATGTGAGTAGAGCACTGAAAGGGCTCACTTTACTCACTTCAGAATACCTAACTTCATAAAATCTTGTTTTATCTAGAGATGAGATGTAAAGTTTCCAGTTTAGATTTTTATTAAAGGCCAAGGATATTCAGTTTAGAAGAAGGGGACAGTTGAATGTCATTAAAAAAGAGGGAATAGTTATCTGGAAGGTTGTGTTGAGTTGGTATGGAGGAATTGAGTTTCTAAGACAATGAATAAAACTAAATTTGCTCTGCACCAAAGTTACTATGTGTTACTATGTGCAGATGAATTATGGGACTATATAGTGCCTTTTAGTACCCTTATAACCATTGTAAATAAATAGCAATAGTGTAATTTCATCTGGAACTAACTTGTATATTCTGAGGGCAGCATGCAGGAGAGACAAGATTGAAAGTGGCCCATGTGAAGGTGTTGGAACCTTTTGTGTACCTGCATGTTCTCCTGAGCCACAAGGTTCCTGACTTCAACCAGTGAGTAGATGCTATTGCCAGTATCACTGCCTCTGCTGCTCTAGGCATCATTCTTCTTCACTTCAGTCTCTCTCTCTCTCTCTCTCTCTCTCTCTCTCTCTCTCTCTCTCTCTCTCTCTCTCTCTCTCTCTCTCTCTCTCTCTCTCTCTCTCTCTCTCTCTCTCTCTCTCTCTCTCTCTCTCTCTCTCTCTCTCTCTCTCTCTCTCTCTCTCTCTCTCTCTCTCTCTCTCTGAAAAAAGAAAGAAATGTGTATGGATGTGGTTGTGGGTTTAAATGTGTACTGTGGGGGGACACCTTTACTCATGTAACACTTTCCTTCATTCCACATTCAAAGGTTCCAAGAGCAGCTGGAGGAGGCAATGGAGAGTGAGGCATCTGGTAGCACATTTGCAGCAAGTGTGGGTGACAAGTGTGTGGTGGTGAAGCACAACAGACAACATGCCCGGGCAAGAGTTCTGAGTGTGACACAAGGACAAGTTGAGGTGTGTTGGGTACTTCACCTACTTATTAAGTCATTTTCCCTTAGATTCCTTAACAGTAAAGCTTCAAAAAGTATTCAGTTTCAAGACACTTATCCACCAATTTTTGACCACTTCCTTGACCCTTTTACGGGACTGGCATTTCAGTGGGCATTTTTTTTATTGATTTTTGTTGCCCTTGGCCAGTGTCCTTCTTACATAAAAAAAAAAAAAAAATTTAAAAAAGATATCACTTTGAATGTTTCCAATAGGCCCACATATAATAAGATGAATAAGATGCTTCCTGTTCTTGGAGCACAAAAATATCACCTAGGTGTGAATGGTGAAAGATCCTTAAACAAAAGAAACGGCAAATAAATACTTTTTAATATTTCATGGAAATAAACTTGTGTCTAGGCTTCCTTGCCAGATACAAATTCAGTGTTGTGACTCTTAGGTGCTTCTTCTGGACTGTGGTGGGATAGAAGAGGCGAGTGTGACTAATCTGTGCAGACTACCTGAGGGGAAGTTTAGCACCACAGACCCGTTTTACCAAGTAGTGAATCTGGCTGGGGTGCTGCCCCCTGGTGGTCTCAAGGTCTGGCCTGGAGTCACCCTGGACTACTTCAGGAATCATTTCTCCTCCTCCAAGAAATTCTTCATTGTCCCAGAGGTGAGTTGGCTGTTTACTTAGGTCTTCATATAGCAAATTCTTTTCAGCGTCTTGGCTCTCCTTGGAAATACTATATTCTTTATTTAGAATTAATTATATCAGGGTATTTTGTTTCCTAATATTTTTTATGCTATTTTTTCTCTTGCAGTCATGATCCTTTCGATTGTGGAAAATGACACTAATCCCTTGTGGAAAATGACACAAAAATTTTAATGTTGGTGATGGTTGTGAGAAAGAGAAGAAATGTATAGCTCACATATAATCCTCTACTGAGGATTTAATGCTTTCTTCTTATTGTCAGGGTGAACCAACATGGGATGAAAAGCTACAGATGAAAGTTCAGCTGGTGGACCTTGGCTGGATGCATGAAGAGAAGGGAGGACCATTGGAACCCAACAAGATCTCGTGGGTCTCAACAAATAAGCAGCTAATCAGCTGTGGTCTGGGCCTTCCTTTGAGGCAAGTGGGGCAGAATCTTCATTGGGAATTTTGAAGTTCTTAGTTCTCTCCTTCCCACTTCATGGTCTGACAGCAGTACTGGCATGCATGTTTGATCCTCACTTTTTCCACATCTGACCTTATGAGACCTAATGCCAGTGAATGCCTATCCTATAAAAGCATCATAGAAAATGTCAACAATTTTTATACTCACAACTGGTCTTCATTCGTTCTTATCATGCATAACCACTTTTCCTTGCTCCACAAACATCCCTCTAGCACCTAATACTCTCCTAACACTGTCCATCCCATACCGTTCAGGGGTTTTCCTTTCCAAATGCTTTCCACTATGAACTACTTCATGGGTCTGATTTGAACACCCTGAAGTATAGCAGTGGAATGAATAATGTTGACAGAAGGTTCAATGTTTAGTGACAAGTAGATAGAAGAGGGCCTTAAATCTATTTCAGGCTGAGTTCGCCTCTCAAGAAAGTGACCGTGGAAGATGATGAGGAAGTCCATGTAAACCCTGTGTGTAGCAGTGATTGCAGGAAAGAAGAGGAGGACTCTCTGCCAACGGAAAAGTCTGAGGTGTGAATGCTTTACTTGAGGCAGCTTTTAATAGTTGCCTGTCTGTTCAGTAATATATCAGGGTCACATTCTGACAAGTGGGAGATAACAATAAACAGTTTAGTGATGTAGCAGTAAATTTCACAAAATTCATAAATCAATTTATGTCTTAAGACATGAGAAAGTTGCAGATTGTATCTTGGTGAATTGTGTGTGTGTGTACAGGAGAATAGTGATTTACAAATGTTATTTATTAATAGAAAATTTGTATTTATGAATTAAAGACAAAAAAGATTACCAGATGAATGCTGACAACACATTAAATTGATTCCAAATTATGGACTTATGCTTATAAACTGTTATAGGGAATATAAATCATTTGTAAGTCACTACTCACCACTACTCACCTCACATAAGAGTGTTGTTATCTTGTAAGAATAGTAGTCTGTGGACCAACAGGCATGAACCAAGAACTAGAAAGCAAAGATTGTAAAGCCAGCTGCTGATGACTTAAAAAGCTGAAAATAGAGATTATTACCATAAGGAAAAGGATAATTTCCAGAGGTGTTTGGATGCATCCATCTTTGAACAGTCTTTTGTTTCTGA
This sequence comes from Scylla paramamosain, assembly GCF_035594125.1. Classification (NCBI taxonomy): domain Eukaryota; kingdom Metazoa; phylum Arthropoda; class Malacostraca; order Decapoda; family Portunidae; genus Scylla; species Scylla paramamosain. The sequence goes on from NC_087168.1 coordinate 17,794,795, forward strand.
TTTACCCAGAATATAATAAAAGGTTATGATTATTTAAGGTTGCTAGAAAAATACTGAACACCTTTTAATGCTATGCATTGAGAGCATTTACTTAGGCATGCTGGATATGCAGGCTGGGAAGATGTGTACAAAATACAGAAAGTTTAAACTTTAAGAAAATTCAAGGAAGCTAACTATTGGAAAGCAGTTTTAGAATATTTGGGTTGCAAAGAAAGCAAGATAATAGGGAACCAATTTTGTTAAAAGAAATGGCATCGAAGCTTTCAGTCCTATACATGATGTTTGTGGAAGTAGCAAAGTATATCTTGTTTCTCATTTATATAAAGAGAATGGAAGCTTTCTAAAGCTTCATATACTGAATGAATTGTATATTTATTTTAATCAGTTGTATGTACAGAACTGGAGTGTTTTCATGTTTATTTTTTTTTCTAGTGTGAATGATTTTTACAAATTCATTGCAACTGCATTTTTTTACTAAACAGTGTAGAAATATTCTTCCCAAATGCAAGCATCAAATGAGAACAGTTGCAGTCTTAAGAAAAACATCAGCTGGTACAATAAGTATTGTGAAAGTCAACTTTTTTCTTTATGTGTGGCTGCAGTGCAGGTTTTCTTGCCATTGGCAGTCTTTATAGATTATCAAGGTAAAATGTGAGGACAAAATCAAGGACATCATTGACCTGAAAGCCATAAAGTTGGTATTAAATAGGGATACATTTTCTTGGACATCCCTTGAGCAAACTGCATTCCTTAGCACATTTTCTCAATAATGATTTATGGAAGATTTCCATGCTGAAAGAAATATCTTGCCAACTTCCTTTTGCCAAAGGATGCATATCTTGGTCCATACATTTCTCACTGAAACTGTTGTTATAAGTTAGAAGCAATAGAAAAGAGTGAAACTATTTTGTCTTAAGAAATGAAGACAGGGGTTGATGGCACCAATATGGAAAGCAGGCAGCAGAAGGGAGAGATGCCCACCAGCACCGTGTGATCATTTGGTCACTTGAAAGAGAAAGTAGGTAGCAAGCGCTTAATTAGATCATGAAATATAAAACGGTGAAATCGAAAGACAGCAAGAGTGCAGTCCCACTTAACTTGCTGTCTTTATCCACAGTCTAAAGTGTTCTGTCTGCTTGGGTAATTTGTTAAGCACTGTAATGCATTCACAATTTTGTCTGGAAATAAGCTAATTGTTGCACTACATAACACCTCCAATTTTGGGGGATTTTGGAAATTCTGGATCCAATTTGATAAAATAAAAATATTTTTTGACTTGGAATGGAGTTATCAGAACCTTAGTCCAGTTAATAAAATAAGTCTCTCTCTCTCTCTCTCTCTCTCTCTCTCTCTCTCTCTCTCTCTCTCTCTCTCTCTCTCTCTCTCTCTCTCTCTCTCTCTCTCTCTCTCTCTCTCTCTCTCTCTCTCTCTCTCTCTCTCTCTCTCTCTCTCTCTCTCTCTCTCTCTCTCTCTCTCTCTCTCTCTCTCTCTCTCTCTCTCTCCACTTGGTCAATGATCAGGAATTTTGCATCTTCAAAATTTGACTGTTTCTTTTACACCTAATTGATGATTGATTTTAACGATAGACAAAAATAAAACCAGGGATGTGGTATATACTTTACATGTGGCTACTCATAGTCCTTATTTTGTGATCATTGTTAACATTATTAGAGTAAAAGATGTAAACAAAGGTAAAGTGAACATTTGATAGGATGAAGAAGCTTCCAGCATGACTTCTTCAGCTTAGTCAAAGAGCAACTCAGACCATTTCTGCAGGATTCAGAAAGTGAGACCAGCTTGTCGTCAGGCATCACGGTCCCCACTACCATTGCCTCTCCAGTCCCCAAGGGGTGGATGCTGCCACCACCCCCTGCTGATCTCACCTTCACTGCCATGCCCTGCTATGTGGATTATGAGGGCCATGTCTTCCTACAACCTAAGAGTAGTGAGTCCTCTTCTCTGAAAGTTTGTCATTGTAGCTGACATGTCAATAAACAACGTAATTATGTGTTGGGTAAAGTTATCAGGTTGTCAACTTCTAGTCTATTAGTATATCTTGTGAAATTCATAAAAGTTGTGGTTTTGACAGCTTCCTTCACTAAGTTTTTTAAGGACATAATTTTTTTTATCTTATTTTGAATGCAGTTTTATGTATGTACTCCATTTTTTTCTAAATGTGTTTTGAGGTTGAATGAATTATGAAAAAGCAAAGCACTTTCGAAAACAATAATTTAAGTAGCCAACTCTCTTTATTTCATCATTGTTTCTTCCCATCTCTCACAGATGCAGCTACAGTAACTCTAGTCCAGGAGAGCCAGACTCTGCTGTTCAATGACACCATCCCAGGTGACCAGGATCTGTGCTGGCAGCCTGGGGATCCTGTGGTGGCCAGGTACCACCTTGACAAGAAGTGGTACCGTGCCACTGTGAACAAAGCAAGTATCTGGAAGGAATCTGAGAAATGTTAACTTCAATACAGTCATAAAACATAATCCTATTTTAAATACAAAGTAAACTCTACCATTCAAACAGCTTGGAACATATGCATTGTGAATGGCATGTGCAGCACATAACACTTCTTTATGTAAAAAGGAATTATTATATATGCGAAATAGTCTTTCGAGTTTTTTAAGGTATGGTACGGATAAAAATCATATTTCACCTTTTATAAAAAATTAAGACGAGTAGAAAACACACTTTTTAAATAGATATGTAATTTATATATCCCTATTCTTCTTCTCCAATTATTGATTTAATCATTTATAACCTCCAACGAAAAAATCTCATCGGAAATTTTTTTCAAATTTTTTTACAGGTCCGGACCTGCGTTTAAAATTTTGAAAAAAATTTGAATTTAAAGAATTCTTACGTAACAATTGTGATAAATTCCTTAGGTAAAAAGGAACTATTATACATATGCAAAATAGTCTTTTGAGTTTTTTAAGGTACGGTACAGATAAAAATCATATTTCACCTTTTATAAAAAATTACGACGAGTAGAAAATACACTTTTTAAATAGATATATAATTTTTATATCCTTATTCTTCTTCTCCAATTATTCATTTAATCATTTATAACCTCCAATGAAAAAATCTTATCAGAAATTTTTTCAATTTTTTTACAGGTCCGGACCTGCGTCCAAAATTATGTAAAAAAATACAATTTAAAGAATTTTTTCATAACAATTGTGATAAGATCTTTATGTAAAAGGGAACTATTATACATATGCAAAATAGTCTTTTGAGTTTTTTAAGGTACGGTACATATAAAAATCATAATTCACCTTTTATAAAAAATTACGACGAGTAGAAAACACACTTTTTAAATAGATGTATAATTTATATATCCCTATTCTTCTTCTCCAATTATTGATTTAATCATTTATAACCTCCAATGAAAAAATCTAATCGGAAATTTTTTTCAATTTTTTTTACACCTGCGTTTTAACCTGCGTTCAAAATTTAAAAAAAAATTTGAATTTAAAGAATTCTTACGTAACAATTGTGGTAAGTTCCTTAGGTAAAAAGGAACTGTTATACGAGTACATATGCAAAATAGTCTTTTGAGTTTTTTAAGGTACGGTACAGATAAAAATCATATTTCATCTTTTATAAAAAAATTACAACGAGTAGAAAACACACTTTTTAAGTAGATATATAATTTATATATCCCTATTCTTCTTCTCTAATTATTGATTTAATCATTTATAACCTCCAATGAAAAAATCTTATCAGAATTTTTTTTTCAATTTTTTTACAGGTCCGGACCTGCGTCCAAAATTTTGTAAAAAACTTCAATTTAAAGAATTTTTACGTAACAATTGTGATAAGTTCTTTATGTAAAAAGGAATTATTATACATATGCGAAATAGTCTTTTGAGTTTTTTAAGGTACGGTACAGATAAAAATCATATTTCACCTTTCATAAAAAATTACGAGTAGAAAACACACTTTTTAAATAGATATATAATTTATATATCTCTATTCTTGTTCTCCAATTATTGATTTAATCATTTATAACCTCCAATGAAAAAATCTTATCAGAAATTTTTTTCAATTTTTTTTACAGGTCCGGACCTGTGTTCAAAATTTTGAAAAAAATTTGAACTTAGAGAATCCTTACGTAACAATTGTGATAAGTTCTTTATGTAAAAAGGAACTATTATACATATGCAAAATAGTCTTTTGAGTTTTTTAAGGTACGGTACAGATAAAAATCATATTTCACCTTTTATAAAAAATTACGACGAATAGAAAACACACTTTTTAAAAAGATATATAATTTATATATCCCTATTCTTCTTCTCCAAGTATTGATTTAATCATTTATAACCTCCAATGAAAAAATCTCATCGGAAATTTTTTTCAATTTTTTTTAACAGGTCCGGACCTGCGTTCAAAATTTTGAAAAAAATTTGAATTTAAAGAATTCTTACGTAACAATTGTGATAAGTTCCTTAGGTAAAAAGGAACTATTATACATATGCAAAATAGTCTTTTGAGTTTTTAAAGGAACGGTACAGATAAAAATCATATTTCACCTTTTATAAAAAAAATTACGACGAGTAGAAAACACACTTTTTAAATAGATATATAATTTATATATCTTTATTCTTCTTCTCCAATTATTGATTTAATCATTTATAACCTCCAATGTAAAAATCTTATCAGAAATTTTTTTCAATTCTTTTTACAGGTCTGGACCTGCGTTCAAAATTTTCAAAAAAATTTGAATTTAAAGAATCGTTACGTAACAATTGTGATAAGTTCTTTATGTAAAAAGGAACTATTATACATATGCAAAATAGTCTTTTGAGTTTTTTAAGGTACAGTACAGATAAAAATCATATTTCATCTTTTATAAAAAATTACGAGTCCCAAACACACTTTTTAAATAGATATATAATTTATATATCCCTATTCTTCTTCTCCAATTATTGATTTAATCATTTATAACCTTCAATGAAAAAATCTTATCAGAAATTTTTTTCAATTTTTTTACAGGTCCGGACCTGCGTCCAAAATTTTGTAAAAAAATTGAATTTAAAGAATTTTTACGTAATAATTGTGATAAGTTCTTTATGTAAAAAGGAACTATTATACATATGCAAAATAGTCTTTTGAGTTTTTTAAGAGTTAGAATTATTTAGTGTTGTAACCCCCTCTCTCTCTCTCTCTCTCTCTCTCTCTCTCTCTCTCTCTCTCTCTCTCTCTCTCTCTCTCTCTCTCTCTCTCTCTCTCTCTCTCTCTCTCTCTCTCTCTCTCTCTCTCTCAGATTTGTTACACTGCCATTTTTTTTAAATGTGTCCTGTAATTCACTGAGTGAGTGATGATGTGCTTTCTATCATTGAAGGCGATTTGCTTGTTATGATCTTAAAATTTTGAAATGCAGGAATTTTTCTGATGGTGTGAGAGCTGTTTCACATGTCTGGCAAGTGGCATGTTGGGAATGGAAAGAGAAAAACCACCACAGACATGAAATATTCTTGCATGTGTTTTGACAGCTTGAGAAAAATGGGAAAGTGAAGGTCACATTTGTTGACTATGGGAACTCAGAGTTGGTCAAGGTTCACGAGATTCGCACTCACCTCCTGCACACCAACATCCCCATCCTGTGCTACAAGGCAGTGCTCAACAGTGTAGTGCCTGTGAGTGTTCATGATGTGATGTTCTGTGATGATTCCTGGACTTGGTAAGTGTCCTCTGGTTTCCTGAAGGAGTCTGCAGGGGATCAGGACATTATTATGGTATGGGTGAATGGTATTCAATTATAATGGCCAACTATTTTTAATTTAAATTATTTAATTGAATATTTAATGTAGTTTTTCAGGGTTGAGTTGGAGTTTGAGTCAAAGTTGGAAGGAATTTGGTGCTGCTGGAATTGGAGTCTGTAAAAATGTCCCGATTCCAACTCCACAGCCCTGTTTCTAAATATAGGTGTGTGTGTGTGTGTGTGTGTGTGTGTGTGTGTGTGTGTGTGTGTGTGTGTGTGTGTGTGTGTGTGTGTGTGTGTGTGTGTGTTAGATGTGTTTTTTTTGGGGGGTTGGGAGTGTTTTTGTGAAGTTCTTGGTGTGTTTTTGAGTGTTTTTGTGTTTTTTGGGGTATTTAAGTGTGTTCTTTGGGAATTTTTATGGTGAGGAGTCAGTCTGAGTTGGGTGTTTTGGTTACTGACTCCACAGCCCTGGTTTTACTAGCTTGGTGATGTTGTGGACAGCTTGTTTCATCTCACAACAGAGATCTGAGATTCGAAATCCATATCAAGGCAAGACAGTTTGGGTCTGTCTTTTTTCATATTAAAGCTAGAATATACAAATGTGACTAGAAAAATTTATCCGTGTCAAGATATTGTTGAATTTCCTGTTTCTGCTTCCTCCTCTAGGCTAGTGAAGATGGTCAGTGGAATACAAAGTTATTGGACTTTATTCATCATACCCTTGTTGACAAGGAATGTCTGGTGACACTGGTGGAGCCACCTAAGTCAGGACAGGTGCTCCAGGTGAGTCTCTCTCTCTCTCTCTCTCTCTCTCTCTCTCTCTCTCTCTCTCTCTCTCTCTCTCTCTCTCTCTCTCTCTCTCTCTCTCTCTCTCTCTCTCTCTCTCTCTCTCTCTCTCTCTCTCTCTCTCTCTCTCTCTCTCTCTCTCTCTCTCTCTCTAAACTGCACTAGTAAATTTGCAGCCATAGATGTTGAATAAATTTAAATCATTTATTTTTATATTTTTTGCATTGCTTTTGTCTGTCAAAATACTAGAAGAATAAATGTCTAACTGAAGTATGCTAAAAAATTTTCTAATGGAAAGTGGAGTCTGTGTACCAAGACTCACCATATTGTAACTTATCCCACTCTTTGGGTTTGCCAGGTTAACTTGAAGCTGCTTGGTCTGGATCTGGATGTGACATCATTCCTGGTGGATGAATTAGGAGCCTGCAAGAGACTTAATCCACCTAAAGAAGAGGAGCAAAGTTCCCATGATGTGGTTAGTGGCTACCCTCATCACACGCTGGTTTAGCCCAAGCTCCATTTGTTTAAGTAGAATTAGGTGCAATAAGCTATCCTGTTCTCACTGCCCAGCCATGTCTCCTTTCCACCCAGCATATATCATCATGTATGTCTGTCTCCCTTAGTTCAGGCTGCTGGGCCTCTGGAAGGGTACCAATGTCCATTGTATTGCAGTCTCCATGAGGCCATCTGAAAACAGGCCCATTAGCACTTCCTGTCTGTTTAGTACAAGATAAAGTGTACAACAGTTCACATCCTAAAAATATTCCTATGTATAATTAATTTACTTTGTGCAGCTTTGGTAATTTGAAATGTTTCAGGTCTACACTCATTAAATTAAATGAAAATGCCAATAAAGATTTTGTGTATCATTCTTTTTGTACAATAGGTACTTATTTAACAGAACTTGACCATATATGAGGGACTGCTAGTAGTGATGAATTTCTATTTATTTCAAAGAATTATGTTATCTTCATAAACATTTGATCTCTAGTCTTCCTGTAAAAGATGCCAACTTTTTTAAGATGACTGCTGACTGCTGGTATGACTACTTGCTTGTTGTTCACTCCTCATATGGCATTACATCTGTACAGATCATTGAGAGTGAGGATTCAGAGGCAAGCTCCAAGTTGAGCCAACTCTTACCAACACCTCAGCTGTATCTACCTGTGGGGGAGATGTTCTGTGTGCAGGTGACGGCTGTTCAAGATCCTGCACACGTGTTCCTCATGCCACTCACCAGTCAGGAGCTGACCACCACCATGCATCACAAGGAAGTGGTCAGCCCAGTGCAACAACCTTAAGAAATTTTTAAAGCACATCAATGAAGATCCCAGGAATCTGAGAGTGGTGTCTGATCCCAAAGTTGGTGAGTTTAGTGATGATGTAGACAATAAGTTATAATAGTCAATACATCATATTATAATAAAATATGATAATAGATGATGGAGAGCAATTATGCTGTAATGTACAGAAGCTAACTATCCAAACCTAAGTTACTTTGTTTGTGAGCTGTGATAACGATACATTAACCAGATATCACTCAAGCCTAAGCCTTGTGCTTTGTATGCATATTCCCACTCATATATCACTAAATTTATATCATTACAGTGCAGGTGATGAGTTCATTAAAATTTATTTATTATTTATTATTTAAATTTATTTCAGAATACTTCTTGATTTAATATTTATATTTTTGTTCTGAAGAACTCTTGTTGAAGCTTATTAAGAAAGATAACATTTTTTCCTTATTTAGGAAACTTTTTTTCCAAAGAGATCAGTTGGCAAATCACGGCTGCACAATAGGTTCCTGGTGTGAATTATGTATGTGGCAGGAAATAATGTTTCATGTAAATTCATCAAAGGGATGCCTATGTCAGATGAGTTGTCACTCACTCAAACCTGTCCATGTTGTGAGGCACAATTTATTGAAATGTATGGTAACCTGATATTGTGTGTGGGTGTACAGGTGAGGTGTACCTGGCACAGTTCATGGAGGAGATGTGGGTGCGGGCTCTGGTGGAGGAGGTGAATGCTGCTACTGCTTCTTTGCTCTACATTGATTTTGGCCACAGGGAGAAGGTTTCCAAGAAGAAGTAAGATGCCATGTGGCCTCTGTAAAGCTTAGATAACTTCACACAAAGGATCAGTTATATATCAGTTTAGAGTGCATGCTTAATGTTTTAATGGCAATTATTTGTCATTCTGAATTTAGTCATCTGCACACTATAAATGGCAGAGGGGGAGGGAAGTAGGGGCTATCCATTCTCCCATCATTACCATCTATGTAATATACAAGGTTAGTATGGAGAGAAGTGCTACCCAGATCACACTTGACTTCACCAGTATCTGTGAGTGTTCTGTGGAGGGGAAGAAGATAGCCCGCTGTGCCAGGTTGGTGCGGCTGTGTGATGTGGAGCCACCAGGGGGACCCCAGGCTGAGTGGGAGGCTGTGGCCATGGAGGCAATGATTGAATGCCTCATGAATCCAAAGGAGCAGTGTTTTTTGGCTGTTGTCCAGGTGAGATCCAGAGGCAGCACTTTGAATAAACTGGTTGTGTCTCTTTTCTGTATTTTTGGTAGTAATATTTTATTGAACCTGCTTGACTGGCACTGGTGGGGAAGCTTTGCAGCCAATCCAGTAGTCTTATTAAATTTTTGTGCTGTATGTGTATTAGCGAGAGTGATAAAGTACATTAATGTTTAGTACATATATCCACAAGCAAGACTGTAATGATTTATTGTATCAAATAACCATTGAAATGTACAGTAGTTGACTTTCTCCCATTTTGACAATATTGAGAATGTGAATGGCTACCAAGTGCCACACTCATCACAAAGTTCCATCCCTTCCACACTCATTGCTAAGCTTGAGATTGTTCTCTAAGCACGAGAACTGGTAGCTTTTAATAGTCATCGTTAAGCTTGAAATCACCATGCTGAAACACACTAAACATGAAGCCTCATTGTATAACAAAATAGCAAGACCAAATGGAATTATATCCCAGCACTTGAATTTGAAGACACAACTTGTTGACTGTTTTATCATAAATCCTGTGGTGTGTGTGTTTCAGGATGTGGTAGGAGGTCTAGCAGAAGTGGAGCTCTACAAGATGAACACACACCCCCTCATCCTGGCCTATGCTAAGCCAGTTCAGAAAGGGATAATTACTCTTAAGGCAGAAAAACAGCCCTGAGGCTCAGTAAATCTCATGAATTCGTAGTTGATGCAACCATTCTCCTTTTCAGTTTTTAAATTTTGTCCTCATTTACTCTTTTATCATCATACTTTTCTTTATTTGGTGTCAAATCATTTATAAGTTTAATAAAATTCCGAGTTTGTTTTCTTGAAAATATATGTATTTGAAGGTTACTGAAAATAAATATGTTCAGTAATGGTGCTTGAAAAGGGCAAATTTATTTTGGGTGAGCACTGAGATTACCCTTACTTTGTAACTTGCTAGCATATCTTTTTTAAAGAATATGATTTATAACTGGTGTGTTGTATGCATAAGTGATTGTCATGTCAACATTTTGAAAGTGGTCCTTTTAGTGAAATTATTAAGTCTTGCAGGAAGTGTTTGAATTGCTGAATTAGCAACATTATTTCACTCAAGCATATTATGGATGCCGTGCACTAATCATGCATGAGCTGCAGGTGCAAGCAAGGCACAGAGATGTCTCGGGTAAAAGAATCATGGCCAATTATTATATTTATTTTATTTTTGTTTGTTATGTATATTTATATTGATTTGCTTATTTATTTATATTTTTATTTCCATTTCATGCTTACTCAACTAATACTTTGAAATCACTAGAACATCAGAGTTCGCACTATAAAAACTGATTTTGAAAGGAATATAAATAAAATAATTCAAAATCTTTCTAAAGACTTCATCACATGTAGGCCTGACGGCTTCTTGCAGCTTCCCTTATTTTTTTTGTGTTCTCAAGTTTAGAGGGTTTTCCTACCGCTGCCTCCACCCACGACGCCCAGGCCGAGGTGGTGAGGCCCATTGAAGCTTGGTGTCGAGGTGCGGGTCCCAGCATTTAGAATCATTGGATTTGTTTTGTTCCGATTTTGCAGGTATTGTTGTGCAGTAAGGCTTGCTGTACGCCAAAATAATTACAAGTTTCTTATATAAATTGAATTTTTGCATACAGACAGTGAGTAACAAATGTATGGTGGGATGTTCATCGCTTGTACCTTGGCATCCAGTGTTGCATTTCATTCAGGAGCAAGTGTGTGTGTGTGTGTGTGTGTGTGTGTGTGTGTGTGTGTGTGTGTGTGTGTGTGTGTGTGTGTGTGTGTGTGTGATTTTACATTGTGGTGAAAGAGAAAGGAAATGACTCACTATGTCAGGTTATCAGAAGAAGTCACTCTTAATACATCCAACAAAGCCACGCTGAGCAGCGCTATCAGCTGGGAGAGGCGGAAGTCGTACAGGCATTCACTGGGCGCCGGCTCCTTGGCATGGTCCTCGTTACTCACGTGGCTGGCCGGGCTTAACGCTGGTCAGGTCACCAGCGTTTATATAGACGTGCGAGGTGTTGCAGTCCTCCTCGAGCTGGGGGCGTGGTGTGTGAAGGCCTCGCCCGAAGACGGAACCAAGGTTCAGCCTCCTCCCGCAGCAGCACTTCAATCATCGTGTCAGATTTCCCAATAATATATATATATATATATATATATATATATATATATATATATATATATATATATATATATATATATATATATATCAGGATTAAATGATAAAAGGGTTGAGTCAATTTCCTGTTACATAGATCTATCGTGTAACGACCTGCAACAAAATGATGTTATAATTATGCAGTACTAATAATAATGGTTGATGATGAGGATAATAATTTGCATATACATTGATTTGTAATACAAATACATCAATGTATTTTTAATATATATATATATATATATATATATATATATATATATATATATATATATATATATATATATATATATATATATATATATATATATATATATATATATACTCGTATATATATATATATATATATATATATATATATATATATATATATAATAGGATATACAACATGGAAATATGAAAACGTTGATATTTCGTAGAGTAAACGTGAATATATATATATATATATATATATATATATATATATATATATATATATATATATATATATATATATATTTAATTAATTAATTAATTTATTTATTTATTTATTTATTTTTTTTTTCCCTAAGAAAAAAAAGTAACGACTATTCTTTTCTAACCAAATATAATTTTTGAGAAGGTAAGAAAGCCCTTATGGTGCACAGTGCTTAAAATGGTGATGCGAATGGAAGTGTGTTGCAACTTGACTGAATACTGATGCATAACCTGAGTTTAGCAGGTGGAAATTTTGGTGTCCATTGATACTGTGACATCATGTAAGTATGTAAACAGTCCACAATGATTAAAAAAAAAAAAAAAAAAGGGAGGGGTGGAGATTATAGGACAAAAATTGGCACCAGAAAGGTAGGTAAGTAAATTATAGGAATCCGTCATGGTTGTGCATGTTACAAATAACTTTGCTACAAGAGCGCGCGGTGCTTGAATACAGCAATGCAGGGTTCCCAGCGTGGCGTGTGGGTGTGGCTCCTTCCCCGCCTTCCTTCCTTTGCCAGGTGATACCCAGCGTTATCACCTTACTTCCCCACTTGACGCTTATCTCAATGCTTGTCTCTTTATGACAGTTATGTAGATAGGACTTTTTTTCTTCTTATTCTTATTGCTGCAAAAAAAAATAAACTGACGTTAAAACTGCGACACAGGGTGAGGCTCGCCACACAGCAGTCGTGGACATTACTGTGCGGTGGTCCATGCGAGGGAATAAATTACAGCTGTGCCACGACTCCCACCACCACCGCTGCCATGGCCAAGTGGCTTCTTGTGACTGTGTTCGTGTCAGCCGCCCTTGCTTTCGCGGCGCCACAGGTAAGTGTGTCATCTCTGTCCCGTCTTCACGCAGGCCATCACGGTTATAAGTTTGTCAATATTTGCAACCATAGGCGTCAGATATCGTACACACACGTGTTCCTATCTGCATCAAGACGTGGTGTAGTAAACATGTAACCATTTTGTTATTGAGTACGTCAGTGATGCCAGTTCAAGGTGTCCACGTTGTCTTCAGATGCGTGTGTTGCGTTAACTAAAGCTATGTCGATTGAAATTTACATGTGATGAATCTCTCCTCTCTGAATCTCTTCTCTCAGAATAATTATATATATATATATATATATATATATATATATATATATATATATATATATATATATATATATATATATATATATATATATATATATAGTGTGTGTGTGTGTGTGTGTGTGTGTGTGTGTATTGTCCCACAAAGGTGTTTATCAGGCCACCACTGCTGAAAATCTCTTCCCACGTAGCTGCGCATAAAAAAAAATGTTCATACATCACATTAAGGTAATATTTGGCAAAGACTGGGCACGTTGCAGCTCTGCTTTTACGTACATGTCTTCCTGTATTAGACTCCAACTAGTGGTATTATTTAATATTTAAGTAAGGCTAAATTTCACATCAACACAGCTTACTTTCCACCCAGGATGGAGAGGACAAGGATGTGTTACAGGGGAATTTAAAGTACGAGCATGAGGATGAGAAGCCAATGCCTCAGTCCAAGGCAGAGAGAAATTTGTTTACCTTGCCTCAATCTACTGCGTTCCCCGCCTCCCCGTCCCGACGACCACTGTGGGCGCCGAGCACCAGCCATGGAGGCTCGGGGACGGATGGCAAGAAGTGGTTCCTTCAACATGCCGGTGAGTTGTCTGATGCTGAAGTGACTGACTTGAGCTACACTAGTATTGTTACGATGCACATAATGTTGTTTACTTAGTACATAATTTAGTGCATAATCAAAAGTGATTCTTACAAACTGGAGGTAAGAGATTGATTCAGCATGTGAATTTGACTCTCTCTCTCTCTCTCTCTCTCTCTCTCTCTCTCTCTCTCTCTCTCTCAAAAGCAAACATTATTGGGGCAAACATGTCGGCAAGGCCAACTGACTGTGGCTCCGATGACGTGTACCTGTGTGGCAGCGATGTGATCTGCTTGCCCCAAGTGTGTGACGGCGTAGCGGACTGTCCTAACTGGGAGGACGAGACTGACTGTGGTGAGTCTATAAATATTGAAATAAATGCCGACTTTTGAATTTGTCCAGGGCATCACACAAGCCAGTTCCGCCACTGCTCAGTGTGTCTCTGGTTACATTTCAAATCCGAGTCTGCTATGGTTGTGAGCCGAGCACGGTATCAATATAAGTGAAGAAAATTCGAACATGATGCTTGTTAACCCCAGACAGCGTGATTAGCTGAATATATATGTGGCGGGTGAGGCAGGCGGTGTACGTAGCGTGCTTGGGTCACATTACATAAATTTCAGGCAGGACGGAGACCATATGGGCTTGTCTCCTTTCACACTATTGCAGCGTTGTAATCACGTAGGAGTGGAAATCTGGCAGTACTGCTTTCCACTGTGCTGGTTGGGAGGTACAGGCGTGGACAGAAGTGAAATAACGTAGCTGCTGCACTCAGTGTTATGACATTACTATTAAACTTATCATTTCAGTCTGTGAAGGAGCTTCGGCTCAACAGGCATGCCAGTATTTATTTCATTAGGGTATGAATTGTATGAGCCTGATGTGGCAATAAACTTTACTTTATTTCCAACATGTTTTGAGTTTTACATTGATTTGAAGTCCCCTGAGTGGCTGTCTGTCATAAAGAACTGAGGTTTGATAGACTTGCCACCAGAGGACTTCTGACTGAGGGAAAGCTAAATACAGAGGGAGTGAACGAAAAAATCGTGAGTCACGACATGGTCTAGCTCTTACCTTTGCCCTCATACAGAATGCCTCGGGGACAGCTTTGTTTGTGACAGCGTCGTGTGCATCGACAGCAGTATGGTGTGTGATGGGGCGAAGGACTGTGTTGACGGCACGGACGAGGAGCAGTGCGGTGAGTCTGGACCTGGTGGTGACGCCGTGGCCGGGAGAGTTGTGATGGACAATTCTGAAACACTTCGCAGCACCTCCACTACTTTCAAAAGGCTTTTACTTTAAGTTTAAGTTTTTTTTTTAAGGTGTTTTTCTGATTGTAGTGACAAATTATTAAGAAATTACATTATTAACATGAGAAACAGTCTTGAGAACTCGGTTGACCATATCTGTGGCCTTTGAAAATAGTCGTGGTGAGGGAACAAAACATTTCAGAGCACTGGCTCCAGGGGATGAGTTGCTGGGATGAACGGGCGCATGGAAATAGTGTGTAGAGGGAGGAGGTTTACTGCTATTCAAGTTTCATTGACATTTTTTTTTATCTACATTTATACTTGGTGTTTTTACCTACGACCTAAGCAGTCTCTCTCTCTCTCTCTCTCTCTCTCTCTCTCTCTCTCTCTCTCTCTCTCTCTCTCTCTCTCTCTCTCTCTCTCTCATATATATATATATATATATATATATATATATATATATATATATATATATATATATATATATATATATATATATATATATATATATATATATATATATATATATATATATATATATATATATATATATATATATATATATATATATATATATATTTCCAGCTGTATATTGAAGCACATCACAAAATTTGCAATGACAAACTAACATTCTTCTCTCACCACCACCATCACCATCACCACCACTAGACTCCACCATCACCACCCCGAGCACAACTGCAACCCAGAACACCACTTCCCCTGGCGCCCCCACTACCACCACCACCACCACCATCACCACCACCACCACCACCACCACCACCACCAGGCCCTCTTGTAGGAACGGCGTCCGTCCCAGACTCTGCAAGGACCGCAAGACGTACGCCTGCTTCTGTGATGGCGTGGTGGAGTGTCCCAGGGGCGAGGATGAATACCGATGCAAACCAGGTAAGGAGAACATGTACACTTTGTCTCTCTCTCTCTCTCTCTCTCTCTCTCTCTCTCTCTCTCTCTCTCTCTCTCTCTCTCTCTCTCTCTCTACTTGTTTTAGATTTTGTTTTAAGGAGTTTATTTACAAAATTTCCTTTGTTTGTGCTCTTATTTATTTGTTTTATTTATTTAGCTTTATTTATTTATTTATGTTGCTGTTTGATAGATTGATATTTTGTTTGGTATGTTGTTGTTATTATTGTTGTTGTTGTTTTTGTTGTGTGAGTAACATTAAATTATAATCTTTTATGTTATTTAGTCCTCTTTACCTTCCCTCTCTCTCTCTCTCTCTCTCTCTCTCTCTCTCTCTCTCTCTCTCTCTCTCTCTCTCTCTCTCTCTCTCTCACGGCACGTTCCATCCCGCCGCACAGAGGGGTGTCAGCCCGGGCAGTGGCGGTGTAGGTGTGACGGCACTTGCATCCCGCAGCACGCTGTTTGTAATCGATGCAAAGACTGCCCGGACGGCTCTGACGAACGCGGCTGTGTCCCAGGTAAGAACACACACACACACACACACACACACACACACACACACACAGAAATAGATAAACAGATTTTTAATGATCACAAAAAAGAATGCAATGACTAAACAAAACATAATGGATATATAAATTAGGTTATGGTCCACTAGTTTTGTCCTTTGGACAGGAGATAGTGGGAAAAAGTAGTTTCGTTTGGAAAATGAGACGAGCGTAAATGTAATCCTTTGTTTTCTCACTATTATGTATATTTACTTCATTGTTCTCCACCGTTATTGTGTTTGCAACGTTGCACGCTTACAATTGTCATTATCATTATTATTCTCATTGATATAAATTTCCACCATCAAATTATCATTCCTTCATTCACTATCATAAAAAAAGTGTTCTAATTCTTGTTCCTATCACCAAATCTCAAAATTATCATCACCATCATCATCATCGCTTTTGTATTTTATTAGTATGTCTTCGTATCTTGCTATCTTCTACTTCTCTTTCTACTTCTTTCTTTTCTTCTCGTGCCTTCTCGTCCTTCCCTTTTGTCTGTTCGTGTGTCGTCTTCATTCACCGTCGCATTCTGAAGTATTTCTGACCACACTCCGGTACTTTCAAAAGATTATAATTGAAGCGACACTGAGTTTTAAGAGTATTTTTAAGGTTCAAGTCACAGATTAATAACATTTCTGCATTATTAAAAGGAGAAACACTATTGAGAACTCGGCTAATGATCTCTGTGGCCTTTGAAAATGGCCGTGGTGAGAGAGCAAAGCGTTTCTGAATACGGGCCAACTTGCTTCCTCCAGGTTCACCACAGTCTATTGTCTCTTCGTGCGTTTAAGTTCACCACACCTTCGTCTTAACTGCAGGCACAGGGTGGTGGAGGTGCCGGAGGGGCGGGTGGATCAGGATGTGGCAGCGGTGTGATGGACGAAGGGACTGCCGCGACGGATCTGACGAGTGGCTCTGTCCTCAAAAGCACCACTGTCACGGCACACACCACTGGCTCTCCTCCCTGTCCCGGCGCTCACGACTCAAACACCTACTGGACCTCTTTGATGACGATGATGTTTACAGGGATAGTGAGGAAGACAGTGGTGAAGATTGGAATGATTAATGATGTTTGATAGTGAGGGTAGTGAAAATTGATTAGGTGATTGATGTTTGATGGGGGTGATGTTTGCAGGGATAGTGGTGAGGACAGTGGTGAACATTTGATAGGATTGGTGTGTTTAATTATTACTGAGTACAATGTAATATTGAATAATAATCTTTTATGTTATTAAGTCCTCATTACCTTTCTTTCGTCATTCTCTCTCTCTCTCTCTCTCTCTCTCTCTCTCTCTCTCTCTCTCTCTCTCTCTCTCTCTCTCTCTCTCTCTCTCTCTCTCTCTCTCTCTCTCGTCAGTGTACAAGTTGGAACTCATACGAATTGTTATAGGCGAGACAAAATAAAGTTTAAGACGGAAAATGCTGGTTTACAAACAAGTTTTTAAATGGTTTGAATAAACAAAGCAAGAATGTTGTAAGTGCACAGACACTACATTGTTTCAAAAGAATGCTGGATTTTTTTTTTTTTTTAATGACAGCTGGTAAAAAAATAACTTAACGAGCTGCCTTGTGTTGGCCAACTGACCTTTGCCTTCTCTTTGTATAAGATGTTACATTAATTTGCTCTAATAAAAATGTCAGTTAACGTCTTACCAGAGGTAATGGCAAAAGCCTATGCTGATCTTTTATCAGGAGAGGCTTACATAACTTTTTCCTTATCGTTTTGATTGAAAATACAGCCCTTTACCAGTACTATTTAAAGCCCACTCTGATATCGCTGAGGGCTCTCCGTGCCGTGCTTGAGGCGAGGGAACAAACTCCAGCCGTGCCGCAACCACCACCACCACCATGGCCAAGTGGCGTCACGTGGTGCTTGTGTCATCCGCCCTTGTCTTTGCTGAATGGCAGGTATATCAGTCACTCCTGTCTTGCCCACACGCACACCTTGACTGCATAACAATAAGCGTATCAAGACTGTTTTATAACCTTAAGTGTCAGACTGCGTACATACACATAAATGTTCTTGTCTGTGTCAGGACGTTGTGTTGGAAAGATGTTAGAAAACCAAGAATTCAAGAATATTCATGAAGAGTACATCTGTTTTCTCTGGTTCACGGCGTCAGTGTTGCGTTACTGTTCACCACCAACAAACGCCATGTGGATTGAGATGTACATCCGGGCGTGTTTTTGTCATAGGAATATTTCTTCACAGTGTTTTTACGTACATTTGATCTCTCGAATAAACGCTTCTTGAAAAATTAAGTTTCATTTTAAGTTAACCAATTCAAGTTTTCCCTAAGGCGATAATTAACTTGAGTCCCCGATGGGCAGGAGAGGGCTTACTTACTGGCTCAGGCTCCCGTGATCCCCACCACCTCTTTCATTTTCTCTCCTGTGATTGATTTGCCGCAGGAAAAAGGAGGATCATGTCTCGTGAATGACACGAAACCTAAGAACTTTGCGTAAAGTATTCCAGTCTAGTTACCGCGTGCGATGTAGGGCGTGTGAATGAATCCTCCCAAAGATGCCAGTGTTGATAATACAGAATAGTCTTCTCATAGCCTTACCGCTTACCTCCCAGTCCTAAGGTAGCGGGACCTTAAACATAAGCGAAAATAAATTTTCAACCTAAATTTTTATTTGATAATAGAAACTTGTTCCTTACTTAAAAAGAGAGACGTTGTGCGTATGTAGAATATTCTTTTGAGTTCACAGAAACGGTCCATAGAAAATACTATTCATCTTTAACCAATTTCACTTTTAAATATTTTGAATTTTCTTTTGTTCATGAGAACGGTGCGTAGATTTAGCTATGAATATATTTAATTTATAAACTAAATATATTAAGTATAAAACTTGCTATATTAATGTTTCTTATAATTCTCATGTTTTAAAATTTTATTTTGAAAAGTTTTCTTAATTGCAAAATATTGTTGCATTTTTTTTTCAGGTCCAGACTGAAAAAAAAAAAAAAGCCCATATTCAGAAAGATTTTGGACTCAAACACTATTTTCAGAGGCCATACAGATAATAAGCCAGGTTCTCAAAAGTGTTTTTCGTGTTAAAAAAAAAAAAAAAAACTATAAAACTTCAACTTCAACTAGATTCAATAATTTCACTGAATAAAGTTCCCATCCACCGCCACAGTCTTGTTATGGTTTTGTTGCTGCTTCTTGTTCTTACTGTTTTGATATTACACTATACTTGATCCACAACTTCTTTATCAGTGACTACCTGGAGACCTTATGTGGTTGCTTCATCTTTACTTATCTTCGTAATCCCAGGTATAAAATGTATCAGTATTCTTAGCCTTTTCACTCCTGCGGTCTTTTTTATTAACATTGACAGCATTTCAGAAACTGTTTGAATGGGTACAGGAAGAAACAGAGTATGGGGGATTAATTTTGTCTTTTCTAGGCTA
Organism: Scylla paramamosain; assembly: GCF_035594125.1. Lineage (NCBI taxonomy): Eukaryota > Metazoa > Arthropoda > Malacostraca > Decapoda > Portunidae > Scylla > Scylla paramamosain. The sequence continues at coordinate 17,814,259 of NC_087168.1, forward strand.
CAAAAGTATTTAAGAGACTGCAGCACATAAGGCGGTGTCTAACAAGTCATAGGTAGATGCAGGGAAATATTTGTCTATCAGTGAAAGGGTTAAAATGAAGCTCGGCATTTTTTTCCTTACCGCTATTTTTTTACTTTTTTTTTTCCTCGTCGAACATTTGATATTTAAAATGAGAGATCAGCGTACAGCGGCAAGGGAAAAAATGTCAAGCTTCATTTATATTTTCTGAGGCATGATTTCAGCTCCAGTGAATAATTCTTGGTGCGTTATGATATGTAAGAAACGTCCTGAAAACATCTCCATTCACATCCGCTTCTGTATTTTTTATTTATTTATTGATTGATTTTTTTCTGAATGCAGGTGTTTCCAGGACATTTGTTGCATACCGCAATGAAGAATTTCTCAGTGGTGCTTCGGGTGACTCAACACACTCCCCCGCATCACTGAGGACGTGATAAGGAGGCTAATGGAGTGACGTCATTTATTTATTAATTTGCTGGTGATATTCTAATTTTGTTACCGCACATCTCTACAACCCACCGCTCCGCCTTGCCCCTGGAGGGTACAACGATGATTTGGCCAGGAGCACCTTTTGGTGTACATCGCATATAAAAATTGCGATTTCAGTCTCGGAAACACCTGGACATGGGTAACTTTTGACGGCGCATCTTTCTTATTTTATGACATTTCTTCGTCAGACTCACTGTTTTGTCGTATTTTGCATATTTAAACTTATCAGCATATGAACGAAGGTTTCTGCCTCGCAACTCTCGCAACTATCGCCTCATCACTACAGCTCGAGCTCGAGTGTGCAAAATGCGCGAATTATATGCCATAACTCACTTCATATACGGGATAGCCAGTTTTGGTTGACACCACCAGACTCTGCAGTGACTGTAGAATCAAGACAAGATGTATTGTAAAAAAAACTTGACGAAACAAAAAAGAAAATGATATTACGACGAGTTGAACTGTGAAGATATTAAAAAAAATGTTTATGACATGTTTTACTGATCGCTATTTTCAGCAGTTAATCATTGAATGTTGAAATATATCACACGATAGTGTGATCAGAATGCAGATAACGCTCCACATATTGAAAACATAGAGTCACTTACAGCAACATGTCATTCGCCGCAACCATCACGGCGGCGCGGCAATTAGCGTGGCGTGTGCAGGCCGGCTCCATATGACTAGATCTGCGACATTGGGGGAAGGTCCTTTAAGTTGCTCCGCAGCTTGAAGTACCCGTTGCCTGGTTCATTTACTTTCATCTTTTTTTGGTCTTCGTTTATACATTCACCTCCTCTTTCTGTGGGGTAAGAATACAAAAGTATATTCTATCACAAACACGAATACGGATACAGGCTTTGAAATTATGCGGATATTGCCCCATGCCGATGCGGATGCGGATATCCAGTGCATTTCCTATTTATTACCAGTGTTATACTTGACTTTTGTGTTTAGTCTTCACAAACAGATCAGTGGGCAGCGAAGCTTGAGGTAACTCACATTTGATGAGTGTCAGAGCTGAACGCTGTACCCTTCATTAACTGATTACGCCACTGATAGGCACTGTACAGGAAGGAAACACACACACACACACACACACACACAAATTCCTTATTATGCTTCTTATCAGGTGCTGTCTTAACCATGTCCTGTATGTGTCGGGGGGCGATGATGCATGTCAAATTAGATTGCACAAGTCAGGGATGAGTCACACCAGAAGGTAATGAGAGAGGAGTGAGACTGGAATGTGTGTTACAACGCCAAATTTCTTCCCGCCACTTGAAGTAATGTTTCTTCAGCGCTTCTCTCTCTCTCTCTCTCTCTCTCTCTCTCTCTCTCTCTCTCTCTCTCTCTCTCTCTCTTTTTCACTTTTTTTCTTCACATTTATGGATATCACCTTCAAGTTCTGGCATCTTAAGCGAACTCTTTTTTTTTTCACAATTTCTATTTCCATTGGCCAGAGTCATTTCTACATAAAAGGGGATCGTTCTTTGCTTCGTTGAATTCTGCACTTTTATTTAATGATTTCTTTGTCTTTCCCAGCATCTTTTTGTCCTTGTTTTCGTTCCTGTGAGGTTCTCACAGTTTCATCATAGTCTCACCATTTCAGTTTCATTATACGGTTTAATTATCATGTAGTAACCGGAAGTATAAAGACCTGTAAAATTATCATGGGGCCTGGCGATTATTTATGGCCCTGCTAGGGTCTTAGCTGTTGTGCTTTGTGCCTCAGTGTCAGGGATCCGATCTCCAGGTAGAGCGCCTCTGCTGGATAAGAATTTATCCTGTCGTTGGAACAATATTTTTGACGCTCCGAAAGGGAAACACGACACTGGTGGCAGCGGTAGAATCCTCAGGTGTAGTAGTTTGTCAGCCTGTGTTGGGAAGGAATCAGTCTGGCACAGCAAACTCATGATTCGACGACAGAATTTTGCTGAAGCTAGATGAAAGTGTAATCTCACCTTCCTCATCCACTACTATCATTAAGCGTTTTCCCTCTTCCTTGCGTCAGCTTCCCCTAGTCCTCCTCCCTATTTCCTCAAAGATTGTACTTTCGTGTGTAGCATACAGAGTGGCTCAGTCGCGTTGATAAAGAAAATGGAAGAGGCTGTTCTGGAACGGGAAACTGAAACGCTTAAGTTCCTGAAATCGAGGAAAAGTTGTGTTGAAACTGGAGGTACTCGTGCAGTTTATCATACATCTCCGTTTTTGTTCCCCCCCCCACTCTCTCTCTCTCTCTCTCTCTCTCTCTCTCTCTCTCTCTCTCTCTCTCTCTCTCTCTCTCTCTCTCTCTCTCTCTCAAGCAGTTTCATCCTTTTTTCTTTCCTGTACATTACCTCTTCTTCATGGTTTTCATCCTCCGTGAAATTTTTGTACAAGTTCATTTTCTTTTGTACTGAATTATTCTTGTTTTAGGGAGCCGCCGTGGTACAGTGGTACCGCACGCGCTTTGAGGGTAAAGTGGTCATTAGGTGCACGGGTTCGAATCCTGGCTACGGTCCGAGGGTAGGAAGGGTATCCACTCAGGGTAACGGTTTCTAAATGCCAAATCCTAAAGTCCTTTAACTACTACTGCTTTTACTACTCCATCACCACCACTACTACTACTACTAGTAGTAGTAGTAGTAGTAGTACTACTACTACTAGTAGTAGTAGTAGTAGTAGCAGCAGTAGTAGTTAATCCTAATGCTAGGATTAACTACTACTACTACTACTACTACTACTAATTATTATTAGCATTAGGATTAACTACTACTGCTTTTACTACTGCTACTACTACTACTACTACAACAACTACTACTACTACTACTACTACTACTGTCTCAGCCCTGAGAGACTAGGGAAAACCAGACAAAAGAAAAAGAAAAACCAATTATTCTTGTTTTACATGGGATTCGCAGATTTTTTGGTCCCGAGAAGCCAATCTTCTTCTGGTTCTGGAAAATCTTCATTGTGACCGTCGAATAATTCCGTTTGCTGTTGTGAAATCGAACGCCTGTGTGAGATGGTACATCAGACCAAAGGTAAGGCGTGTCTCTAGTGCAGAGGAGCCACCTTACGGAGGCTAGCATTACCTTTTCTACATCTCCGCCTTGGTGTTGAAGAGCCATACAACACATAACGTACCTTCCACTCCACCTAATCGAGGTCTGTTCAGGCGCCACAAGTCAGTAAGTGTCGAGATAGCGGTTAATGAGTACAATCTCACGGCATCGGACGCGTGTGGCACCCTCCACTGCTGCGACACACGGGTGAAGGCCTCGCCCTACATGCTGACCTGCTGCTGCAGCATATATGCGTCTGTCACAAACAGATAAAGTGACTTTTCCATCGTTTATAGGATTTGGTGTCAAGGTTTCAGTACGTCACAATAAATCTCTTTCCCTGAATGTTAGAATCAGACGATCAACAAGTGAGAGGCAAAGATGCAACATCCGTGACACCGTTAGGAGCGACAGCAAAAGAAGTCTATAAAGAGAGAAGCGTTGAGGTGCACTACTGGTCGCCCGCTGTCCGCAGTCCTGCAGCTCGCCGAGGCATTGGACGGCCGCCTGATGGTGCGTCACAAGGCGCGCGAAACGTAGGTAGAAGTATTAATTTTCTATATCACGAATGTTTTTACACCCACATGATTTCTGTAATCCACCAGATTTTATGCGTCACTGCAGTGGAGTTTCGTGGAATGTATGTACTTGGCAGCAGTGTTGAGCGGCGCACTAGGTGCGAGGGAGCGTGGCGGCGCGGGAGTGAGTCTGTTGGCTGCCACGACACCACCACCGCCATTACCACCACCACTGGGCCATGGCGACGCTGCCCGCCACTAGTAAACGGCTGCTGCTGGTGGCACTCTTCATAGCCACGGTCACCCAAGCTGTTGTTAAGGTAAATATGCGTTCACGCCTTACTTACCCTCGCTCCATAGCCGCGTGCGGGACTAGACTGTGTGTGCAGCAGCGTGAAAAGTTTTGCGTCAGGGAAGTCTTGAGATTACTTCGAAACATTTCTCTCAAATTTCCCATTTATAAGCATCACCACACAGTGGAAATACCAATCGCATTACCAGTTTTCATGCTGACAAGCGGGACTGAAATGATAGGAACATTCATCAAGCAGCAGAAAAGAGCCTTGGTGGCGAGTGTGGCAGGCGTGGCGTGTTGTCTTGCTCCAATGTGTGTGTGGCTCTGCACTTATCGCTTTCACGTGCTGGTTCACGTGACTCTCTTCCATGGTGGTGCCAGAGACGCCGTCGTTCATACCAAGGCCACTGATGCATTGCAAATAGTGGGACAGCGTAAGCAGCGACCATATCGAAGGTGCTGCAGAAGGAGGGCGAAGAAGCAGAGGGTCGGGGAACTGCTGCCTCAGGAGGCTTGTATATCCGAAACACCAGTTGCCACCACTTATGTTCCGGACTCGCCACTTAAGTACCGTGCCGTCTCTGCTACCACTTGTGTACCATGCCGTCTTTGGTATCACTTGTGTACCGTGCACCTGCAAGTTCCACTTATGTAACGGGCTGGTACGTCGTCCTCCAGTCTTGCCTCTTACAGAATGGGGATATTGGGTGAAGGAGTCACATCTTGAAGTATGGCCCTTTTGTTTTGATACAGAGAATATACGAGTACAAGCTTCTCTCGCCTCCGAAGAGTAATACTGATCTCGAATGTCCTTTGCCTCTCTCGAACCCTTAATTTATTTACCCCGGGTCGAGAGGCGTCCACCAATCACATACAGGTTACAAGTCACGTAGTTAATGAGAAAAGGAAATAGGAGGCGATAATTCGCGAATGGTGCGAGTCCATGTGTTTCCACACGGGACCGACACACCCGGGGAAATCAGGTGAGGTGCGAATGAACGATTAACGCGTTCCCACGTGACGATGCGGTCCACGTGGTCGTGTGCATAAAGTACATAAGATAATATATGCAACACCACCCTTTCTAGGTACTTTATGAGAATACTTTAGAAAACGCAATTAATGTTTTATTCTCGTATACCTTTATAAGTTCAACCTTCAGGCTAAACACATTGCACTCTGTACACTTGTGCTACTTCTGAAAGGAGAACAACATTGGCCCGCATCTTCAAACTTCTCGGCGTCTTATCTCAAATACTTTCAGCAAAGTTTAGCGGATGTCCAAAGATGTTCTCATTACTCTAATGATATTCTGCAAGGATTCTACAGTTAATGAGAAAAAACATTCATGAGAACTCGATGGGTAATATTCTGTGATCTTTGGAAATGTGAGAGAACAAAGTCTTTAGAAATACAGACTAGCTTCGCATACTTGCCAGAATGACACCGCGTTACTTCTTGCTCTATCACTGCGCACCACTTCTTCCTTTTGTTACCAAAATGAAGATGGTATATTTTTAAACAAAACCTCTTGTGGATATTCTCCTCGATATGGTTGCCTGCTGTTCCTGGCCCATCATGCCTTGTTCATTTCGCTCATTGCATGAAATAGGTTTAGATCCTCGATAAGAGAATTATCAAAAAGTGTCTGGCTGATAAGGATAAAGTGCTCCAGATTTACTGATAAAAGGTGTGAATTTTTAAGAGATTTCTTCACGTAAGGCTTATTCCGCTTGGATAAGATTTCCTGTCTGTTACTTCGCGGTCTGGTTTAGTCACGAGGCAGAACCCGTATTTGTAAACGCTTCTGGTTCCCATAAAAAAACTATTTTCAAAGACCACAGAAATGATTAGTCAGGTTCTCGTAGCTCTTTTTTTTTTCTTTTTTTTTTCTCTCCATTTCCGATAGAGAATCTTTGCTAAGCTACCTAGAATCGCAAAACTAGAATCGCAAAACCACCCTTGAAAACTTACAATGAAGTCCAGTAGACCAGAACTGGTTAACCTATTCATTCACTGCTGCTTCACACTCCTTGATCGCAAAACACTGTGAGAAATTTCTTTTATATCCTACAACCATCTCTACTCGTAAATATCATACTGGTTAACCATTGCAAAACCTCTCCCATTAATCCCATTTTCCTCTTTGTGGGCTCTTGTAAAGATTGTGCACTGCTCTTAGTGTCGTGACTTGTTGCATATCGCAGTGAGTTGAAAGTAGTCAAGATAAGAGTCCGAAACGTCTGGGAATGCGGTGCCACGTGTGACTTCTGTGCCTACCTGTCATTTCATCGTTTTTAAGAGTCTATCACCTGACTAATTTTATGGTATTATCGTCATCGTACGCTCCGTGAGACCTCAAAATATCGCATTCGTGTTCTCTTGCACCAATAATTTCAGTGTTGACGGTACAAAAACATATTAGAACCTCGTATACAAAACCTTATGGAAAGAGCAATAGCTTGAAAGTGGAGTGGCTTGTCCAAAGAATGTTAGCTTGAGGGTGGACGCTGAATGGCTTATCCCAGGAATGTCAACAACTGATAAAGTGAGAGGGGCGGATGGGATGGAGCCGAGATGCGTGGTAACAGTCTTATCGCTCACTTCGCGAAATGAGAGGAAGTCCCTGCCTTGACTGAATACTTGAACTTTGAACGTCTTGGTGATGGACATTGACACATGACCAAGTTGAGTTTTTATATGGATAATGTTGAAATTTTTTTAATGGTTCATTGGAGTGTAGGTATTGCTAACTACAATTCTTATGAGGACCTTGAACGTTATGATGATTTATGTGAAATGTACTCTTGGTGATATTTGGCTACATTGCTCTTCATGGGTTTTACAAAGACAGTAATACGACAAATTACTCTTACCGTTTTGCTGTCACTCACCACCCATTGTGCATTTGACGCTTGCATTGCCCTTAGCCAGGAATACATGTTCAGATTTTTGTTCCGTCCACGCGTTTAGGGCGACGAAGACTTGACGGTCGAAAGTGAGCTGGGAATACATACGTTTTCTCTCTTTTCTTCTTTTTACCCGCGTTTTTAGGATGACGAGGACTTGCCGGCCGAGAGTGAGCTGGGAATAAATAACTTAATTTTTTTCGTCCATGTTTTAAGCTTGACAAACACGTGAGGATTGCGAGCAAGCTTGGAAAACGTGCTATGATTTTTTTTTTAAGGCGATGAAGACGTGACGTGGAGAGCTGGGAATACATGTTCAGATTTACTTTTCTCTTCTCTTTTTTTCTTTCTTTCTTTCTTTCTTTTTCATCCACGTGAGTAGGGTGACGAAGACCTGACGTTCGAGGGGGAGGATGTGCTGAGGGCCAACGTGGAGCCTGAGGTGCCTGCGGTGGGGCTCCTGCAGAAGTCCGGTGTGGCATTGGTGCGGAATCGGCGGTACCTGTGGCCGTGGAGCATCGACGACGAGGACTATGGGAACGCGGCATTGGAGGACGAGGAAGGATCTGGCCTGTATCATGGTGAGCTGGTTGTCCTTGCTGTCATCACCATTTCTCCTCCCTCCTCCTTTCCCTCCTCTTCCTCCTCCTCCTCCTCTTAACGTTCTCACAGTTTTTCATTTTACTGGCTTGTCCATTATTATTTTTTTTTAATATTTTTATTCCATTTCCGAGGCAATTTTTTTTTCCCTCTCTTTTATCGGAACGAAACTGCTTTTGGCTTATGACTCATTCCTTTGTGTGTGTGTGTCTGTCTGTGTGTGTGTGTGTGTGTGTGTGTGTGTGTGTGTGTGTGTGTGTGTGTGTGTGTGTGTGTGTGTGAACGCGCAAGAAGTCCCTCGCCTTGCCCCCCTCAGAGTGCCGTGTGGGGTTCCCGTGTGATGGTGTGCGATGCATTCCCGCAAGCCAGGTGTGTGACAGGAAGCAGGACTGTGTGGACGGCGCAGACGAGGCCAAATGCGGTGAGTGTTCTGAGAGAGTGCTGGTGTCCGGGCCGGGCCTCGTGTTGTACCTTGACATGGGAGGCCGAAGGAAACCACATTTTCAAAAGTTTCTTCATTTATTCTAGTCTACTTTTCGTCTAGTTTCAACAGAGTCTAGTGAAATTTATAGGGTTTTCTGGGATACTTTTATGATTCAAGTGGTAGTTTAGTAAAGAATCGGCACAAGCAATGAGCCAAATTCCCGACTGATGAGGATGATAGGTGGAAATAGGTAGGTGTATTTCGTGCTGGAACTGCCGCGTGTAGGTGTGATGGCTTCATGCATCTTCCCTTATTTTCTTGTGTTTTTATATTCTTTTGGTCATCCCTGTGGCTCTTAAATCTTTCGCTGCTCTTCTATATTCTTACTTTGTAGCTTTTATGTTACGTTAGGTTAGGTTTGGGTTGTGTTAGGTTAGGTTAAGTAATGTTAGGTTAGGCTAGTTTATATTAGTAATTGTGATGAGTAGATGAATGTTTTTGTGATGTATGTATGAAAAGAATGAGTAATTGTAATGACAGGATTCGATTTCACTACAGCATGCTTTTGAGTTAGAGAATATTGAAGATTAAATTAGATTAGTTTATTTATTTATTTATTTATTTATTTATTTATTTATTATCATTAACTTTTTTTTAATAAGTATACGCATATTATATTAATGTATATTCCAACCGGTTATGTTTGATCTAATTCTACTTTGCTCTCCAGTCTTCCTATGCCAGAAGGGCTCCGCCGCTGCTTTGGTGGACGGCTGTGTTGTTAATGTGCTCATTGTATTCATTTTGTGCTCAGCCATCGCCTGCTTCCTTGGCGCTCTCACTCACGACTCACGCACACACCCACTACATCACCCTTCCTCATACTGGTGACATTACTGATACTACTACTACTGCTGCTACTACTACTGCTGCTGCTACTACTACTGCTGCTACTATTATTACTGTTGCTGCTACTACTATTACTACTGCTGCTACTACTGTTACTACTACTACTACTACTACTACTACTACTACTACTACTACTACTACTACTACTACTACTACTACTATCACCACAACGACCATCAGCATTACCGCTAGTACCACCACTACCACCACCACCACCACCACTACTACTACTACTACTACTACTACTACTACTACTACTACTACTACTACTACTACTACTACTACTACTACTGTCATTCTCCCTGCGCACCATCAGTTATTCCCACCCCTACCACCACCACCACCACGACCACCACCACCACTCCCAGGCGTCGAGTGTGCGGTGACAAGAAGCGGCCGAAGCTGTGTAGGGACGGCGTGACCAGGGCGTGTTTCTGTGACTCCGTGCGTGAATGTCCGGGAGGGGAGGACGAGGCTAAGTGCTCTAAAAGTAAGACATCATTACCATCACATTATCATCACTATCATCGTCATCGTCACTATCGTCGTTATGCATCTTGCTAGTTTATTTTCTTCCAATTCAGCAAAACTTCATTCCTTAGGTATGTCTCCTTCTGTCCATCTTCTCCATTTTAGTCCTCTGTCTCTGTTTCTCTTCTCTTTTAACTACTTTCCTATCTATTCTATTTGTCTGTTTCCGTCTACTTCAGCAAAACTTCCTTCATTATCTTTTCCCTGTCTAGTTTTCTCTCTGTCCTATCTTCTCTCTATCTATTCCTCTGTTTTGTCTTCTTTTCTCTCCATCTACTTCCCTGTCTATCCTGCTTTCTCTCCAATATTCTGCCTATGCTCCTCTTTCCGTCATTTAGTTCTCTTTGTCTTTCTTTTCAACATTCCGTTATCTTTTTCTCTTCTCCTTTCCACTATCTAGTCCTTTGTCTACGTTTCCTTCTGTCTATCTAATTTGTCTACTTTGCTTTCCCCATTCAGTTCTTTGCTGCTGTATTTCTATCTAGTTCTTTGTCTGCTTTGTAGTTATCCTGTCTTCTTTCCATCTACTTCTATCTACCTTATCTTTTCTTTATCTAGTCTGCCCTTTCTCCTCCATCTCGTTTTCCTTTATACCTTATCTTCTCTCCGTATCTCTCTATCTGCCTCATCTCATCTCATTTTTTTTATTTTTTTTTCATTTGCGGTGCCTGCTTCCACCATCCCTAACTTGCCCTTCCGTCCATCTTGCCCACCTGTTACCTGTCCAGCGCATGACTTGCCCTGCCCCTGTCCACAGTTTTCTTTTCTTTGTGGTCAAAACGCCTTTATCTCTGCTCCCTCTCTACCAAACTTTGTTCAAGATTCAAGACTCAAGTGTGCAGACAGGGACCCAGTGAATTTGCTGGTTATGTGAGAGATTTTATTGATTTATTTACTTATTTTATTTATTTATTTATTTATTTTTGTGTGTGAAGTTTGATGCTTATTTTATTTTATTTTTTTTTTTTGGGGGGGGTTCAAGTGTAGTGGAACGAATTCTGTTTTTCGATGTGTTGTAATGGACAAGCCAGTAATTAAGTACTTTTTTCTTGACTGGTTAGTATTGGACACACACACACACACACACACACACACACACACGTCATTCTGCCTGATCTTTTACGTTTACAGGCAAGATATGTTCAATCATTCACTCACTCACTCATTCACTCACTCACTCACTCTGTCCATCTCACTAATGCAAGAGTAGACTAGCATCTTTCGTCTGCTCAGCTGGTGAACTCTGGAACTCCCTGCCTGCTTGTGTGTGGTGCTAATGCGAAGTGTTTTGGTGTCCTTGAGGGTGTCGGAAAGGGATGTGGAGGTGCCGAGACGGAGGCTGCGTGAAGAATGCTGCGAGGTGTGACGGGTTCTGGGACTGTCAGGATGGCTCCGACGAGAGTAACTGCCCTGCTATATATAGTAAGAGAGAGAGAGAGAGAGAGAGAGAGAGAGAGAGTCTATATAGTGTGATTGAAAAATAATGCACAGTTTGCTAGGGACTGAAAAGAGATTTGATATAAATTGAATTGATATGAATTAAAGTAAGTGAATCATTTGCAAGTTCAGTTCCAGTGTTTGTTTTAGCGCGATATTCTGTTTATTTTATTTATTCACCTATTTATTCATTTACTTATTTATATTCTTATTAATTTATTCATTATTATTTTTGTGTGTATGTGTGTTATACGTAGTAGATCAGCCTCATGTTGAAAAAAAATAATAATAAATAAATAATCTGAACACGAGTCAGACACATACAGAAAAAATCTCATTTCGCTTGATTAGAAAATACATAGATAAAAGAATAAATAAAAACACAAGTAATATATGAATTACTTTTGGAATGACTGACAAGAAACACAACCAATTTTACTTCCAGGATGCAGGCAGGACGAGTGGACGTGTGGCGACGGCTACTGCCTCAGCCTGGAGTGCCGCTGTGACGGAACCAAGCAGTGTTTGGACGGTACGGACGAGGAGAACTGCCCGTCGAGTAAGTGACAAGATACCACTCTCTCCTTGCGTTCATTATACTATTACAGTTTGTGACTCAGTGTAAATGCAGTATTAACAGGAAGATACTTTCCATCCATCTTTTATTACACGCATGGCATCGGAACTTGTTGCTTCTTGCTAATCCTCGTAAATCTTTGTTAATCCTTTCACCGCTTGTCAATATTTCCCATAAGAATCTACAACCTTTAAAAGACTTGTCAACTTTGTACCTTAAAAAAATAATTTCTGTAGCGTAGATTGCATTAACCTCATATTCTTCTTTTCTTTATGTCCATCCAAATAATTTATTACAGCGATCTCAGTGTAAACAAAAGCCAGCAATAGTAGTAAGTGTTTGAAACTCCCATTATGATAACAGAAACACTCTTGAAGATGCCCATCAACCTGCAGTGCAGTCAAAAGTAGTTGAAATAAGTCGCTCAAAATCCCAAAGCAACTTGTATTAGAGTCTGATGAAAGTCGTTCCGTCAACTTTATCACCGCCATGTGCAACAATTTACAGCACCGAAATCTTTATTAGCACCGATATAAAAAGAAAAAATGAAAATAAAAGAATGGATTTAGCAATTTCTAGCCAGTGCCATGCTTGGAGGTAACTGAGGAGCTGGAAGAAATGTCTGAGAGTGGTTACTCATTAGGGAGAAAGCATGGCAGATAGCAGGAAAAGTGTTAAAGCAGCGAAACGTTTGAGGGTGTGGTGGTGTGGACTATATTCTGAAACACCTGTGCCGCACCTCCACTATTTCAAAATGCTCTAATTGAAGTTACACAACTATATAACGGCTCTTTAACGATTCTAGTAACATATTAACAAGATTTCTACATTGTTAAAAGGGAAAACAGTCTTGAGAACCCGACTAATTATCTCTGTAGCCTGTGGAAATAGTCGTGGTGAGAGAACAAAGTGTTTCTGAATAGTGGGCAGTGTCTCATGCTGGTGTGTTTGTGTCTGGAGCCAGAGAAGTGTCGGTTTCGGGTGTTCACGTGTCGGGACGGGTCATGCGTGGCGAAACACCTCAGTTGTGAAGGTCGTCGGGACTGTAGTGACGGCTGGGCGAGGTCAGCTGTTCCTCAGGTGTGTCACGGGACTTCTCATGAATGGTCATCTCTCCTCCTTACAGTTTGCAAGGCCGGGGAGTTTCAGTGCTGGAGTGATAAGTCCTGTGTCTCGGAGGCGTGTCGCTGCAATGGATACTGGGATTGTGCTGACGGCTCAGACGAAAGAGGCTGTAAAACAGCAGGTGAGAAATAGTTTTGATGTGCATCTTGGAACGTCACAGGAACGCTGGGAAGCTGATCTGAAGACGGGACAAATTTTTAGCCCGGAGAGGCGCCCTGGCCAGGGATTGGCATGGAGGTATAGAGCACAGCGCCTTATTAACGATCGTCAGCCCCTATATCATTTTCTGGGCCTTTACATTTCCGGCCACTTCCCTTATAGTCGCCCTTACCTGTGCGTTTATTAGTTAAGGTGGAGTTTCCCACGTCCAGGAACTGTTGGCGTGTTATCAGTGTTTTAAAGAAGGTTCTCTTTTCTGGAGTGTTGGTGCATTGTTGAGGAACCATCGCCATGGTTGTCCTGCAATTCACTTTACTTTAGACGGTGCACCTTATCGCAAACAACCTTGGATGTCTGCTGCTGTTTGTTACTTGTTCATATTCTTTTTGCCAGCGGTGTTAAGTAGACGTAGAGACAGATTGACTATGAAGTGCGTAATAAAGATCCAGTGGGTCCATCTGTCCAGTGCCACGCTGAACACATTTAACTTAGAACTGTTATTCTCTACTAGCGGTTAAGATGATTTTTTTTCCTTTTAATGTGTTCATCTCCCCTTCTTACAGTGTGCAAGGCTGGGGAGTTCCAGTGCTGGAATAACAAGTCCTGCGTCCCGGAGGCGTGTCGCTGTAATGGATATTGGGATTGTGCTGACGGCTCAGACGAAAGAGGCTGCAGGGCGCCAGGTGAGAGTTGTGTAGCCTTGTTGTGCGTGTCTTGCCCCTCGGCGCCTCACAGGAACAAACTGATTTGAAGGCAGGATAAGATTTTATTTACAGCAACGAAAGGCGCTCTGGCCAGGCACTGAACTCCGGACAGGGAGGTATTAAGTACAGCGCCTCAGACGGAGGTACTATTAGCGATCGTCTGGTCCCAAGATGGTTTTCCAGTCTTTGTAGTACATTCGGTCAATACCCTTGTTTAGAATGATGTTCCTTTACCAGTGTCTGCACGTGCATTAAGTTTAAGGAAAATAGGACTTGATCGCATTGTGGAACTGTTGAAATGTCATCAGTGTTGTAAGGGAGTTTTGCTGATATTGCTTTTTTCGCAGTCTGTTTCCTACCAACGATTATGTTTTAGTTATTCAGCCCCCCCTCCCTCCCGCCTTACAGTATGTCAGGCCGGGGAGTTCCAGTGCTGGAGTGACAAATCCTGTGTCTCGGAGGCGTGTCGCTGCAATGGATACTGGGATTGTGCTGACGGCTCGGACGAAAGCGGATGCAGGAGTACGCCGGGTGAGAAACAGTCTTGTTGTGTGTGTGTGTGTGTGTGTGTGTCTTGCCCCTTGGAGCGTCACAGGAACACTGGGAAACTGATCTGAAGAATACATTTTTAGCCTATGCTGTGCCGTGTCTATTTTGATCGATTGATAAAGATTTACTCAATAGGAGTAAAATGTGTACATTAGTCCATTATTGTACAGCTTTTCTCGAAACTGTTACTTGAAACTTACCTTGAAGCTCACCAATCGATACTTCTCGAAGCTTATATATCCCTTATGGTAACTTATTTTTTAATGTGTTCATCTCCCTTCATTATAGTTTGTAAGACTGACGAGTTCCAGTGCCAGAGTGACAAGTCCTGCGTCTCCGAGGCGTGTCGCTGCAATGGATACTGGGATTGTGCTGACGGCTCGGACGAAAGAGGTTGCAAAAGTACGCCAGGTGAGAAATGTGTAAACTTGTGCGTGTGTCTTGTCACAGGAACACTGAGAAGCTAAACCGAGCACGGAATCAATTCCTAGCCACGAAAGGCGCTCCGTACGGGAATTGCACCTTGCCACAAAAGTGTAGAGCACAGCACCTCAGATGTCGGAGCTATAAGCGACCGTCAGAACCTAAAATGATGTTCAGAGCTTTTTCCGGTCATAATACATATTTATGATTACTTGTACTTGTGTCTGCACGGTTATTGGTTAAGGGAAATACGAGTTGCTCACACCTTGGGAACGTTTAAATGTTGTCAGTGAATCCACAGTTGTCGTGTCGCTGCAGTGTTGAGGATCCGTTGCCTCTACTATCCTCCATCCCTTACTTTAAGCTCTTCCTTACCTAAGAGTATGATAAATATCTTTCAATATGTTCATGTCCCCTTCTTCCCTTTATACAGTGTGCCAGGCCGAGGAGTTCCAGTGCTGGAGTGACAAATCCTGTGTCTCGGAGGCGTGTCGCTGCAATGGATACTGGGATTGTGCTGACGGCTCGGACGAAAGAGGTTGTGCAAAAGGTGAGACGTTCATTGTCTTGTGTTTGTCTGGAATGTTCAATTGTTACCTGTACTTGTGACTACACCTCTTTAGGGGTAAATTTGTTGTTGCCTTGTCGAATTTGTCTGTAATGTTCAATTGTTACCTGTACTTGTGTCTACACCTCTTTAGGGGTAAATTTGTTGTTGCCTTGTCGAATTATGTGTAGCTTATATGAAAATTTGCTAATTAAAGTTGCCTTCGAATGTCCCTTTTTAACTAAGTAACTGGCAAACTAATTAAATAACTAACATACTAATTAAGTATGTACTAACGGGAAATCTATGCCCCTCTTAACTGACAGACTGACTAGCTAACTAACTAACTAGCTAACAGACTAACTATCGGATTACCGTACTAACACTTCACTTTTTATTTATTTATTCATTTATTCATTTTTCTTTTTCATGTGCTCGTCTGCCTTCCTTCTGCACAGTTTGTCAGGCCGGAGAGTTCCAGTGCAGTGACGGGTCTTGCATCGCTGGCGAGTGTCGCTGCAATGGGTTCTGGGACTGTGCTGACGGCTCGGACGAACAAGGGTGTGCAGGTGCGTGTTTTTGGTAACTCTGGGACTGCTGCAGCGCCTCCCGAAGCTGAATAAAATGGTCTGGTGCAAGCATAGAGTATAATTTCCCACAACACTGGTGACAAGAAAAGGAGTGATCGAGTGGCACAGAGATTGTAGTGCTTGTTGTAGAATTTTGCTCAGTGAAGTCGTTCTCTGTCATCCTACTTTTAGAGATGAAGTAAGGAATGTTGTACGTTGATGTTCTTAAATTATTTGTTTTCTGATGAGGACTAGGTTAGGTGAGGTTAGAATTATTTTCAACGGCTGCTGAGATTATTTTGTCGTTCTCATTTTTTTTTTTTTCGAGTGGTCAGAATTCTTTTCCTGTTACTGACACACACACACACACACACACACACACACATTTGAAAATCCTCATAACCTCCACACACACACACACACACACACACACACACACACACACACACACACACACATTTGAAAATCCTCATAACCTCCGCGAGAATGTTTTAAAAGTCATCCAGATGAAACACGAAGATGTTTTCTTAGTGTGCCATAGTACCGTTTTCTTTAACGCTTTGAGTCTTATTCACAACCACCTTTAATTATGGGAAAAAATTTTCAATCTCAAAATTACTATCTGATAATAAGGATTTGTTTTTTACTTAAAGAAGAACCATTGTAGAATTGTAAAATATTCTTTCGAGTTCGTAAGAGTGATGCGGAGATTATTTCACTTTTAAACGAAATAGACATTAAGAAAAAAAAAAACTGATTTTCATATTAATATTTTTCTAGTTTTGCTTTTACTTTTAATGATTGTCATTTGTAATGTTAGAGAAAAAATTTTAATTGCATAAATCTTTGAACTTTTCATAGCCGAAGCAATTGCTGTTTTCAAGAGTTTTCGTGGTTGTGCCTAGGTTCTGCCTAAAGTAATTTGGGATTTCAGAGGTGTTTTCATGGTTTTAATGGAAGTAGTGTTTTCAAGGCTGTTTTCTTCGTTCTAATGGAAGTAAATAAGGTTTCCAAGGGTGTTTTAATGGTTCTAGTGGAAGTAAAAAGGGTTTTCAAGAGTGTTTTCATGGTTCTAGTGGAAGTAATTAAGATTTTCAAGAGTGTTTTAATGGTTCTATAGATGGCTGAGCAACAATTCTGCACCGTCAATGGGAAACATATTCACGAGGACTTGACTAATCCTTATGAGAGAAAAATGAGTGTAAGAATTCAGGGCCTAGTATATCACTGGGAGCCAAAGTTGTCTTATGAAGTGCAAAGGAATACCATATATATTTTGTTCCAGATTATTGAAAACGACACTTAATCAGATTGGCAGAAATTTTTCCCCTTCTTTTTCAGTGTTATGTAAACTACAAGCGAAGAAGGAAGAAAAATGTAAATTACAAGCGAAGGAAGAAAATTAATGCCCCCGAATCTTTAGGTCCCATAAAACCTAGCGAAGAAGAAAACCCATTTCCCCGAGTCTTTAGGTCCCATAAAACCAAGCGAGACAGGAAGAAAATCAATCTCTCGAGTCTTTAGATCCCATAAGACATGATTCCACTCCCATGGCCATGATATGCATCGATGTGTAGGCAGCAGGTACTGTGCAGTGTCTGCTTACTTACCCGGCACGAAAAATCTATGTAAATAAAGATAAATAAATAAAATCGGAAAATATGCGCCAATTAGCCACAAGAAAAAAAAAAAATAAATAAATAAAAATAGCCACAAAGCCACGAGTAAAGAACAGGCACCTTGCAATTTGAACAGATATGCAATGTTGGAAACTTACGCCGTGGAATTAGCCTTCAGGAGACCCGTCTTTCATACCACACTGCCTGAAGAGCCTTGTCGCGTGAGGAGCTACAGCACATGATCCGTATCTCGAGACTCTTTGGCTTCTAGAGAACAATTTTCAAAGGCCACGGAGATGAGTAGTCGCATGAATGTTTTCCCCCCCTTATGATACAGAAGGCTTGTCAAACTAACGCTGGAGTCATGCAAACCTCCTTCAAAATCGCAATAACTTCCACTAGAGCATGTTGAAAGTCGCCAAGTTGAGACAGATTACAGAAAATGCAACTTTTGGTGTAAGATTCACGGTATATCTCCCTCTTTTACTCCTTTCTTCCTGTTGTGTAAGTTAAATTTCTAAGAGCAAAAAAAAAAAGAAAAAAAAAAAAAACCTTATCTATGTTATACTACGCCGTAAGGTTTAAGAATGCTTCCCTTATTCAGCAGCTCTTAAAGGTGATTGCAGATTCATACTATCTATTTTACTCCTTTACTGTTTTGCAAGTTGAATGTTCTTCGTAAAAACAAGAAAAGGAAAAAAAACAACAACTATAAATACTACGCCAAAAGGTTTGAGAATGCTTGCTTAATTCAGAAACTCATAATTGTTGCTTGGAAGAGTGATTGAGTGTTTGATAATCCGACTCATGTTCGTGTCCCCTTCGTACAGTGTGCCGGGCCGGGGAGTTCCAGTGCTGGAGTGACAAGTCCTGCGTCTCAGAGGCGTATCGCTGCAATGGACACTGGGATTGTGCTGACGGGTCGGACGAAAGCGGATGCAAGAGTACGCCAGGTGAGAAACAATCTTGTTGTCTTGCCCCTTGGAACGTCACAGGAACACTAGGAAGTTGATCTGAAGGCGCCCTGGCCTTGGATCGAATCTTTGGCATGGAGGTATAGACAGCACAGCACCTCAGAGGTCAGTATCATTAACAATCGTCAGTCACAATATAAATTTTCTGGGCCTTTGCACTTCCGGCCACTTCCCTTGTAGTCACCCGTACCTGTGCATGTATTAGTTACGGTGGAGTTACCCACGTCCAGGAACTATTGAAGTGTTATTACTGTTTAATTTAAGGATGGTTCTCTTACTGTGCTGTTGGTGCATTGTTGAGGAACCTTCGCCGTGATTGTCCTGCATCTCTCACTTTACATTAGACGGTGCAGCTTATCGCAAACAATCTCGGATGTCTGCTGCTGTTTGTTACTTGATCCTATTCCTTTGTGTTGCCAGTAAGTAGACGTAGACAGATTAACTATGAAGTGCATAATGGAGGTCAAGTGAGTCCATCTGTCCAGTGCTGCGCTGAACACGTGGGACTTACTGAGAACTACCTTTCGATTCCCTAATGGATATTTCTTGCACCCTGTTCCCTAATAAAAGTTATGATGAATCTTTCTATTAATAAGACCGCCTCCGCTTCGTTCAGTGTGCCAGACCGGGGAGTTCCAGTGCTGGAGTGACAAGTCCTGCGTCTCGGAGGCGTGTCGCTGCGATGGATTCTGGGATTGTGCTGACGGCTCGGACGAAAGCGGATGTATAAAAGGTGAGACATTCATTGTCTTCTGTCTATTTGAAATGTAGTTGTCCATACCTGTGTTTGCTACTTCAGTTGTACTTCAATCTTTTATCAATATTATCTTGATTTTTCACTTTTACTTTACTTGTTATTATTTCTGTTACATATTTACTTCACATTTCCTCATCTACTCATTTCATTATGTTGTTACTGATAGTTCGGATTGGCTGTGATTTTTAGTTAGTATCAGTAAATAAATGGATTGAATTTCACACACACACACACACACACACACACACAAAGCCCAAGCACCGGTGTGTATGAAAGGGGAGTGGCAGTGCGCGGACCTCTGCTGCATCCCTGAGTCGGGGCGCTGTGACGGCGTGTGCCAGTGTGAAGACAACTCCGACGAAGCCAACTGCCCGTACGTTTCCTCCCCACCCCTCTCTCTCTCTCTCTCTCTCTCTCTCTCTCTCTCTCTCTCGTATACCCATAAATCTTTGCAAACTTCCCTAAGTAAAGTATCAAGCAATAGCTTATCAAATTACTTATGAAAATTAGCCAAAGTTAATCATCATTGCCCATATTTCTTCCATCTCAGGGATCATTTCGAGACGGTGACTATTTGTTTCTGGGCAAAGATGTGATGCTTGTTCAAATCGTGATCTACACAGTGAAGGAATGAACGGTGAAATTAAGGAACTGAATTACTTTAAATTTAATCTAATCTAACCGCGGATGAAAACGCTAATGTTATTTCAATATGATCTGCATCTCATCCTCCTACTTCTTTTCCACTTGAAGCTACGGGTAAAACCTGGTGGTCGTGGCAGCGCTGCAGGGAAGCCTCATCGCGGACACCACGTGTGACGACTTCCATGAGTGTTGTACTCATGGTTGCAACTAACAATTCTGTACTAATCCATAGACGACGAACAATGCTGTACTGAATTATAGATGAAGAAGAATTATGTACTAAATTATAGACGACGAACAGTGATGTACTGAATTATAGACGACGAACAATGCTGTACTGAATTATAGATGAAGAAGAATTATGTACTAAATTATAGACGACGAACAATGATGTACTGAATTATAGACGACGAACAATGCTGTACTGAATTATAGACGACGAACAAAGCTGTACTGAATTATAGACGACGAACAAAGCTGTACTGAATTATAGACGACGAACAATGCTGTACTGAATTATAGACGACGAACAATGCTGTACTGAATTATAGACGACGAACAATGCTGTACTGAATTATAGACGACGAACAATGCTGTACTGAATTATAGACGACGAACAAAGCTGTACTGAATTATAGACGACGAACAATGCTGTGCTGAATTATAGACGACGAACAATGCTGTACTGAATTATAGACGACGAACAAAGCTGTACTGAATTATAGACGACGAACAATGCTGTGCTGAATTATAGACGACGAACAATGCTGTACTGAATTATAGACGAACAATGCTGTACTGAATTATAGACGACGAACAAAGCTGTACTGAATTATAGATGACGAACAAAGCTGTGCTGAATTATAGACGACGAACAATGCTGTACTGAATTATAGATGATAAATTCCCTACTAAATGATAGACAATAGGTTAAATGCAGCAAAAAGAGCGCAGACTCCTCCTCAGATTCAAATTCAATTGTTTTATTAGCCATATGAGCATGCTGTAAGTATATGTCTGATCCTATACAGCAGTTCATTACAATGATAATCACATTTATCTATTCTTATTTATCTATTTTTTTTTTTATTGACTTGCGATGCACAAGAGTTACATTTTATTGTAGTAGCTGATACACAATTATATACTCCTCGTCCTTGTCCTCGTCCTTGCCCTCATCCCATAAGAGCAGAGACGCACTGGTTGCCTGAAGTAGAAGAGGCGGTGAAGCAGGATTCTTGAGTAATACTGGGGCTGTTTCAATTTATATGATAAAGACAGCAAATTGAAATAAGAGTTGTTCTCGTCCTCGTTCTCACTCAACAACAAATGAGCATTGGTTTCCTGAAGCAGAAGTGACACTTAAAGAATTTTAGAAAGGTTTATGCCAATTATAAACGTCCCTGTGCAGGACGAAGGGAGGGAGGAAGGTGAGGGCAAGTTAAACATTTCTTGTTTATTATTTAGTCGATGTATTTCTCTTCACCAAACATTGTGATATATATATATATATATATATATATATATATATATATATATATATATATATATATATATATATATATATATATATATATATATATATATATATATATAATTTTTTTTCCTAAATGTAAGTATGGAAAAAATCGCATTAAATAATTGCTGTTAAGATCTTTTTATTATGTCGTTGAAGTGTGTGTGTGTGTATGTGTGTGTGTGTGTATGTGTGTGTGTGTGTGTGTGTGTGCATAGAGGCACGGTGCGAAATTCATTTGTTACAGGAGCAGGCCTGCGTGTGTATGGCAGGCTTGAGAGTTCACCCGTGCGTAACACTCCTGTGGAACCCTGGCCCGCGGATAAAGACGGCTAGATGCAAAACTAAGGATTTCGGGTTCTCATGGTGTTTTCTCCAATGATGTTGCAGAATGTTTGTTAAATCGTGACTAATATAATGAAAACAGGCTTGAAAACACCGATAATTTTCACTGCAGCCGATAAACAGTACTGGAGACATTAAAGGCATTAAAGGCAGCAGATGGGAGGTGGTTAGTTCTGGCGAGGAGATTAGTAAAATTCTGAATGAGTATTTTTTAACTGTCTTCATCCAGGAAAAACATGCAGGATATGCCAAATAGTGAACAGATGTTTAGAGCAAATGAGAATGAGAAGCTGACAGATATTTCCATAACAAAGGAGATAGTGAGACAGGAGATAGATAGGCTTAAAAAGTTCAAGACACCAAGGACCAGATGAAATATATCCCAGACTACTTACGGAATGCAAAGATGTTATTAGTAAGCCGTTAGTTTCTGTCTTTAGGAAATCACTTGAGTCAGGCGGAGGCAGGCTAATGTAGTAACCATCTTTAAGAAAGGAGATAAAATTTTAGCGTCTAATTATAGACCTGTCAGCTTAACTTCAATGGTAAGTAAAATACTGGAGTCAATAATAGCGAGGAACATTAGGGAGCATTTAGACAAACATAACTTGATAGATCAGTCACAGCATGACTTCACGAAGGGGAAGTCTTGCCTGACGAACTTGTTAAGTTTTTACAGTAAAGTGTACGAGGCAATAGATAATGGTGATAATTATGACATCTTATATCTGGACTTTAGTAAAGCTTTTGACAAGGTACCCCATCAGAGGCTCCTGAGAAAGGTTAGGGCACACGGGATAGATGGGAAAGTATTAGGCTGGTAAAGGTCATGGCTAAGCGACAAAGAGTTGTAATAAGCAGCTCTAAATCCGAGTGGGTTCATGTAATAAGTGGGGTGCCACAGGGATCAGTATTAGGGCCATTATTGTTTTTAATATATATCAATGACTTGGATAGTGGAATTAATAGTGATGTTAGTAAATTTGCGGATGACACAAAAATAGGTAGATTAATTAGGTCAGAATCGGATTCCATCGCCTTGCAGGCAGATTTAGATAGGATGAATGAATGGACGGACAGATGGTGAATGTAGTTTAATATCAACAGATGCAAAGTACTTAGTGCAAGTAGAGGAAGCCCACACAGTAGGTACACAATAAACATCGAAACACAATAAACATCGAAAAAGATTTAGGAGTTATAGTTAGCTCTGAACTCCGTCTAGGAAAGCATTGCATAGATGCCAGAAACAGTGCAAATAGGGTATTAGGATTAATTTTTAAGAGCGTTAAAAGTAAAAGGCCCGAAGTAATATTAAAGTTATATTTGGCGCTGGTCAGACCTCCTCTAGACTACCCATTTCTGTGCATTTCTGGTCCCCACTTTACAGGAAAGATATAGGTCTATTAGAATTAGTACATAAGAGAATGACTAAAAGGATACAGGAGATGAGGAGTATTCCTTACGAGGCGAGACTGAAGCTGTTAAATTTACATTCTTTAGAGAGACGTAGGTTAAGAGGGGACCTGATAGAAGTCTTTAATGGTTATAACAAGGGGGATGTTAGCAAAATTCTTAGGTCAGCAAACAGGATAGAACAAGAAATAACGGGTTCAAGTTTGAAAAATTTAGGTTTAAGAAAGAGATAGGAAGAAATTGGTTCTCAAATAGAGTGGTAGATGAGTGAAACGGACTCAGTAATCATGTTGTTAGTGCTAAGACATTAAGGAGCTTTAAGAGAAGATTAGACGGGTTTATGGATGGGGATGATAGGTGGAAATAGGTAGACGTGTAAGCCTGGTTGCTTCTTGCAGCTTCCCTTATTTCTTATGTTCTTATGTAGACCCCTGAATATTTAAGGATACGAACCATATACTAATTGTGACATCACGGGAGGCGGATAATTGTGATTAGTGGATCTAATACTAATATACTCAGCGTGATGGAAATGCAATACACGTGATGGAATATTCTATCGCACCTATCAATTTATTCATTACGGGATATATTTACCACCACCGGAACGCTGACACGAGTATTTGCAATATATTACAAAGATCTTGTTCCTGTTGAGATAACGAGGCACAATGATCGCTTTTATAAGGCAAAAGAATCAAACTTGATTAATTTGTGTGCTTTGAAATTCAGAGAGAGAGAGAGAGAGACAGAGAGAGAGAGAGAGAGAAATTACCGAATAGCTCTCCTTATCCTTAATCATCCTTATCTAAACATTGGATTTTCATTAGGTCTTAACCAGTTTCATTCGTCTAAACTCAAGTATTCCTTATTTTCCTCCATTTAACTTCCGCGAAGTTACCGATAAGTCTGGTCAAGCCATGAATTCGTCAACTGTCAACTGTCAACAAACTCGTACCCTCCCTCTAACCTTAACTCTTTTACTGCTGTAGTCATCCTTGTTAATTCTTAGATCATTGACTCTTGATTATCTGCTTACGTTCTCCACTATTCTGTCCACCTCACCAATGCAAGAGTTGACTAGTACCTTCACTCTTTCATCCCTTTTACTGACAAACTAGAATGCTCTACCTGTTTCTGTTTTTCCTCCTTCCTACGACTTGAACTGTTTTACGCGAGGAGTATCAAGACACCTCAAACTGAATTGGCGAAGTCTCTTTTTTTCTTTTCATTCTTTTCCAGCTGCTGTCCTTTTGGGAGTAGTATTACAAGCCGGATGCATATATATTTTCCTTCTGTGCCCTTGATCGGATTCCTTAACACGTAAAAAAAAATAAATAAATAAATAAAAAAGAAACATAATAAGTAGATAAAATGGATACGTATTGAGTCATGTGGTGCATATCAGTCACATTCACTGCACACGTGTTCTCACCTAAATATTTACGTTAAGGTTCGTGTTTTGCGTTCACTGATAAGATTTTTCTTCGTTATTTACACCCTCCTTGCCTCCTTGCCTCCTCCCTCCTTTCCCTTCTGTCCACGCCTCCCTCCGTCCCTCCTCTCTGCTGGGCGGGGGAAGGAAGGGGGTAGGAGTGACGTCAGGACTTTAGTGAGCGCTGATTGGCTGACGGAAGTGCTTTGAGGCAAGTAGCTTAGTGAACTGGTGTGTGATTGTGTGTGTACGTATATACTGTATGTTGAAGTAATGGTAGTGGTGATGAGTACTGTTAAAAGGTTTGTTAGTCGTTATTCGCACACCGCCTCAACAACCGCCACCACCACCACCACTGTCAGTAACAAGGATAACTACACCAGCCAGCCACAGCCATGAGGTTCCTGCTGCTGCTGCCCACACTCATCACCGCCCTGCTCACCCACGCCATGCCGAAGGTAAACCCACGCCTCTCCTGTACACACATTATATTTACTCTATTCTACAGTCTCAGATCTTCCCTTTTCCTTCTTTGCGTGATTGCTGCCATTCTTTCCACTGCATTTCTTTATCTTTACAGTGTTCAACCTCTTCGTGTGCGATTCGTGTCGTTGCTTACATTCTTTATCCCATCGTTGTTGTTGTTGTTGTTGTTGTTTTTCTATCTGACGAATTTTCTCTATCACCTTCTTCTCACACCTTCTCTTTCTCTTGTCCATCCTCCTCCTCCTTCTCCTCCTGTCTTTCATGATCTTCTTATATAGGATTCCAGTCATTCTCCTCCATGATCTATCCTTTTATTTTCTGTGCAGTGTTCCATTGTCCTGTTGCTCGGGTGGGACTCGATACATGGTTACGTGGAGTAGCCAACAGTCAGGCAGCTTAGCAAGTAGATGTGGACTCGCTGTATCTTAAATGGTACAGTTAAATAGTACACTTTTTTTTTTATGTCCACATCTCAAACATTCACGAAGCTGTCTCGCTACTACTGTCCGTCGGAGCAATGCAAGAGTTCAACATCGTGTATTCTTAATGTTTTTTTTTTTTATCTGCAGCTTGTCGACGATTTTACGTTAAAGGACGAGGATGCGTTCGAGAAGATCTTTGAGTCTGAGGTGGCGCCCCTTCAAGAGAACTCACCGCAGCAACAAGAGAAGGGAAGGAAAGAAGACAGGAATGTTGGTGAGTTGAGATGATACTGAAATAACATTATCATTTCCGTCCAAGACCTAGGTTATGTTCTGATAGATAGATGGGACTGGCACCTCTATGGGCCCACCCTCTCATTCACTCAAGCAACATCAGGTTTTGTCCAGAACTAAACAGTCACCGTTTTTTTTAATTAATACGCTAAAGTGATTTCTATAAAATCCACAAATTGAGTGTATAGACTATATAGAGTTAACACTAAACAGTATCCAGTCCTCCTTCCCCACCTTTGCGGTGCCTTCCCCTTTTTAATAAACCAGTCAGTCAATCTTTTCCCTCCTTCCTCTCCTTACGCCACTCGCCTCGTGCCTGCAGGTGGAGGAGCTAGGAAGTGTGCCAGCGACCATGTGTTCATCTGCGCAGGAGGAAAGGAGGTGTGCGAGGTGCAGCGGTGTGACGGTGTGATGGATTGCCCCATGGGGGACGATGAGGAGGACTGCGGTGTGTGTGTGTGTGTGTTGCAACATGTTATATTATTTCCCTTTTCATACATAAGACGCTGTTCGTGTTTTGTGATCATATGACAAGAACAACAATTACTACTACTGTTCCTCTTATTATTACCAACAACAACAACAACTACTACTACTACTACTACTACTACTAACGCAACCTCTCCTGCTGCTCCTCGCCATACCCAGACTGCATGGCGGGTCAGTTTCTGTGTGATGACGTCCGCTGCTTACCGGGGGAGTTATGGTGCAACGGCGTATTTGACTGCCAGGACGGGACGGACGAGGCCAAATGCGGCGGTGAGTGAGAGAAACAGTGCACAGCATTCTTAAACTTTTCCGCGTCTTACCTCTTCAACTTCTACCTGGTTATCTAGGAAGCTCCAGGGGCTTTCAAGAGTGTGTTCATGTTCCTAACAATAATTTAGTACGGATTTTGTATTATCAATGGGAAAAGCGTTCATAAAAACACGATTTAACTTTCTCCTCCCTCCCTCCTTCTCTCCTTCCTTCCCTCCCTCGCATTCCACTGCACGAACAGCCGAGTCCAGATCATCTTATCAGGTTATCGGAAATTACGCTACGAAACTGTAAGAACGAAACGTGTATGTGTGTGTGTGTGTGTGTGTGTGTGTGTGTGTGTGATGTAGCCAGACATTCTTTATTGCCTTTTTCCTTCTTTCCTTTCTTCCTTCTTTCCTTCCTCCCTCTTCGTTGTCCACCTTGCACCATTCTGGAATCATGAAAACTCCATTGAGAATCCATATATCTCTCACTGCGGCCTGCTAAACGTAGTGGAGATGGGACGTCAAGATGTTTGAAAATGCGCTCCCAGGTTTTAAGAGTCGTCTGTACCACTTCCTAACCATGCCACTGCTTCCACCCCTCACTTCACTCTCGCCTCCTTGAACAGTAACAGTTCGTCTGCCTACAGGTGATGGAGGAGGTTGCAATGGCGACCACAGTTTCATCTGCGCCAGCGGAAACGAAATATGTGACGTGCAAGTGTGTGATGGTGTGGTGGACTGCCCCACGATGGACGACGAGACAGGCTGCTGTGAGTAAGCTTGTGTGTGTGTGTGTGTGTGTGTGTGTGTGTTCGCTTGTGACATTAGTTTTTGTATTCTTGTTTTTTTTTTTTAGTTCACGTTGGAATTGCCTTTTTCTTATAAACTATCTGTGTGTGTGTGTGTGAGTGTGTGTGTGTGTGTTACAGTAGTATTAGTAATAGTAACAGTAGTAGTAGTAGTAGTAGTAGTAGTAGTAGTAGTAGTAGTAGTAGTAGTAGTAGTAGTGGCTTTGCTTTGACGTAGGACATACAGCGATATGCATACATTCATTATAATGTATGTGTCCTCTTCTCTTCCTATATCTTCCTTGTATCCTTGTCAAACTTCATCACTTCCCTCTCTCTAATGTCTCCTTTCCGTTCCTCCTCTACATGTTCGGGTTTAGATTGGGGATCGTAGTGGTTGGCGTGCTGGAGACTGGATGGAAGCAATTATTCATCAGGAGGAAATCGTGTGAGACGCATGACGCTGTATCATCCCTGCCAGAGACTTCTCCGCTCCAACCCGCAACTCTCAGCAAAATGCACAACAGCCGCTGACTCGCACATAATTATGTTCTTCGTAGTAGGCCCGTATTCTGAAACACTTCTGAAACATCCTTAGAAACCCGTGTAAGTTCTGCGCCGCCAATAAACTCAATACTCTCTATACTTGAAGTTGCACAGGTTTTTAAGGGAGTTTTACGGTTCTAGTGGCAGAAAAGATTTATGCATTATAAACAGGAAAAACTCTCTTGAGAACCCGACTTATAATCTCTGTGGCCTTTGAAAATAGTCGTGGTGAGAGAGCAAAGCGTTTCTGAATGGTAGTTTTGAAGAATCCTTAGCAGTGTTCGTGTCCTCAAGTGATATAATAATTATTGTACTATACCACTTCTTAAGTGTGACATTAAGAAAAAAAAAAAAAAAAAAAAAAAAAAATAATATATATATATATATATATATATATATATATATATATATATATATATATATATATATATATATATATATATATATATATATATATATATATATATATATATATATATATATATATATATATATATATATATATATATATATATATATATATATATATATATATAACGTTTGAGGTGCCTGATTATTCTAACCACGAGGATTTAATCCCTATCTTAGACTTGTAATAAATCGTTTTTACCAGCCGCGAGGCGAGGTACTGTGGTTCCACTCTCTATAAGTGAATAGTAGTATATATAGATGAGCGAATGGTGAGAGCAAGAAGTGTGTGACGTGAGAGTGAGCGAAAGAAACAAAAGAACAGATCAACAGGAAAAAAAACAAACAAACAAGCAAACAAAAAAAAACATACTAGATCGCGCGAGAGAGGTACCGTTGTAATATCTAACCTTCTACGGTCCACCAGGCCCAGAGCAATTCAGGATCACGCCTGTGCGGCAGTGCTTATCTCCCTGTGATCCCAAGTCACTTATAGCGCTGTGGGATTTCTGTGTAAGTATATTTATTCATACAATAATGTGGTCAACAGCATAGCATTAATGTTGTGTTCGCTCCTCACGACGACTCGCTGTCATTCGCCTCACACGTGCCTTTCTGAAGACAAAACAACTGCCACGCCTGTCAGACTCGCCAGGGCCCTTTGGATCGTCCCAGGTCTGAAAACACGGAGACTCAAGACCATACATTAACTTCTCTGAGTTTCCAGAAAGAATTGATCATCGTGGAGTATACTGGTAGAAAGCTAACAGATGCAAGGGAAGCTGTGAGGCGTGTGAAGAGCCACCAGCTCCAGCAATAGTGTTTCAGTGTGTTGTGGTGGCGAGGTGTGTTGTGTCTTGAGTTCTTGTCGAATCTTACCTGCTTTGGCTTATGTGTGCAATTGCAGTGCTGCTATGTACCGGTTCCTATGTATTCCTTTTTTGTCCCACACAAGGGTATTATTGTATCAACTCCCAGGATGGGAGATAAAATTAAATAAGATATTTTTCATCGGTCTTTATTAGTAAAGTGGCTGGAGTTATTGTCTTGAAGTTAGTTATTGTCCTGAAGTTAGTTATTGAATTTAGTTATTATCTTGAAGTTAGTTATTATCTTAAGTAAGAGTTAGTTGAGATCCTTAGAGTCATACTGTACCAAGCACTGTAAAAAAAAAGATAATAATAATAAATAAAAACGAGAAAATTGTCTCCAGAGTTTGGCAACATTTAATCACACATATCAGGAACTAAAACAGATATTCCATTAAATTTTTGTAACGTCTCTGCTATCATATTCTGTCATGGTCATTACAATAATGACGACAGTAATAATGTAGTGATGATTAATTTGAATATGGTGATATTGAGAATTTCAACATCGAAAGTAAAAATATTAATATAAAGTTTATTAAAGTTAAAGAAACAAAAGGAAAATAGAGTTGTATTGCATTATTATTTTGCATCAGTGGATAGTTGTTCTGAGTCATGGTCGGTGTCTTAATCCATGGATGTGTTGGGGTTATTGGTGTCAATGTTAATGTCAACCTTAGCAGCTGCGGCACCTGCTTCTCATCCTGAGTTTGGTGAAGATCTCCTCCCCTTCACCACTCATAACTCATGGCAATCACATTTCAATGGTAAAATAGTACAGAAATGATAATGCTTGCATCTCCACCCGAATATAAACAGTCTGTCACCAGTGACAGAATTGTGAATGCTGATTGGCCTGGAGGATGTCTCCTGCATTCTCATAAGCTTAGAAGTGCTTGATGGCAATATGCAGCCTGCATAGCTAGCTGTCAATGGCTGAGAGTTCTTTACACTATGTGAGTCCTTTAAAGAAATGCTTGGTATCTTATACATCCAAGCTGTGGGCTCAGCTCGAGGCTGTGCAGTGCAGGGGTTAAAGTTAAGCCTAATTAATGGGAATTTTTACTTTATTGTTAAATGCATTCTGTACCTCTGACTTATTTGCCAGATAGAGGAATGTTTGGGGAACACAGTTCTATACTTGTACTTAAGTCATTTTTGGGGTTCTATGGTGCCTCAGTTATTATCTTGAAGTTAGAGTTATTGTCTTAGATTTGGTGAAGTTAGGTGTGGTGAAGTTAAGTTAAGGTTAGATTTGGTTATCTTAGGTTAGGTTAAGTTCAGTATGTGAGGTAAATTTAGTCAGTTAGATTATATTAGGTTATGTTAGGTTGCATTAGACTATGTTATATTAGGTTAGTTTAGGTTGAGTTAGATTAGGTCAGGTTGAGTTAGGTTACATCTACTTAGGTGAAGTTGAGAGAGAGAGAGAGAGAGAGAGAGAGAGAGAATTATGAAAGTTGCTATTTTGGAGTATTTTCATGTTTTGTCATTTATCATATAATCTGATAACATCTGTGTTTTTGTTTTTTATAAAAAATGTGCTCATTAAAATCTGTAGACTTGAAAATGAAGCTGTGTTGATGTGTGCCACTGAGTGACTAGAAACTTTGCCAAACTACTTTTTGCTTTTACCATTAATTTCTGAGCAAATAGAAGAAAATAAAAAAAAAATGGCCAGCACTATGGATGGTTTTCTTTGCTGTGCAAACCAAACAGTTACAACATTTCCTCCTATGCATCTTTCATTATCCTTGACCTTTAGGCACTATTCACATACCGCCAGGATTGGCTGCCACTAATTACCTCCCATAATTTGCAATGGAACCTTTCATAAGAGCACCATAGTGGTAACCACCACCTAAGTGGCACACTCCTTGCAACCAGTGTCCTCCACTCTTGGTGGCTGCTACTCTGTTGAACATTGTTTCAAATGGGAGCTTTCACATGAAGCCACAACTATTGTTGTCCATCACTTTTCATGTTAAGCCAGAATTTGAAAGGACCAGACATTTGCGATGGAGGGGGAAAGATAGTGGAGAAAGTGAACACAGATCTTATTTTTGAAGTAGAAAACAGCAATTTGGCATCTACCCACTGAAGATTATAGCAATGAGACTGAGAGGAGAAATGCATCCTTATGAAGCTGAAAAGCTCCTCAAATAAAAGCTTGCTCAAATCAAAGATATTAACCCTAGATCACTAAACTTGTTTCCCAGTTACACTATCACTAAACTCGGGTTTCACACACCCATTTTGGAAAATTGAAAATGGTCATTTATGGAAAGAACCGGTGCGTGCAGCGGAGAAATGTGACTTGCCTTTGTCTGAGCTTGTGAAACACTGAAGGTACTGAAAAGTACAGGTCCGTTGTCACATGGGAACATCATGTGATCAATGTGACCACT
Organism: Scylla paramamosain; assembly: GCF_035594125.1. NCBI lineage: Eukaryota > Metazoa > Arthropoda > Malacostraca > Decapoda > Portunidae > Scylla > Scylla paramamosain. Next base: position 17,845,766 of record NC_087168.1, read on the forward strand.
AGCCCCAGGTGTCTCACACCCAAGATTAGTTCTCTAGAGTTAAGTAATTTTTTTCTCATCGGCATGTAATTCACTGTAAAGTGTATGATGTTTACCTCTGTCCTTTCTAGATTATAGAATCTGATGCACATGTATTTTCCTGGTCAACAAAGCAAAGAGAAACAGCTCCTTCACTGATGCCATTCTTTTGACTGACAAGCATGAGAAGGGATAGCATGAGTCATTGGTGGTCACTTGTAGCTTGCGGTTACCCTGACCTTTCACTCTTGGGTGACCAGTGGCTGCCATGGTGTCATGTGAAAGGAACCTTGAAACTGAAATCTTTTAAATTGCCTTATAAGACAAAAGCCATAATTATAGATAATTTAATTCCATTCTTTATAGATCCACCATGGAAGACTTACTGTCAAATTTTGGGGGTGTTGAGGTCACACCTCGGCCCAACAACCCCCATGCTGAGCACCCTCACTTTGCCCTCTACAAGAACAAGACGACTGGTTCATCTCAGGAGGAGCGGCGCAAGATGGTGCTGCATGCCAGGAAAGAGTGAGTCCTGATCACACCTCATTAGAACCAAACTGTATAGCCATTTTAATGCTATTGAAATTACGTATAACCAAAGTCTATCTGCCACACAGCTGACCTTTTGCCAAACAAGTGGAATGCCACATGAGAAAAACTGGAATAGCCAAAATACTTATTTAGAATAGTTTACAAATTTTTACTAATGCTTGACTGGATATTGACAGTTAACATTGTTTTTACCCTCAGCGCCCGCTATGACTTGCTGTCCCTGGTGCGAAACCTTGAAGGGGAGAGTGAAGTGACTGATGACTCTGAAGGTGATATGGAGTATGAAGAGGTAAGTTGAATTTGCTTATGTTGATGAAATTATTGATAACTAGTGTATTGTGATAATTTTACTTATCTTGGGTGTGGAATTGGCAATCAGCTAAACAAAAGATATTATGTTAGTCATACAAGATTGCTGGTTATTGGTGGGAAAATTCTCCTCAGGTGCGCACATGTTATGCACGTCCCAAGAAATTCAGGAACTTCTTGATGCTGAGTGAGTGGCTGGTGGACGTGCCTGAGGATTTTGCCTCTACCTACCTGGCTGTGCCCTGCCCTGTGGGGAAGAGGTGCCTTGTAATGTCCTCTAAGGTGAGATGAATGTTCTTTTCTCAGTCTTTGCTAAAATATCATCATCATTTTTTAATGTCAATATTTTTACTTATGAGATTCTCTCACTTTTTGCAGTTTTAGGCAGTCTCTTCTTTGGTGTTCATTCTCCTCATGTGATCCTCCACTCACCATCTCTAGATCTTCTTTGATCCAGGGCAGCTTGGATGTGTTTACTCATTATTATTCAGTCTTTTCTTTTGGACATTTGAAGTTCCTCTATGTGAAATTAAATAATATGTATAATTAATAATAGAAATGCCTTTTTTTGATTCTTCATTGTTTTATAAGAAGCACAAGTTCATGGCAAGGGTTTGTAGTCTTTAGAGTTTTCTCCTGTGTAGGAACAGATGCATAGATATCTTTGGGAATTGTTTAACTTGCTGTTAGGACAGGACAATCTTAATCATAAGCCTCCATTTTAAAATCTGAACTTTAAGAATGATGATAATGTTAAATTGTACAAGTTCTGTGTCATGAAGATACTAATAGATTGATACCATGTTCTTTATTGAGGCCTCACATTTATTTTCTGGTCTGTATCATGTGGCAAGTCAGCACCATGTGTGCTAATCATGACTTGGAATATTTGAAATTGTTAAGGTCTTGTCACATGATCAGTGAGTGAGTGTGGTGGCCAAGAATACTTATCAGCAGTCTCACTGATGAGTGTGATTCATTTGGAGTTTTGTATTATTGACAAACCTGCTCAAGCATGGATGATGCTTCAATTCCACTATCTACATTATCAGTTTCCAAACATTCTCCACTCCTATATGGAATCACCACACTTGTCCACTGATCTTGCAACAGTGATTTTACTGATGTGGTGGTGGTGGTGGTGGTGGTGACGGTGGTGATAATGGTAAGCTGAGTGTACCATTCTGTCAGGGCAGGACTCGAGTATATGCCAAGTCAGGTGTGATGGTGAAGGAGTTTCCATCCATGCTGCCAGGAGGGAACCGTCGTATCTGTTCCCGAGGCTTTGCTCTGCTGGACTGCATCTGGTCTGAGGTGAACAAGATTTACTACATCCTAGATCTCGTCATGTGGCTGAACCAGTCCATCATAGAGTGTGAGGTGAGGAGCTGTCTGATCTCTTATGTTACCTGCTGGTTGTAATTATGTAAACAACTGATTGACTGAGGAATAGACTGTGGGGATGGTGGAATAGATAGAAGGGAAGAAGAATAGTTGGGTGGATATAAATGATGTTGATGAATGGTTACAGAATTTGGATTGAATGTTTGTATGATGTTGGGAATGAGAATGTTAATGGAATGTTTGGTGGTGGTGTTAGTGTGGGATGGATGTTGGGCCTGGAAGAAATTAAAGAAGAGAAAGAATGATGGGATTATGTATTGAGCAGAGAGATGATGACTGGGAAGATCTTGAGGATAAAGATGCTTATAAATGGGTGAGATAAGAGATAGAGAGGTAGAACATTGATACACTAACAGATGATGGGCGTCCAGAAATATAAAGGGAACATTGTTAAATACCCGTGTTTTTAAATGAAAGATAAGATATTTGACTGTTGCATTGCAGGAGTAAAGTTATGAATGATTATATGGTGGATGAGAGCCAGATGAACTGTATGTGACAAACTTGACTGTTGCATTGCAGGAGGAAAGTTATGAATGATTATATGGTGGATGAGAGCCAGGTGAACTGTATGTGACAAACAAGTTATTGGTGAGTTGGGTAAAGAAGGTGATTGTATTAATAAAAACTGGGTATTTAGAATGCAATGAAATAACAAATGTGTTAAGGTTTATAAAATTTAACTTAATTTTCGTATGCATGTACCCATTTAGTTCATCTGATCCTCATTTGGTTTTCATTTCACAGATCTTCCTCTTCATCTTTTGACTTCTTGCAGACATTGTTCCGGTTTGAGTGGCTGCGGTCCAGGATAGAGGAGGAGGGCCAGGAGGTGCAGGAAATATCAAATCTCAACCCAGTAAAGTAAGCTGAGGATGAGCCCAGTTTGGGGACATCTCTTACATTTAGTGCTGCAGATGGGGTCATCAACTTGCACACAGCATATATAGGAGCAAATTTGTCTTGCATAGAGAGAATTGTTACATTTTGAAGTTGTACATAATGAGATCTTAGTGTATCATTTAGTCTATTTATATCTTTATTCCTTATTAAATCTTCACCATAATGCATGGAAGGACATTACATCTTAATTTTATTAATGTAATGAAGGCATGCATAGGCTTTTTGCATTGCAGGTTCCAGAGAGTGCCTTATTATGACTGTTCCCCGGAGAGCTTACAGAGGCTGATGGCAGAGGAGCTTCCCTTCTCAGTGCCGCTGGATGGCGTCCTTTTCTACCACAAGGAGAGTCACTACACACATGGCAACACTCCCCTGGTGGGCTGGCTCAAGGGATACATGTTCCCTGAAATTCTGGGTAAGTTGTTGCTTTTGAGAAAGTAATTCTCTCTCTCTCTCTCTCTCTCTCTCTCTCTCTCTCTCTCTCTCTCTCTCTCTCTCTCTCTCTCTCTCTCTCTCTCTCTCTCTCTCTCTCTCTCTCTCTCTCTCTCTCTCTCTCTCTCTCTCTCTCTCTCTCTCTCTCTCTCTCTCTCTCTCTCTCTCTCTCTCTCTCTCTCTCTCTAAAAAAAAAAAAAAAAAAAAAGGATGATCATTTAGGATGAATTTAGATCCCTGAGACCAAGTGTTGATGTCTTCTTCATCTTCCTCCTCAGGTATTCCTGTCCCAGACTCTGTTCTTCAGGAGAAGCCACTCAAGTATGTCAACCTTCCGTCTCACATCCAGTATGGGCAGCAGAAAAGAAGTGCCAAGAAAAGTGAGGAAAAGGTGGGTGTTCAGCTTTATTGCAAAAGTTAGACTTGAAGTGAAAAATTGTAACTAAGAGCCATTTCAAACATATCTTATTGCGAGTACTGTTGTGCTCTAAGTTTGTCATAGAGACCAAACATATTTTGCTGAAACTGTCATTACACACTGTTTTCCTCTTGATGCAAATTTTATGTTCATAAATGTGGCAAGTTTGTATAGTGTTTGTATATATGATTCGTATTACAACTTTCATCTTCAGTAATCAGGGGCCTGAATTGCATCGTGTCTGTTCAATTAAGATGCTAATACCTTTCAAGTATAATCATCATTTTAATTATTCTCTTAATTGTTGCCTTATAGATGGAGGTTGCCTCAACTAAGTCCCCAAAGAAAAATACAAAGAAAGCTGGAAAGAATAAATCCCAAGAAAATGAGATGGAGGTGTCTGGCACTTAGGTTAGTATTTGTTGGCAGAAGATTTCTTCATCTCATCATCATCATAATAATCGCCACCATTGTATCCTGTTGTTGTTGCTGCTGCTGCTGCTGCTGCTGGTTTTCCATTGGTGCCAGTCTCATATTTATACATAGTGTAAATCAGTCAGTCTGTTGTCTGTAAGGGCTCTATGGAGTACACCTCAAATCCCACTGAGGTTTTGCATTGTACCTTGAAGTTTGAGTGTGTTGGGTTCGGTAATACCAGACCTTGTTTATTTAAAGTGTAATTATATTTATACCATGAAAGAAATTCCCAAATTTTCACATCTTTTTTGTAACAGTATTGGATAGAATCAGGCTTGGATAGAATCATCAACCTCCCACTGTCAGCTGTCACCTAGTACAGACACAGTTGAAGTTTATTTCTTTTGTTAGGCTCCCTAGTTTGCCTCTTAATGAGTTTTCTCCTGGTTATATGTGATATTCAGACAGTGACATATTAAGGATGTTAGGATACTCATATAGAAGTTAAGATGGTCTGCCTGAAAAATGACTTATTTGTTATTTTAATTCATAAACAATTTTTCAACTTTTTGTCATATGTCACACAAGCCATTTTCATTTAATAGTGACTAAATTTTAGATGGAAAAGGAAAACTTATTTTATCATTGGTTAGTTGGTGCATTCATTCATTTAGAAATTATTCTAACTGACATTGTTTCATTCATCATGTTTGGAAAATGGCTTGTTGCATAATGGATATATGAATGTAAGAATTCTTAATTCCTTGATTCCTCTGTTTCTAAAGTTGTTACTACCTCTTGTGTTGTATGAATTGCTGTGGGTTCATGAGGTTAGTACTGTTGATGTTATTTTATATGACAGAGAGAGTGGAGTCCTGCTCTTTCCCTGTTGTTGCCACCTATGCTCAGACATTGCTTTGGATTGGTCAGATAGAAAGGACTGACACTCGTTTACCTTGAATCCTTCCACTTGAAGTAATTCACTTTGTTTTTCAAAATTTAGTAATGCCACAGTTGGCAGATCCAGATGTTTTTAATCAATCATGTTTTTAAAGCTTTTGGTTAAGTAGAGTATGTAGACTTGGGTTACATCTTTGTGGAATTAAGTTGGATTTGAAGTCTTCCTTTCAACTTGGCAGTAATACTCATGCGAGTTGCAATCTCAAAGTTGAGACAATCATTGAAGAAAATGGGAAGAAAGAAAAAAAAATTATATTCCAGATGCTTTTTGACTGGGAGAAATGATGCTATATGATCTGTGAGAACTTTTGAAAAAAACATGAATGAGAATATAAATTACTCATGTGAATAGTCCAGAAACTTTGCGATTGCATCTTGTTACATCCTGAGATTGGGGTTCACGACTCTTGAGAACTAAATATCTTGAAGTATTTCTTCTTTTGTATACTTTACTGTGTTTACCAGTGCAAAATACAACTTTTTGCCAGATATCAGGTATCCTTGTGGTACTGGGTAGAGGTGTACTAGTGGATTCTGATGCTATTGAGGTGAGTGTCTAACATCCCACTTTATATAATTAATTTCCAGATGCCTCCAGATGTATTGTGGTTGAATCATTATTTAGGAAGCATGTTGAATAAAGTAGCTTCTTACTGAGACACTAATTGATCCTATAATATATCCTAATGTAAGAAGGTTGCTGCAAATCCAAGGGTTAGTGTAATTTTTTTTGCAGCTTGCCTTTCCATACAGGCTGCTTAGTGAATGTAATGTGGAGGCATGTGAAAATTAAAGGGTAATTAGAGTATCTGCTGTGTTCCTTGTTAAAAGGCCAGTCATGTTATCCTAAAAAACAACTTGGCTTTTTGCTATAATCCATGGTAAACACCTTCAAACTATTACTGATCAGTCTCACTCTTGGTGGATATCCTTGATTAGTTTCTAGTAAGGGACAGATCAGTAAGTAATGATTAGTCCAGTAGAATGGGACATTGTTGAGTAGTGGGTTTGTAGTATCATGGATAATGCCTGTAAATACTTTCTTATTCTTGAACTTAATCAGAAACCTCATTCACTGCTTTTTAAATCTGTAATAAGCTCCAACCACAGAGATAAGGAAGAAACCTTAAATTGTAATTTGTTTATTTAATTCTGTACTGAGTAGTGACTTACAGCACTGCTATTCACAGTCAACATGTGTGACACAGGGAGTTCACTGACACAAACAAGGCAATGTTGCTCAAGAGGTTTTATGATTCAGACAGAGATAGGCTGGGTATGAATCCTGCTGCTGCAAAAGAAAAATGTAGCATTATAGGACTTTTATAGTTTCCAGAATTGTTTGCAGTTTCCTTCTTGAATGTTACCTTGCATGTGCAGGAAGTGATGAATAGTAAAGTAAAAAAAATATGAAAGAAATAATCTCATAAATACTATCAGGTATGCTTTATTAATAATGAATGAATGCAGGTTTGGTTGATGGCCAACTCCCATGGGGAGCCACACAGCCTCTCCAGGTAATTCCTGCTGGTCCACTCATGTTGTAGACTCAGCTTGTTTCCATCATTGTATCCGTTCCTGAAAACAACAAACATTAATGATGACAACACACACAAGGTAAGAATTAATTATAGAGAGGTGGAAGACTAGGAGGGGGTGGGGGAAATAGAGGGAAGAGTGGGGAGGAGGGGGTGGGAAATACAGGGAAGAGTAGGGAGGAGGGGGGAACAGAAGGAAGAGTAGAGGAGGGGGGAAATAAAGGGAAGAGTAGAGGGGAGGGGGAATAAAGGAAAGAGAAGAGGGGGAAATAGAGAGGGGAGGGGATGGGAAGAGGGAAGAGTAGGGAGGAGGGGGGGAAAGAGGAAAGAGTAAGGAAGAGGGGGTAGGAAAAGGGAAGAGTAGGGGGGGAGGGGGGAATAGAGGGAAGAATAAGGAGGGGGGTAATAGGGGGAAGAATAAGGTAGGGGCGAATAGGGGAGAGTAGGGAGGGGGAGAATAAAGAGAAGAGTAGGAAGGAGGGAAAATAGAGGGAAGAGTAGGAAGGGAGGAAAATAGAGAGGAGTATGAGAGGGGGGAATAGAAGGAAGAGAAGGGGGGTTAGAGAGAAAAGCAGGGAGGGTCTCGTCATAAGTGTTGGACTGGGGGATCCAACACTTACGGTGAAAAAGGCATGGTCCTTCAGCTTCACATCTCTGATTCATAGCATCCCCTCAGCATGCCTTGGGGCGTGTTAGAAAGCAGGAACCTGCCACAACTTTTTCTGCATCCTGCTGTATTATTGCGCAATAATTGTTTATTAATGTGGCTAAAATGAAAGAGTATTCATCTGAGACTATTGTGCAGATCATGGGCCTCAAGGAAGCAGGTCATTCAGTTTGAGAAATAACTGAACAGTAGGCAGCATCCAGGACAAGTCAAATGTTGTCACTGCAGTTCAGGGAAGAAGGGAATCATGATTATGCCTGAACCTAAAAAACAGTCTGGGAGCCCCAGAAAGACAACTAAGAGGGATGTTACTGTCTAACATGTGCAGTCGAGTCTGATATCAAGACCACTGGACGCTTTAAGACAGTAACAGCTCTGGGGCTCCCAGAACGTTTTTAAGATTCAGGCATTATCACAATTCCCTTCCTCCCTGAACTGCAGTGACCAACACTTGATTTGTTCTGGATGCTGCCAACTGTCCAGTTATTTCTCTAACTGAATGACCTGCTTCCTTGAGGCCCATGATCTGCATAGTAGCATCAGGAGAATACTCTTTCATTTTAGCCAAACAGAATGAATTATCACAATACATTATTGTGCAATAATAGGCCAGGATGTGGAAAAAGTCACAGCAGGTTACTGCTCTCCAACACGCCACGAGGCACACTGAGGGGAAGCTATGAGTCAGAGGCGTGAAGCTGAGGGATGTGGTGATGTCCTGGCAAGGGCTGATACTCTTGGCTAAAATGATTCACTCTAATGAGGACCATGCTTTTTTTGCTATAAGTATTGGACTCCCCAGCCAGGGGGTCCAATACTTATGACTAGCACTGTATACATTCAACACCAAGCAAATTCTGTTGAGTCACAATCAAGATAATTCATGACGCATCATGAATTGCCACTCCAGTTTAACACTGACTTGTATGGGTCTCAAACTAAGCTGATTAGTTCTAGCAGTATATTTGAAGACAACAGCAGACTTGCTGTGATTGACATCAAAAATAGGTCCAGCTGTGTGTGACATGTGAAAATGCATCTAATGTAAACATTTTTTTCAGGCACATACAAATCAATGTTAAACTGGAGTGGTGATTCATGATGCATCATGAATTATCGTGACAATTTGACTTGCTTCATGTGACTCACTTGGTGTGAACACACCCTTAAGCTATATTTTACCTTCATCAAACATAAATTCATCCTCATATTCTTTCAGGAATTTCTGGGATCTTTGTTCATCAATGAAAAGCTGATAAACTTTCTTCACATCAGGTATTGTTATCTGAAATAAAGATCTCATTTGTAATAACAACCTTCCTTGTTCATATATTGTGTTATTTAGTCAGTTTATTATTACCAGTTCTAGTTGAATAAATTTTATACACAGCAAGCCAATAATTAGCAATAACATGGAATTATGTTCCACTTAAATGTTCTGATCATTATAGCTTTGAGGTCTTTAAAATATCCTGTTTTGTACTGAAATTTGCAATCCATAATTCAACAAAAATAATTTAACAAGTGTGTATGGAATGGAATGTGTTTCATTCTGATTATTAGAAGGCACCACCCAATATCACCTGTTTCTCTTTCCTCTTAATAGCAACAAGATTTGCCAATGTGATCAACTGGATGGCGTATCGCAGGGATGTCTCCACACCAATTTTGGTCAGCACAACCAATGCTTCATCTTGAATTTCACAGTCTTCCTCTTCACATCTGAAAAGAACACTTTTGACTGAAATTCCCTTTGTGGATTCTAATACGGAGGAACCTCGGTTACCAAACGTCTCTCTTTCTGTACAACTCTGTTTTAGAACAAAAATTTTAACTCATAATTGCTTCAGTTGCCGTACCATAATTTGGTTTTCGAACAGTTACCTGATTTCAAATGCTACAAGATATAGCAAAAGCTGCCATTTATTATAATTCATAAATATTATATTATAATCTATAAATATTTTCTTAATTTTTATATATTTGGAGGAGAGACACACACAGTAACACAGTAATTCAATCTTTGAAATAAATTAAAAGTGATCCTGTTCAAGAACCAGGGTTACCATATCATGGAATTTCGTCTGCTAGTGTGGATATATTGTGACATTTGGCAGATGAGCATGGAATAAATTTCTGTGTTCACATCTTCCAAGAAACTCTGTGAATATGAAAAGAAATATGTACTAAAATTATGCAAAATTTGTGTTAACATATATTATCATAAGTGTATATATATAACTGTCAAAGTAATGTTAACTTCCTGAAATTAGCATACATTTCTCCTTTTATAATTAGTAGTGGATTCCATGTAGGTGTAGAAAAACAGACATCACTGAACTGGCAACACTCAACATTCCACACAGTGTTGTGTAGAAATACGGTAACCCTGTGAAAAACCTCGATGTAAACAAACAAGGTTTGGCGCTCAAGAGTAATCCCGAGCCTCCTGTGGCTCTCTCTATGACCTGCAAAGCCATCACTACTGCACAACTGCATTTTCCCAGCAGCAATATGTCTAAATGTTATGATTACCTTCATTTTGGCAGAGAGTGAGTTACTCCTGTGTTGCTCTGTAAAGATTCCATCACTTGATTGACAGAGAATGCCTGCATGGTCTAAACAATATCTTGTGATGAGTTCTGTCACTAAGTTCATTCAATGCATCCTTTCTGGATAAAAAATTTCTAAGCTGATGTTGTGGAGCAGCCATCTTAGCAGCGGGAACATCAGTCATTAACCGCTAAGATATAGTGAACCAGTGTCTAAGGATGGATTAATCTATTTTACATTGATTCCTATGGGAAAAATAGTTTTGCTTTTCAAAATTTCAAATTTCGAATGGCATTCAGGAATGAATTAAGTTCGAAAACCAAGGTTCCACTGTGTATTTTATTATTAAGAGAATATGAATCTCTACTCATGTCTGTCTTTTCCTTGTCTGAACCACGTAGAGATAAAGAGGTTGTAAATTAGGGAGTGGAACAGCTGAAAGAAGAAAGTGGCTACAAGTTAATATTCTACACAATTCAAAATTCATTCTACAATGCAAATACATATTTAAACCTTGCTGTATTTCATTATCTTCAAAGCCCTTAATAGACTAGGCATTTCTAATGCACTTAAACAATACACATATGTACCTGTATGCATAAATAGATCCAGTACTTACTCAAAACAAACATAAAACACAAAATTTCTACACTGAAGTGGAAAATAAATACAAACATCACAAGATACTGACCGGATTTTTAAGATTTCTTTGATTTCCTTCTCCTGGTATGGAACCGTCTTGATGATGATCATCCTGTCCAGCATGTCAATGGGTATGCCATGGGGGGACATGTTCTGGGTGCCTCGGATGCGGGTGATGCCTCGGTTGGTGGCCACAATCACTACAGGGGCCATGTCGTCTTCCAGGGCTCGGTTCAGGAAGGAGAAACACTCAATGTCCAGCATGTGTACCTGAAAAAATGATGGTCTTGTTTAGATAAAGTGCAATTTGCTGGACAAAAAGAAGAGGAAGAAGAGATGGTACACAATAAGTAAATCAGTTACATCACTCAAATCAACCATTATACCTCTAGTAACATATGTTGACTTTTACTAGCAACAAAACAGATTATGAAATTACTACTTACATCACACATTCTTATTTTGCAAATGGGTAAATGATAGGAAACAAGTCCTGCTACATTATGCCACTTTTAGCTATAGTGAAATGGCAATACTGATATCATAATGCAATATTATTTTGCCAGCATATTTCACATATAGCTAAAAACATCTACAATTCCAGCTCTAAACTAATTCACAGTTGAATTATTTGCCTGAAGGTCTGTATTTATTGCCAATATAACTAAATAATCCTGTAAGACACACTAGTTATGGAGGAAAAGGTGTATACTTCACTTAGTTCTGCCTTGAGTAAGCTATGAAGTGATAAAAGATGACTCAGAGGCATAAATGCACATAGAAATGTAACAATGACAGCAACTAAGTGTAGTCTTCAGACATATATAAAGATATGTACAACATAAAGACAACAGCAAACCCACATGAACAATGCTGTGGTTAGCAGCATGGCACTCACCTCATCCACAAAGAGAACACCGGGGACCAGCTCTGCCTTGCCTTCTTCCCGCCACTCTGCTACTTTGGCATTGATCTGCTGCCGCACCTCTCCCTTGATCTCACCAGTGTCCCCTGTGGATTCATCAATGAAGACTAAGTACAACAAACACTGAAAGGCTGCATGTTCGTGGAAAGCTACCTGTGAATAACCCAAGTTTGATGATCAAAGGAAAATTTTAAGAAGTGCAATTCCAGATAGTGAATGGAAACAGAGATGCAGATTACAAGAGAAGTTAAAAGCTTGCAGAGTAGCATTAAAAAATAATTATAAAATTCTGCTGCAGCCTATTCTTACAAAAAATGAGAAATGTGTCATATTGGGGTCCATGAAGTTGAAGATCCACAACACTATGTTCCATCTAAACAGCACCCAACCAAGAGCTAATCTGGGTCGTGTCTACTTGCAGTTCACACACACACATACACACACCTGAGAAGAGTGCCAGGAAGCCTTGAGTTCTGTTGTTAATGACATCTATCTCGTGCAGTGTGACAGTGTGTACCACTTCCTTCCTCTTCTGTAATTCTCCTTCTGGACACTGAACAAACCTATCAACAGAATTAATCTTCAGGCTCTGGATATATCTTTAAGGCCAGAGATGTTTAAATTCACATTAACATGGCACAAAAAATCTGCACATAACAGATTGAACATGAATGCCTCACCTGGTCTGGGGTCCTGTGGCATCATAGTCACGCGCCCGTGTGAATGAACGACCCAGCTTGGTGATCTTGCCAGTAGCCTTATCAATGGTTATCACATCACCAGCCTGGACCTGTGGAGAGAAATGGAGTCATGTCAGCTACTTGCAGGTCATGATGGCATTTGTTGGCCTAGTTACATTTTACATTCACCTATGGCAAGCAACATACCATTTATCTAACAATACTGATTTCTTGATCATCATCATCAGCGGTGTTTTGGCAGGTGAACACTATTGGCAACCATTTTCAAAGGCACAAAGGCACATCACTTGATTTATCTTTATATCAGTCAATCTCATAAAACTGCAACTATTAGTACATATACTATATCTTTATTCTTATAACAAGATAATGCCTCCACCATTCTTTCAAGTAGACTACATTCTTTCATATTGGTTGATAAATACTTGCTCTTTTTTTTTTTTTCAAGATATACACGAGAAGACTGCTTATTGATAGAAAACCTGAAAAGCATTGTTCATTAAAAGAAAAGTAAGAAATTAAATCATAAAGCACATTAGTTCCCAGCTATCCTGATACTTGTATTTACTCCTTACTTCCTTCCCTTTACCAGCTTGCATATCACTCCAACCCACACTCACTTCCTTACTCCAGCTCCTATCCCCCACATCACTACACCCTTGTCCTTACCTTCTCCTTTGTCAGGGACTCTATCAACTTGTTCCCAAGGTCATAGATTGTCTCCATCTCTGTGGTCTTGAGTGTTAACTTGCCCACCTTGGCGCCAGTACCTGTGGCAGGCCGGTCAATCTGCACCTCCACCACCTCACCCTCAATGATCTCCGTCTCCTCCTTGATGCGCACACCAATGGATCGCCTGAAGGCTTGTGTCAGCACCTCAGTCTTGGACATACCCAGACTGGTGTGGTGGATGTAGCAAAGGTCACACATAGGTTATGGTGGTAAACACACACACACACACACACACACACACACAGATTACTTGAGGAAGTAGAGAGTGCAAAGAATATTTAAAGAAAAAAAAATAAATGATAGTATTAAAAATGGGAAAATGAACTTCACTTGGTCTTGTAAAAATCTAAATAAGTAAAAACAGGCAAATACACGCACACAGTATGGCCACAAACACTCAAACCTAACACACATAACCCTTCACTATGTACACAACACACCTGCATACCCCCCTGGATCTCACCTGTATATTTCTGAGGCAGAGATAGCTGTGAAGGGAGTGTCGGAGCCGAGAGACTGAGCCAGACCCAGAGCAATGGCTGTTTTGCCTGTCCCTGGCTGGCCGGCTATCAGTACTGCCTGTCCTGCCAGCTTGCCCTCCTTGATCATGTTCTGTACTACTCCTGCTGCACGCCGGGCCTGCCAATAGTGAAATAATGATGTAAATTTGGTTAATAACATACAATATGTTATTAAGAGTACTTTCTTCAGATACTGGGAATGTAGTTGAGAAAGTTACACCTATATCTTCCATGAAAGTAATATCCTCAGTAAATATTGATTGATAGTATGTATTTTGTGCTTGTCCAGTTGCTTTCTCTCTCTGGCCCATATTCAGAAACAATTCGCTCTCTCATCACAACATTTCAAAGGCCACAGAGATGATTAGTCAGGTTTTCAAGCGTTTCTCCTGTTCTTGGTGTAGAAATCTTGTTAATTTCTCACTACAACCATAGAAACACTTTTAAAACCTGTCACTTCAACTAGAGCCTTTTAAATGTAGTGAAGGTGAAGTGCAAAAATGTTTCAGAATATGGTCTCTCTCTCTCCTCACCTTGATCTGGCCCACCATGCCCTGTGCCGAGGCCTTGGGAGTGAGGTCATCGGTCAGTCCCAGGCCCCGGATGTGGGAGTGAGCCCCAATGCGCTCGATCTTGGTCATCTCATGCTCCTCACTGGCTGCTAAGCTTACCTGTGGAAGGGAATGTACAGTAATGAAGAACATGATGATACCACCCTGCATTTTTCCACATCTTTCATAGACGTCCAACCCTTCAGGAAGTAAACATTTCACGCAAGGAAGCTACAGAATGCCTGACTTCTGATCTTTCTAAAATTTCTGATTGGGGCAGAGCAAACTTGGCATTGTTCAATGCCTCAAAAAACTTAATTCCTCCATCTATCAACTCGACACAATCTTCCAGACTACTATCCCCTCTTCTTTAATGACACTCAACTGTCCCCCTCTTCTACAATGAACATCCTCAGTCTGTCCTTTACTTATAATCTGAACTGGAAACTTCACATCTCATCTCTAGCTAAAACAGCTTCTATGAAGTTAGGTGTTCTGAGACGTCTCCACCAGTTTTTCTCACCCCCCCAGCTGCTAATTCTGTACAAGGGCCTTATCCGTCCATGTATGGAGTATGCTTCACATTTTCAGAGGGGTTCCACTCATACTGCTCTTCTAGACAGAGTGGAATCAAAAGCTTTTTGTCTCATCAACTCCTCTCTTCTAACTGACTGTCTTCAGCCTCTCTCTCTCTCTCATCGGCGAAGTTGCATCTCTAGCTGTCTTCTACCGCTATTTTTATGCTAACTGCTCTTCTGATCTTGCTAACTGCATGCCTCCCCTCCTCCCGCAGCCTCACTGCACAAGACTTTCTTCTTTCTCTCACCCCTATTCTGTCCATCTCTCTAATGCAAGAGTTAACCAGTATTCTCAATCATTCATCCCTTTCTCTGGTAAACTCTGGAACTCTCTGCCTGCTTCTGTATTTCCACCTTCCTATGACGAATTCCTTCTAAGAGGGAGGTTTCAAGACACTTATCCTTCAATTTTTGACTACTGCTTTGGACCCTTTTATGGGACTGGCATCTCAGTGGGCCTTTTTTATTTATTGAATTTTTGTTCCCTTTGGCCAGTGTCCTTCCAACATAAAAAAAAAAAAAGATGTATGTTATTGTTCACATACATACATTTGAGGGCTGGTTGCTTCCCTGTGTCTGAAATTTTGATATGAAGAATCTATATATATATATATATATATATATATATATATATATATATATATATATATATATATATATATATATATATATATATAAAGTGAAACAAAAGATTTAAAACAATAAAATTCATGCATCCAAGAAACTGTTTGCAATTCATTATTAACAAACTTAAAATTACAAAGACCTAAAAAAAAAAAGTTCAGAAATTATAGTAGAATGCACTAGTTGAAAACAAAAGTATAGAAGCTCTGAAACAATAAAATTCATGCAAAATGTTAGGACAATAATATTCACGCATTTACGGCAATGTAATGAGAAACTGCCTTCAGTAAGTGTTTAGCTGATCTGTGGTCATTAGAACATTGGTCCCAAAGTTTTACAAATTGTCCATGTTGCTGGCATATCTTGTTTTTTTTGGTGACGTCCCGTCAAATTAAGTCCATACTGCCAACCTTCAACATCATTATTTGTTGTGACACTCCTTGCAAACGCACACCAAGCGGTGGGAGGCCACACCTCACATCTCAGCTACGTAGTAGTAGTGGCAATAAAAATGGCCAGAGTTGGTCGTTCAGAATGATCAAAATTGGTATTTCAGAATTATTCAAGATGACAGTTCGTGTTGGTATTTCAGAATGGTCCGAGTTGGACCTACCCTAAGACAAAGACCCTTCTACTACGACCACAAAGCATACCCTCTTGCTCCAGGCAAGACACACGCCTACCACAGCCACATGACAGACCCTCCTACTACTAAGGGAAACTACAGGGCACGTGGCAGTCCATACATAACAGTTTCCTTCTACTATCCCTTCCCATGAATTTGTCTTACCACTTACAAGCCTCTAGATAATAATAAAAAAAAAAAAAATGCCCGATTGCTAATTCCACATGGAGCAATTGGGCAGTCGGCACATTTAAGACAGTACTCAAGGCTACCCAGTTTCTGTTTGTGCTGCACCGGTCCCTGGTTCACCTTACTACTGCAAACGACCTCAGGGTTTGATATACTAACGTAAAAGGACAAAAATTAAGAGTAACTCACCCCCGCCATGGTGCCGCGTGCCACTCCTGTGTTGTGAAGGCGGACTGAGCGCTGATTGGCTGCAGCACCGGGACGCTGTCCGCTTATTGGCTCACATTGGGTCTCGATCTTGGTCGGTCTTTGCAACGGCTTGCTACATTTGTGTCCTACTAACATAATAGAAAAAGCTGGTAGTTATTTGGATTAATATAAAAAAAAGTCCGTAAAAAAAGCGCGTTAAATATCGCACAATATCATGAAAAGTAACACTAATAACCCAACAGAACAATTTTTTTTAGTTAGCTTTACACATGGCACTAAAAACAATACTAATTACTCTGAATACCTTACGTTTCATGTTTCGAGGATTTTTAACTTCCAAAGCAATCAGTTGGGTGCACATATAACCATTCCGTAGATTAGTTCTTATGAAGCTGAAAACACAGGGAGGAAGCTGGGCGTCACCGTCACCATGACAACGGTACACAACAGAGCGACACATTGTAACATTCCAGTGCGCAGAGACAACGAAGTTGGGCAACCTTTACTGCAATAACTTCAAAACTACAATAGTGAGAATGTCTCGACTGCCATGAGAGAGAGAGAGAGAGAGAGAGAGAGAGAGAGAGAGAGAGAGAGAGAGAGAGAGAGTCGCAGATTAAAATAACTTAATCACCTTCACGAGCCACCAATATTTTACAAACTGAAAGAGTGCATCCTATTTTGTGTATGGAATACTTTAAGCAGAAATAAATCTCTCAAATTATCAAAAGTAATGGTGTACACTCATATATGCCCCTATTACCTTTACAACATAAAGAGAAGAGCTGTGGTCTTATTTTTTATTGTTTCAAGGAGAATGACTTTGCTGCATCCTTCTTTACTTTTAAAAGGAGATAAAAAAAATGCCTTATTTTTTTTTTCAAACAAGACATTATTACCGCCTCATTTTCAGTTGTCATTTGTCTGGTGTGTAAAAAAAATTCGCCTGATCTCTTAGACTTGAACATTAAAATTTCACTCACTGGAGAAATGTATAGAAACTTTGCCTAATCTTTCAAACAGATCATTAGCAGAATTTCCATCTCATTTTCAACTGTCAGATTCTGGTGCTGTATTTTACCTTCATTCAAGCAGGAGAAAATGTAAAGAAAACGTGCCTTATCTTTAAAACTAAACACTTATCTCATGTTCATCTATTACACATAACTCTCGCATCTAGCAGATTTGAAGTGCTGGAAACAGGTGACTGACAAGCAACCATGAGTGAGGAAATCAAGTTTATAGTGGGTGAGCTGAACAAGCCGCCCTACAGTCGCAACTACAACCTCATCTCCTTTGACAGCCTGAATGCAGAGTCTTTGCTGCAGGTGGGTGGGCGGGTCATTGGTTCTCCCTTCTGTTATGTCATGTAATGCTGGTGATGCTCTTGTGTCTTCCCCAAACTTCATTAACAGAATTTCCATTTAATTTTCCGTTGTCAGATTCCGGTGCTGCAGTTTCCTCTTCTATTGTTTACCGTACTGCTACTGATTCCCTACTCCTTCCCCACTTTCCTTTTCTATTTTCATGTGCTCCTGTGATTGTCGTATGCCTTCCCGTCCCCTCCTGAAGGAAAAGGAGGAGGAGGAAGAGGATTAAGAGGAGAAAGAGGAGGAAAAATATATTATATAAATTGCTTGATATGTAGATTACAAGGAGAAGAAGGAAAAGAAGAAAACTATGTATTAAGATGCGCTTTTTTACCTATTGATTATGCATTTTCTTTTTCTTTCTCTTTTATCTGTCTTTCAATTGTTTCAGTCTTCTTGTCACTCTCTGCTTCTGTTTCTGTTTCTGTCTACATCAATCAATCTGCCAGTCAGTCAGTCAGTCAGTCAGTCAGTCAATCTGTCTCTCAACTCACATGTAAATGTAAATTTGAGCTGTAGCCTTTGCAATGGCAACTCTAAGAAACTTGTATCCTTTACAGGCTTTCTTGGTCTTTCTGTTTCTTCTCCCCCATCTTCCAAATGTGCAGTACTTCTTTGCTTTCTTCTATTTCAGTTTGGGTGGTGGTGAATGTGCAGTCCCTGAGTGTTTTGTTCGCACATTTCAGGTCCTCAACAAATGTATTCACCAAGATCAACTCCAAGAATAAGCTGGAGGTGGTGGTGAACAGGAAGTCCCAGAGTGTTTTGTTTCCACACACATACATTTCAGGTTCTCAATGATGTATTCGCTGAGATTGACTCCAAGAACAAGTTGGACATTCGGGAGGAGGAGCCAGAGCAGATGGCCGTCAGGATGCTGGGGATGCTGCGGATTCTCAAGTACAAACCTCCAGATGAAGCAATGTGAGTGTGTGCAGTGTAGCCTGAATCTCTCCCAAGGTCTCTTATGTTTACACTTAACATATGAACCACTACAGCTCACCAGCCTGGGAATTGTGGCTGTAGCATGCACTGTTTACCATGACATTTCAGGAACAATTTCCGTCAAGGGTTGGTATCTGGGGACAAGCACGTCATCTACCCCATCCTGATGTGGCTGCTGCAGAGGATGGACGAGCTGAAGAAGAGAGCATACCTGGCCAAGTACCTCGTGAAGCTAGATGTTCCTGCGGAGATGCTTGGTGATGCAGACGTGGCTGATGTGCATGCTAAGGTATGGCTAATGACTTCTGGGGGCAGAGAATTGATGATATATAAGTCTATAATTTAACATTGCTTTATAAATTACCTTAAAAACTGTGAATGATTTTTAAGAGTATTGAGATATTAATTCAGTCTTCACCTTTGTTTCAGTACGAGGAACTCATTGACCAGTTCAAGAATGTGCACCGGGAGTATGAGGCACTGCGGACAAGTGGGTTCTCTACGGCAGAACTGCGGCGGGACATCACAGCCATGGAGGAGGAGCGGGACCTGGTGTTGCGCAGGATTGAGAGGATGAAGCAGAAGGTCAGCCACTAGACCAGCCACCTGAATTGAATTATAACTTACAATGAATCCTTGTTAAAACTCACACTGAATCCTTATTAAAATACAATGAATTATTATTACAACACACTGAATCCTTATAAGTAAATAGATATTTATAAATCTATGCATAAGTTGTATGTGAGACCCCAGGCAAATAACCTCACCCTCTCCACATCCCTGGTACAGGTTGAAGGAACCCCAAACAATGATGCTATGTTGATATCAGCACGAGGTTTGCGACAGGAGAGGGAGAAACAGAAGGAGATGGTCCAACAGAAAGCCAACCTTCAGGCAGCCAGTCAGTTGCTGGAGCAGAGAATATCCCGTCTGCAGGCACAGCTCAAGGACATCCGCAAGGCTGGCATAGGCACCACTCCTGAAGGTGAGGTAATTGTTGTCACCACCACTATACTGTCAGAAAGATGTACTGTTATGTTCATGAGTCATCTGTGTTTGTTTTCTTGCTTTTATGTTGTTGTGAATAGAAGTCATAATGAAGGAAAAGCTGAACTGACATTGGTGATGGTTTTCCTCTTTGGTTACACTTTTGCAGACTCAGGATTACTTTCTAACTAGGTGCTGACTTTTACATTTGACTAACTCTCACTACTGACATACAAACATACAGTATTTCATTCATTTCATTCACATCAAATAGGAGAGTCAAGACTTATCTACTGACTGACTGACTGACTAAATGACTATCTAGTGACTGACTACTTTTGACTTACTCTTATGGATATGCAACCACACAATACACCTACATTCATTTCCTGAACAACATATAAGACAGCCTAGACTCACTCACCCAGGGTTGCTGCAGAGGCTTGAGGAGGACATGAACGTGAACAGCTATATAGTGAAGGAGAAGCTGCCCAAGGAGGTGGCAATGAGGCAGCGGCTGGTGGAGACCCTGCAGCGTGTGGCAGCTCAGCCAGCCATGGGGCAGCAGGAGATAGACCAAGTTAACAAACAGGTTGGATGTTTATCATAAGTCATAGTTCAGGTGTCTTCCTTCAGTATAAATGTGTCTGTCATCATTAAATGGGCAATAAATAACGTCTGGCTTCAGTGAACTTAAGTATTTGATAAGTCATTGGTACTTGGCGAAAAGATGTGTATATAATCTCATAGGTGTCAGGTAACAGGTGTCTGCTCTTATTGAAATCATTAGACTCATTTCTGCTTCATTAATTCCAATATACAAATGTCAACTTAATTTGTCATACAAAGACACATGTATTCATTGTGGTCAGTATAATGACATGCATATCTGTCAGTTATATCAGTCCATAAAATGTTTAACTTATATTAGATGACAGATTACCATGTGTGGTCTCTTTGGATAGTAAATAAAAGCTCTCTGCTCATGCCACTGATAAGATTGACTGAAACTTATTATGAACCTTGTTTTTCCTCTTGATTCTAGACTAGAAATAGAACTCCAATGATGAATAAACTTGCAGCAACAACATAACAGTGATGATGACAGAAATTATATAAATATTTTTTTATCTAAGAGGGGCTCTGGGTTAATACAACAAAAAGTTACAAATAAAAAAGGCCCACTAAGAGTATCACTGAATTATTATCTCATTATTGCCATGCACCACAGATTCAGTTCCTGACCAGTGAAATCAACAACTTGAATGAAGCACGCATGAAGGAGGTGGAGGAGGATGAGAGTCCAGAGAGCAAGGTAAGCAGTGTGGAGGAAGGAGTTGCATCCTATCACCTCTGTTGTTGTTGTCATCTGAGTGAAGATATTACTTTGAATGGAAGAAGAGATGGTTGGTGGTGGGCCTTACTATTTGTTTACTTGATGAATGTAGCATTAATTTTCCTTACAATTAGTTAGGGAAGCTTACAACTTAATATTGTCACTGTAGAAGTAAACATATAAAAGAGCAAGTTCAGTCTCTTTACTGCACTTTTAGTTGTCTTTTACAATGTCTAGGGATTACAGTGGCAGTGCTCTTGCAACCCAGAGGCTATGTGTAACCAGGCCACCATACCTACCACATGAGGAAATGATAATGAATAATGTATCCCTAAAACAATATTTTCCTCAGTGACCTCTCTATGTTTCTTCCTCTCAGGTTGGGAAGCTGTCATTTTTCCGTCAGAATGCTGCCATCATCAACAGGAAGAAGGAGCAGACGGCTGAGAAGCTGAATGAGCTGCGTGGTGAAATAACAAATTATCGGGAGGATATGAGGGTGAGTGAGGGGTGTGGTTGGAGAGCAGGAGCAGAATGCATTACAGAAGTGATAAGGAAAAAAAATAGATGGTTTGGTCACATAGTAAAAAAAAAAAGAACACCAGGAACTGATTAAAAGATTAAGAGCTTGGAGAAAACTGGCTGGGGGAAGAAGATCAAGGGGAAGGCAAAGAGTGAGATGGAGGGATGGGAGCCAAAGAGGAGGATGCAAGGAACAGAAACAACTAGAGGAGACTTGAACATGGCACCAACCCATGATTCCAGTGAAATGATGAAAAGAGAAGGGGGAGGTGTTCTAATCTGATGGAAGGCAATGTGATTAAACAATCCTGATTTTTCTTTAGATAGCCATAAAAAAATAATTCCTTTGATATCCACTAATATTATGTACAGGTGGGGTTAAATCAATCACACAGACTGGATTATGTAGAGAAATTAAGTGGCTAAAAAATTTCTTGCGTAGTACTGCAACAACTAAGGTCATATGACACCAAGGATCATGTGGAGATAAAAACAAAAATGACTAGGTAAAGCACGTTAAATATCACCAGGTGGACAGCAGAACAGTAACAGGTGAACCAAGGGAGACAAGGAAACCCACATGGTTATCCTTGAGTGCTGCACCTGGTCCACAAGGCTCTGTTGCTTTACAGTCCAACACTCCTCAAAGACCACATTTCTTACTCAATTTCTAGAACATGGAAACAACTAAGGCAATTCACTGGGGAGAAAAATCAGCATAATACTCTAATCCAACCATAGGAGTACTATATGTAGCACTCTGTACTCAGGTGTAACTTGAACCAGTCTCCCTTGTGGTTGTGACATGGCATGACCCTCTCCTTGGCTGGCATTTTTCAGGAAAAACAAGAGCAGCTGAAGCAGTTTTCTGGAGAGCAGGTGTTGCGTGGAGAGGAGTTCAAGCGGTACGTCAACAAGCTGCGCGGCAAGAGCTCTGTGTACAAGATGAAGCGTGCCGAGCTGAGTGACCTGCGGGCTGAGTATGGCATCCTCAGCAGGACTGAGGAGATACTCAAGGCCAAGGATGCACAGTTGCTGGAGCAGCTGGTAAGGTATTAGAACTTCCTCATACAATTATTATTTGGCAGGTTAATTCATTTCACCAAAGCCTGACATCACATTTATACATTGCTTTTGTTGCCTGATTCTTTAACAGAATGCAATGGAAGTTCAGATGGGAGTGTCAGCCTTCCTCATACAAATATTATTCATAATAGATTCCTTTACTTCACCACAGTCTAACATCTTATCTATACATACACTGATTTTGCTGCCTGGTACTTTAACAGAATGCAATGGAGGCTAAGATGGGAGTGTCAGGTTTCCATGAAGCTCAGGAGAGCATGGAGAAGGTGTCCTCCATGAAGGCCACCATTGATATCCGGAAGGGAGAGACTCTGGAGGAGATGTCCAGCATGGTGATGGAGCT
This sequence comes from Scylla paramamosain, assembly GCF_035594125.1. Classification (NCBI taxonomy): domain Eukaryota; kingdom Metazoa; phylum Arthropoda; class Malacostraca; order Decapoda; family Portunidae; genus Scylla; species Scylla paramamosain. The sequence continues at coordinate 17,868,830 of NC_087168.1, forward strand.
GAACAGGAAGATTGCCGAGAGGAAGGCACATTTAGCTCCCATCATCAAGGGTGAGTTATTGCTGGTGATGATCTACACACCAAGCTTCTACATAACACTTCCTGGACTGCAGCTTTGTCGTAATAAGCAATAAATATCCACCATCCACACTCTTGTAGGTGCCACTAAAAGTCTTTACAATCTAACAATACACTTTTTAACTTTGCCATTTTGAATATAGTGAGCATGCTTCTTGTCATCTTTAAAGAGAAGTAGCCTTATGCTGTGCTGTGGCGAGAGAGAGGAATGGAGGTGTGATATTGTAGTGACAGGACAATCAAGGCTGACCATCTATCTGGGCCTTGGTGATCATCTTGATCTGATTGGTAGAATGTTGCTTACCATGAGTGTCCTGCCTGATGTTCATTCCCTTTGGTGATCTCTCATGGCCTGTCCTCTGATAAATTCCTGTCTTTCTGTTACACTTTGAAAAAGGACATTGCAGATAACCAGTACTTCTAATATTGAATGGTTAAAGAACTGAATCCTATGCTTGCAATGGCAGATGAATGGAATAGACTCAGTAATCAAGTTGTTAATGTTGAGTCATTAAGGAGTTTTAAAAGATTAGACAAATTTATGGAGGATGACAGGTGGAACTGGGTAGATATTTTTAATAGAGGGACTACCATGTGTAGGCCTGATGGTTCTTGCAGCTTCCCTTATGTTCTTATTTTCTTATGTTCTTATGTAATGGCCTGGGATATCACGATAGGTATGTTTGGTGCAGCTCATATCTGAGCAATCCGATACATTCAAGTGCTTCCTCTGCAGAGCTTCGCCCACTGAGGCAAAAGATGCAGGACCTGACTGTGGACTACAATGAGAAGAAGCACTCCTATGACTCTGTGGCAGCTGGACTGGACTCTAACATGGCTAAACTGGAACAAGAAGTCAAGGTGTGACACCATTTTTTTTTTTCTTGCTCCATAGCAAAGCAATAAACCAATTTACTTTATTTTATGATTTAGCATCAATCAAAATAATAATCTGCCTGCATTGGCATTTTCAGACAATTTACAGTAGTTCTTTATTTAGCTCTCAGTTACCCTCCATTAAAAACAAAAGAATAAATAAATAAATGCAAATAACAATAAATAAGATGAGTAAATCTATAAATAAATAAAATAAAAATAAATGAAGATAAAATAAAACAAATAAGTATATATAATGTATATGAACACGAATAAAAAAAAAAAAAATAATGAAATAAAAGACAAAGTATAAATAAATATTTGTAAAGTAACTGGCTTGCAATTTTCAACCAGTTAGAGGGGATGAGTTTTGTGTAGCTGGTGACTTTATAGCAACAGAATTTTTTATTCCAGAATCTTATGAAGACTATTAAGAATCTTATCACAGTGAAAGGCAGTGCATGAGCTTTGTCCATAGTGTTAACAGAAGATTATGTTTGCCTGTGTAAGGGTAGGCATGGATACTACTTTATTTGTACAACATCAATGCATTTATGTGTTCCTGTGCACCTCCCAGGGTCTGCGAGATGAAATAATAAAGTCAGAGACTCAATTCCAACTGCAGACAGCTGAGAAGGAAATCATGAGCTTCAAGCAGCAACAAGCGAGTGATGAGATCAAGCTGTACCTCTCCAATGATCCCCAAGACAAAAAGAAATCCCTAAGGTGAGAATGCAATTTTTCCACGCAGGAGTAGCTTCTCCTCCCGGATTGTGTGCCATACAAACAAAATTCAATTTACAAATGTAAGACTCACAAATTTTTTTAAATTATTGACAAAATAACTGTCTTTTTACTGATCTATTAAAACAAAATTCCCACCTACAAATAAAACCCTAAAAAAATTACTTAAGAAATCACACACACACACACACACACACAAAAAAAAAAAAAAAGTATGGTTGATATTAATTTACAAGAGAAAAAACTCATTTGCAAAGTGAGATTCACCCGCACAGTACCACATGTGGTGCAGGAGGCAGGGATACTCATTACAGCAGTCCACATGCAGGGATAAACATGAGTGTCCCACACAGGAAGAGCACACTTTCCCATGAGTCTCTGTTACAGGGAGCAGCTGGTGACCAATATAGCAGAGCAGGAACGACTTGGGCGTCTCCTGCGGGAGGATCAAAAGGCAGCAAAGGACCTGGTCCAGACATCTGCCAAGCAGCTTGGGATGTGGCGGGATGTTGTTAAGTACGCTCCTGGTGTCTCTGTACATGGCCTGGTTTGGTACAGGTCTTTTTTATTCCCTTCCACTCTCAACTGTGTGTCTTATTTTGTTGGTGCAAGTCTCCTTTTCTTCTTTCATGTTTATTTATTTATTTATTTATTTATGTTTCATGTCATGTGCCTTGTTTGATGTCTCCTTTTTTTTTCCCTTTCACTCTTAATTCACTGTTTTGTTTGGTAAGTCTCCTTCATTTCCTTTCATTTTCAACTTACTGTCTTGTGTGTGTGTGTACGTGTGTGTGTATGTGATTAATTATAAATACATAGTTGTGATGCACATCAAGTGTAACTTTCATTATGTATGTATGAAGATGTGTGTGTGTGTGTGTGTGTGTGTGTGTGTGTGTGTGTGTGATTCACCTACAGTTATCTGATGGTCACCCAGCCAGCTGTTCCCCTACGGAAAGAGCTCAGAGCTCATAGTGACCAATCTTTGGGTAGGACTGAGACCACTGACACACCACACACTGGGAGAGTGAGGTCACAACCCCTTGGGTTACATCCCATACCTACTTGCTAGTAGGTGAACAGGGGCTACACATTGAGAGGCTTGCCCATTTGCCTCACTGTGCTCGGGATTCGAACCCGGGTCTTCTTGGTTGTGAGCCGAGCGTGCTAACCACTACACTACGTGGTGTGTGTGTGTGTGTGTGTGTTTATATATTTACATAGTTATGAAGTTGTACAGGAAAAGTACTATGTTTATATTGACATATGTGTGTGTGTGTGTGTGTGTGTGTGTGTGTGTTGTGTTTATATATTTATATAGTTATGAAGTCGTACAGGAAAAGTACTATGTTTATATTGACATGTGTGTGTGTGTGTGTGTGTGTGTGTGTGTGTGTGTGTGTGTGTGTGTGTGTGTGTGTGTGTGTGTGTGTGTGTGTGTGTGTGTGTGTGTGTGTGTGTGTGTGTGTGTGTGTGTGTGTGTAATTTATTCTGTGGCCAGATTTTCAGGTGATATGTAAGTGAAGATTTCCCAATATTCACGTTGTAGATATGGACATTGGAGAAGCTTTTCTAAATGATTAAAACATTTTTGGGTCAGCCTTGACTGTCGTAACACTGCACACAGATGCACACATATGTACACCTGGGGTACTGATAGGGCTGAATAGAAATGTGTTAAATTCCTGATACTCCACACTAGCTTGGAAATCACCACCAGTATAATCAGCAGGCTCAGAATCACTAAGCTTTATCTCCTCTAGCTCACTCAGAATCACTCCCCACTACCTCTTCTAACCCAGATGCAGAATCACTCAGCCTCTTCTAACCCAGACTCAAAATCACTCAGCCTCATTTCTAACTTGGACTCAGAATCACTCATCACTGCCTCTTCTAACATTTCATTCAGACTCCTGGAGGTGAAGAAGAAGTGTCTGGAGGCGGCTCGGAATGGCATGGGAGTGATGACCAGGAGCATTGGTGGGGAGGCCTTGGTACTGACGTAAGCTGGCCACTGGTGCTTTGAAGGGTGCTCATCTATACTGCTGTTGGCCAACCTTCTTGCTAACCTGAAAATTGGAGAAAAAAAGAGGACGTAAACTTCAGGAGCCTATTATGACCTATTAGATGTGACAGTAATGTGATATTTTCAATTTCCTTGAACTCAATAGCCATTTTCACTGTCAGGAACACCAAGGAGGGATTCCAAACATTTTATATCGTACAGTGTTAGTTTCAATGTAGGTAAATATGTAATGTCCATTGCTTTGATCTACACTGAGTTCCTGAGTCTATACTGAGGCTTTTCTTGTTCTTGTTCCTGTATGGGTTAGTTCTTGCATGGATGATTTTATTCTTCTAGCAAAGTTTAATAGTGTATATCATAAAGGTGTAAAGGTGTTTTCCTGATTAACATTTCTGTGTCTGATTCTCTCCTGCCTGTTACTCTGTCAACTCTACCACTATATTTCCAAAGTGGTTGTCTTTTGTATCACATATTCTGAGTTTTATGAACAGTTTTACATTACCTGTACACATCTTTTCTGTGTGTTCTTGTGTGGCTGTGTTGCACAACACTTTCTACTTATTTTCATGTGCATCTTAACTGTCTCCATAGCAAAATTATGTAAAAATATTGTAAATCTACAGGGAATGCCACATGTAAGCCCAGTGGCTTTTGTAGCTTCCCTTATGTTGTTTTAAATAATATATATATATATATATATATATATATATATATATATATATATATATATATATATATATATATATATATATATATATATATATATATATATATTCTTTCACACCTAAAATCTAAAAGCTGAATAATAAAAAAAATGAGATAAAAAGTTAACAGATGTCATCTCAAAAACATATATGCATTAGGCTTTGTACTTAGATATAATCCTTCTTTTGCCTTATGGAACAATGCTAGTATGACTTGAACTCTGAAGAGGGAGATTACAAGACATTTATTCTCCAATTTTGGATGACCCTTTGGACCTCTATGGACCTTCTTTTTTTTTTCTGTTCTTTTGCCCTTGGCCAGTGCCCCTCTTACATTGACCCATTCACTGCTATTTGGTACATCTGCACTTAATTACTAACCACTCTGGGACATTTCCTCTTGTTCTACAGCCACCTCCAAACACTATACTGGCTAGAAATTGCAAAATCTATTATTTTCATCCATGTCCTTCTCCAAGGTGCTTAAAAAGATTTTATTCATTGTTTTTAGTGCTGTGAATTATTGCATATTGCAGTGAAAGGGTTAAAAAGAAAGAAAGAAAACAAAACTATTTCAATGATTACTTAGCCTTGGTGTGGCCATCATGGTATGTGAGACAGTACTTTAGTTAAAGGGAAGTTGCTTATAGTGAAGGCATGTGGGGCACACCTGAGGATACTGACGCCACCTGCCAGCCTGATAACAGGGGACAGGACAGCACCAGACACATGAGTGAGCACAGGTGAGGGATAATTACAAATCTATCTCATGTTTCTTGCTCTCGGCTTCACCAAACAATCACACCCATGCTATGTGTTAAGGTTCTAGGTCAGAATAATTATTGGAGATTTCTGCAATGAGAAATTCAATAGTTAAATAAATAAATAAATAAATAAACAAGTAGTAGATAGAAATAATACTAGTAACAAATAAATAATCACATTAACTTAATAATAATAAATTTCATGATGACAATAATAATGATGATGATGATAAGGAGGAGGAGGAATATGGTGATGATGATGATGCTTATATTAATACTACTACTACTACTACTACTACTACTACTACTAATAATAATAATGATAACTGTAATAATGATAATAATAGTAATTATGATAACAGCTGATAAAATAACTAATAATAACAATAACAACAATGACAACAACAACAGCTACTACTACTACTACTACTATTACTACTACTACTACTACTACTACTAATGATAATAATAATAATGATAACAAAACAACAACAGCAACAATGAAAATAATAATAATAATAATAATAATAATAATAATAATAATAATAATAATAACAACAATAATAATAATAATATAATAATGATAACAATAATGAAAATAATAATAATAACAATTAATAATATTACTATTACTACTACTACTACTACTACTACTACTACTACTACTACTAACAGTAACAACAACAACAATAATTTAATTTTATTTGAGGATATAGGCAACTCAACAGGTATACCATAAAATGGAATACATTGTAAACATAACAGGTATGAAAAAAAAAAAACTATTATCTTTATTCTCAAACTGCGGATGTGGTTGTCGCTAGGATTGTCAATGCGGATACGGATATTGCACTCACTGCCCATGCGGATGCGGCAAAAGAAAAAAAAAAAAAAAAAAAAATGATGGTCCACGGATGCGAATGCGGATATTCGATACAAGTTTAGGGCAGCCACCAAGCACATATAACGTATGCCTGTGCACAGGGTCTTGAAGCACAGCAGTTGTTTCATCCTCATATGAACATTTCTATCACTAAGTTTAGTTCTGCATGTTTGGTCATTCATTTACTAACACACACACACACACACACACACACACACACACACACACACACACACACACACACAATGTTCATAATTACCCTTTGCTTTTCCATAATAAATAAACAAAAAATATAGCACTGTCCGTCGCTGTCGGCTGCGGAATTAAGCCAACGTTAATTTCATTGGCTGACAGGAACATTGGTGGGGCTTCTGGGTCGCTCATTGGCCGGAAGGAGTGATGTCTTGGCGTTTCAGTCGCCCATTGGCATATTACTGTTCATGAGCTTGCGTAATCTCGACTGGTGAGAAAAATCTCCCTGAGGAGATTTTTCCTTAGATTTTGCTTTTTAAGAGGTTTTGAAGTATACTCACTGAAAAAAAAAAAAAAAAAACAGTCCTTGCACATCCTCCGGCTTCTAATAAAAAAAAAAACAAAGAAAAAAAAAGATCAACGCTGTGCTGCATTCCTTGCTTGCCTCGCAACAAATGGGGCTACCTAGGCACCACAAGTGTTATGCAGATTAGGATGGTAATGAGCTGGAGAAGTGGACGCATATGATTACTTGACTTATACAAATTTTAGTTATCAAGCAGGTGTTCAAGTGAGTATCAGCAACAAACTTTTCATTTTTAAACGTTCGAGAACTAAGTTAACTTTTTTTTTTGATGGCCGCGTGTCACCTTTGTAATCTTTGGCATTTCGGCGCCATATGTCGATTAGTTTTAAAAGGTTAGGGCTGAAAGTCATGGGGTTTTTATGTTATTATTATTATTTTGTTTTTTTTTCATGATTCTAGCAATAGTTTAACGAAGATTCTACAACATCAATTGGTAAAAAAACACTCATGACAACCCAGTCACCTCTGTGGCCTTTAAAACGAGAGATCAAGGCGTTCAGAAATACGGACAAAAACACCAGCGCATAAGGAAAGCTGAGAGGAGCTAGTGGGACTATATGCGGAATTAACTTGCATCTAAACTTTCAATTTCTGTCAAACACGCAAAACGAATACATAAATCAAGCATCTTATGAATTTTATAAGAATTTTGCTTAAATGTCTATTCCTGAGATTATTTTCGAAGCATGGAAAGGAAAACGAAAAATTATTTACTACTTATACTTTACTCTTCACGAGGTTTGGGGAATGAAAGTACTTACACTAAAAAAGCTGACGGGCTTATTTAATGAACCATGGTACGCAGGTGTGTGTGTGTGTGTGTGTGTGTGTGTGTGTAAAACTCATACAGGTGCCCGTAACATTTCGATGAGTCCACATTTTCTGCTACTCCGTTACCTACTCATAGTGGATTAATACAATGCCATTCTCAGTCACACCGTAGCTATTTTGTCAAGGATCCTGTGACGTCAAATCGAAAAGAAGAGTATATTAAAAGTAATTCTGGTTCACAATTACTTCTAACTTTCCAGTACCTCTCTAGCTCTCAGGCAACCACATAATTTTCTCCTGCTAGACTTCAAAATACGTCATCTTGCTGTCATTGGTTGCCTTGCTTATCTTTTCTAACTAGTGTGTTATGCGTGAGATTGTGACTAAGTTTTTTCATTTATTTATTTTTTTTTTCTGTAAGATAGGGGATATTTACGATATTAACTGTTTGGAATCTATATCTTATCGTAATAAAAAAAAAAAAATTCCCAGTTTACGGATCCACATTAAAATTCCATCAAAATAACGTATACATATCAGCAACAGGAGAATCTTTGGTCCGACAGTAGCTTTGACCAGGTTACTCTATCGCTTCCAACCACAATATCCCACAATATCATATAGGAATACAGCGTACGACTCTTAAGCAGCTGAGATTAAAGGCGCGCGAGCAAAGGGAACACTTTCTTGCTTGTGGCTGAACAGCTCCAAGTGACTTTAGGTCTGCGAATTACTGGATGGTGTTGATGAGGTTTTCAAAGGCAGTTGAATTTGTAAGGATGAATGGAAATTGAAATTAACATGGCTGCTGGCACCGAATCTAGCTCAAGACGAGGGGGCAGTCTTGTGTGAAAGTTCTAGTGGATGTTGTTTGTCTCTGTGGTGTTTCTACATGACATGAATCCTTAGGTTGCTTGGGCAAGTCTGCAGCCTAGTCATGGCTGGGTAGTCGTGGTGTGAGGTAACGCCTCGTGTGAATGTTGTTGGCTTTGGTTCTGAGGATAATGGAATGTATCAGAATAACTATAATAACCACTAATCACTGGTTGTTGCTAACATAATCACAACACAGACTTGTTAACTGAACTTGCTGTGATACCAGTCACCCTAATGTATTTTCCAGCAGCTATTTTCTAAGGCGGTGGGCTAGTGTCCTGTAAACCTGTCATGGCCAGGAGAGTTCTTAGGAGTAGACATCAAATGTACATCGATAGATCATTCCTTCACAGAGGCTGGACCAAGTGACAACTTTCGTTTAGCCTAGCTTCTTTTTTTTTTTTTTTAACAACATTTTCTAGGATAGAAGTATAAACATATTTACACAGCGAATAATCATGTTCTATATCTTGTTCTTTACGTTTCTTTCAGTATTAATCGTTTGTTCAAATGAGAATATTCCTTGAGTCCCGGTCACGTGCGCATCATTACATGAAAATCCCTTGACTTATTTAAAAAAACATTTATTCACCTTTTAAAACGCAGATCGTCGGGACGCAGGTGGAATTCATTAATAACTCACAACACCAAGGATCGATGGAGCAATATTTGTGTTCACGCAACACGATGTACATATGTAGGTCACGTGTGTGTGTGTGTGTGTGTGTGTGTGTGTGTGTGTGTGTGTGTGTGTGTGTGTGTGTGTGTGTGTGTGTGTGTGTGTGTGTGTGTGTGTGTGTGTGTGTGTGTGTGTCCACGGTTCTCTGGCAAACTACGACTCAACCCAAGGAGTATATTCAAGAAGTCTTTCTCTGCATTAGCGATCCTACTGCCGAATACCGTGTTGTATGACTGAACGTCTGGAATGTTTGTAAGGGTGGGCTTGTTTTTGTTGTCCAGGATTAACGATAATGACTGCTGCCAGTTCATGTGTATTGGGTAAGTACGGTATCTTTTAGGTAAAATGGAATCCGAGTAAAATTTCTATTAACGAAAATAAAAAATACCGCTCATGTTTATAATCTTTGAAAAAAAAAAAAAAAAAAAAAAAAAACGGCCGTGTAAGGGTTAACATGTATTATGTACGTATGTCAGTATGCAAGTTATGATGTAACATGTGAATTCAACTGTAAGGCTGCAAGACTAATAAAACGAATATTAATATTATTTACGATTACTACACATAATATTGCGTTTTCATCACTCAGGCATGTAGGGGAGAGTGGGGCACATTGAACAGGGTTTTTAGAATTTCTTCTGTGGACAAAAATCTGTCACCCTGAGTTTAATCTACTACATACCATGTCGAACTACATACCATGGTACTACATACCATCTTTTATGCTAATATTTCTCTTCAATAATATTTGTTGTATCACCATTTCCTAGGAGTGAATTTGGCAACGGAAAAATATTTTTCAAAGCGGCTCAATGTGCCCACATTGAACCTTGGTTACACGGCATTTTTACTCTAATCACATTTGTAGGTTATTACTTCAAGTCCATAGAAAATTACTAAATTCACCTTTGCAAATCAAATGATCTTTTCTTTGGTTACATAGAAAATACTAAAAACATTTCCTTTTAGTTACATTTTATTCATATTTGTCTTCAAATTAATAAAAAAAAAATAATAAATTCACCTCTGTAAAAAAATATTTTTCTTTGGTTAGCTACTTAAAACTACAAATATTTCTTTTGGTTACGCTACATTCATACTTTCCTGACATTTGTATATAAATCCACAGCAAGCTGTATCATGGACTGCATTCTTTTCATGCCACCAGAAGCAATGGGTTTAGGAAGGCACATCACAATATCATCTTCCAAAACTTTCGTCTTGTCCTCACAAAGTGGTTTGATGAATTTTCCTGATTGGCGATAAAAATCGACATCATAAGAGGTTTCCCTTTCTTTTGTGAATACTTTACCTATCTGACCAACATAAAATAACCACTTATTCTTTGATTTTACAGGTGTGAATCTTATAAGAACAAACTCTCCAACTTCTGGCTCCTTTCTTGCCTGTTCCTCTGCTGGAACCTCTTTGAAGTCCTCTTCATATTCACTTGATTCCTCCTGTATGGATATGTTTACAAGTTCATTATCTGAACTTTCTTCGGCAACAGTTAGTCTCTTCTTTTGCCTTTGATAACTTTTCTTCATGCTTCCTTATGAAGCATTTTCTTTCTCCGGATTGCTCGTGATTACCTTGGATCCGACAAATTTAGTTTTGCAGCCTTGTTTCGTGGATAGAACTGATAATTTTCACTTTGGTAGAGGTCGCAAACCTAACAGTTCTTCAAAACTTATATGATGATACAGTCTGTCACTTGGACAGGATTCCTAGTCAATGGTCATTGCAGAAACTGCTGATGATGTAGGAACATTCAGGTCTCTGAGGATCCACCAGTTCTACTCCAACAGTTATATTGTTGCTTTGATTAGGGTTAGGCCAATATCAACCTACGTTCACCTGTACGGAGGAGTACGCTGAACCATGTTCAATGTGCCCCTTCTTTAGTGGTTTAATGTGTCCCATTTTTTGCCATTTGAAAAAAAAAAAATCAGTTTCAAATCCTGATATAGGTCTACTCAAATCTAATAAAGATGTTTTTGTAATCTTTCTTTATTATATTATCCATTTCAGTAGTTTGATTAAAATCATCATCTACATAAATATTATAAGCAGGATCGGTACTCACCCTAAAAACTTTACTTTTTAGGTTCAAATTTTAGATAATAGCCTTGAAACACGTCCTCCGCCAATGAAGGCTGGTATCTTACTGGGGACTGAGTGAGTGTTGAGTAGACGGTTCTTACACGGGAGACATCTTCGGGGAGGAAGAAAATACTAATCCTGGAAAATCAAATAGTTCAGTTTGTTCAATGTGCCCCACTCTCCCCTACCAGGTTAGAATTTTCTCAATACAGTAGGGTGTCCCGCGAGTTAATGTACATACTTCGCGATTTGATAGTTCAAGTAATTCTAAGTCCAAAATAGTCTGTACACATGCTGTGTTTTGCTTTATTTTTCGATAAATTAACGTGTAAGTTGTATGTTGGAGGAACAGCTCGCTTGTTGGGTGGGCCTCCGCCTCCCTCCCTCCCACCTCGAGTGACGCCGCGCGGCATAAAGTGATAATTTCTTGTGTACAATCTATGCAGTAAAAGCTTTACAGGAAACAGCAAATGAGAGATTAAATTTCTGTTTGTGTAATTAAAGAAAATGTACAGGTAACCCAGCAATACAGTGTTTGTTAAGTGCTACTTTTTAAACATACATGGCAATTCACTGCAACTGTCACCCACCAACACCCAGTTGACATCTTGACAGCTAAGTGAAAGGCCTCGTCAATCAGCTTACTGTCAAAGTGCATCTTTTTGCTACGGTGAAGATGTCTTTTACTGTCAGTAACACTGAGTGTTCGCACATGGTGTTCATGTGATGATATTCATGACATGATATTCCTTGTGTGATGGGAATGCCTGGGCTGCAGCAGCAGAATACAGACACAGGTATCCAGACAGAAGACACACAGATGACAGTGTTCTACATAGTGTGTCAGCATCTCCGTGAGAGAGGATGTTTCTCTTGTACTTCTGCAGCAGCTGAACGAATAGGAGCAGGTCATGATGGCATCATCCGGATGACAATATGAAGCCCCACCATCAGTACAATACAAACACAAATACACAAATACATAAATTCACGGAGCATAGCATTACTTGACCTGACTCTGAAAAAAAAAAAAATTTAAAGGGACATTTGCAGGAGTGGCGAGAAAACCGGGCAGTCATGAAGGTGGTGAGTTGAGTCATGGCCGGCTGGAGGGAGCCCAGTGGTCACACGTAGTGGGTTCGGTAATCCAGGTTCTGAGAGAGAGAGAGAGAGAGAGAGAGAGAGAGAGAGAGAGAGAGAGAGAGAGAGAGAGAGAGAGAGAGAGAGAGAGAGAGAGAGAGAGAGAGAGAGAGAGAGAGAGAGAGAGAGAGAGAGAGAGAGAGAGAGAGAGAGAGAGAGAGAGAGAGAGAGAGAGAGAGAGAGAGAGAGAGAGAGAGAGAGAGAGAGAGAGAGAGAGAGAGAGAGAGAGAGAGAGAGAGAGAGAGAGAGAGAGAGAGAGAGAGAGAGAGAGAGAGAGAGAGAGAGAGAGAGAGAGAAACTGGCATTACCTGACGGGCACCTGTAGCTATTCAACCCTCCCTCTGTTCCCCTCTCTGCCGTGTTTTCAGCCTTATCGCTGAGCTGCTTAAGAGTCAAAATCAGTTTCCAAGCATCACCTGACGGACACCTGTAAGTAACCTGACCCTCCCTCTGCTCCCCCACGCCGCCGTGATATGATCCTTACCGCTGAGCTGCTTAAGAGTCAACACCAGTGTCTAAGAACTATCTGCTAAGTGTAGCTACGAGTGCTCCCTCCCTTTCCCCGCACTGTTGTGTATAAAAGAGGGCGAGGAGACAAGGATAGTCAGCTTGCTCCAGCGACAGTCCACCGAATCGTGACAACGTCCTCGTCTGGTGTTCAGTTCCTTCGCGAAGAAGATAACACTAAAGGTGAAACTTTTCATTGGACTCAGTCTGTTTTTCTCATTTTGAATTACATTATGAATACATACATGTATTGATGATGTTAGATTTGAAGTTTTTACATTCTACATTGTAGCTATTTTGTTTTTCTGATTCTAAATGAAGAGTCCATCCTCTGTATTGGGTGAGTGTTTATTACACTTGCAGGTATATATTCATTCATATATGATATGTATTAGTTATATATCCTGCAAGTGTAAGTGATAAACACTCACGCAGTACGGAGGATAGGGTATACTTTTAGGATAGGAAATAAAACAAATATATATAAAAATAAAGCAAACAAGCTGCGGTATGAAACGTAAAAACTGCAATTCTATCATTGACTCACGTATGTGTTCATAATGTAATCCAAGATGAAACGTACAAAGACTTAGGGTTCAGTAAACAGGCAAACGATGAGAGATTCATGAAGATTGCGTTCGGCTTTCAAACAGTTCAATGCTACTTGATACCCGAGCTTGTTTATCCTTGATTCCAACTCCTTATTACAATGGTTCGTCTTCTTGAACGCCTTTTTCTCTCATCTGGAATATTTTCAAAGGTTACAAAGATAATATTAAATTCTTACATACGTTTCCGGAAGTAAAGACACAGAATCTCTGTTAAATTATCACTAGAATCATGAATATACATTTAAAAATCACAATAGCTTTCACTAAAACCTGTCCGTTCGATGTTTTGAACACAAGTATCTTACTGGTGTTATAAAAACCTAACTAAGAGCTCACATTCCTCCGCAATTTAACTTCAGCATTTTTAATGATCAAGGTCTGCACCAGTTCATTTGAGCTATCCCTGTCTCATCGTGCGTACAAGTATGTCAGCAAGATTTACAGAAAATTACACTGTTAGAAAAAAATAGTGTTGTCCCCCAAAGTATTAACAAAAACTTCAGTGACGTATAAGCAGAGGGAGACAATAACTGTCTCGTTGCTCCTGATTATTCTGGCTCAATTTGAAATTATATGCTTTCATTCAGTTCATCTAGTTCACGAAGCAATGTGATGTAAACTCACATCTCAGGACACCATCACCGACACAATGCTGTGATTGTGAAAGCGTTTAATTTCAGTCAGCTGTAAGCGATTGCATTCCCTATAGTCGTGGATTTTCATCTTACTTTGCATAAAGATCTTCATGCACACACACACACACACACACACACACACACACACACACACACACACACACACACACACACACACGTATTCTCGTCCTTTCTTGTTGGTCATGAATGGAAGGAACGATGGGTTATGAGGAGCTTCCATCTTTACTATCTGACATTCTTAAAGATTAGGTAGTATAAGTTATATGTTTTTCCTTTTATTTGTGGCGGGCCATTACGAAGGTAGTGTGGATTAAGTAGGTGGTTGATGTGACAAGGCGGATGTAAGCAAAATTCTTAGGATCAGCAACCAGGGTAGAACAAGAAATAACGGGTTCAAGCTTGAAAAATTTAGGTTTAGGAAGGAGATAGGAAAACATTGGTTCTCAAATAGAGTAGTAGATGAGTGGAACGGACTCAGTAATCATGTTGTTAGTGCTAGGACACAAGAGAGATTTAAGAGAAGATCAGACAAGTTTATGGATGGGGATAATAGATGGAAATAGGTAGGTATACGAGTATTTCATACAGGGACTGCCACGTGTAAGCCTGGTCGCTTCTTGCAGCTTCCCTTATTTCTTATGTTCTTATGTTCTTATGATGGCCATGGCTGTCCGACTCTCCGAATCAGATGCTGTGATTTCCAAGTATAAGCTTAGATTTAGACTACAATTCAAAGTAAAGATACGACTACCTGCTGAATTCAGTGAAGATACCTGATATCATTCACTTGTTTCTTTTAGGGAAAGTGGTTAATCATTGCTGCGTATTAGTGGAACTGCGTGCGTGCGTGCGTGCGTGCGTGCGTGCGTGCGTGCGTGCGTGCGTGAGTGCGTGCCTGTGTGTGTGTGTGTGTGTGTGTGTGTGTGTGTGTGTGTGTGTGTGTGTGTGTGTGTGTGTGTGTGTGTGTGTGTGTGTGTGTGTGTGTGTGTGTGTGTGTGTGTGTGTGTGTGTGTGCGTGCGTGTGTCATGAAATAAGTTAAGCCAATGGAGAAATATATCTTGTGAATACATTTTAAACAGAGGACAACTTATATAAGGACTAAGAATAAGAATGAAACACCTTAAGACTTCTGTATAAACTGTGCAGCTCATCAGCCCGCCTCCTCTACTTTCAGCATGATGGTTTGGAGCCTCGAGGGTTGTAGTGAGGACCGTGGTCTGCCTCTTAGTGGTGCTCCAGTTGGGGATCAATGCGACTAGTAGTAGTTCGGAGCCTACATTAAAAGTACATTACTTGACAAATGGACAATGCAAGACCATCGACTATCCATGCAATGACCAGCCTAACGGATGCAACCCCTTCTGTTCCAAGTAAGACTGCAGGCTGGGTGGGAGGGATAGTGAGCTGAGGGAAGGATAGGAGGCAAAAACTGATAAAACATGTAACTAACTAACTAACTAACTAACACACACACGCACACAGACACACACAGACACACACACACACACACACACACACACACACTGCAGCATCACAGAGATGTAGCCAGTGAGCTTTCTTCCATCCTTGCTGGTCTTTGGGGCTGAGTGCTCTACTCAAACCTTCGATTCTTAGTACTTCCTCCCTCTCCCATCTTACTCAATATTATAACTGATATTGAAATTCATATTCTTACAACTGACGCAGCAAGGGTAAGCAAGCAACCTCCACTTGAGTGACGAATAACCACAAGGGAAAGTGTTTTGAAACATCTCATTTTAATCATGTTACATATGTACTAATTTTGGAATGGTACTTAATGGCGTAAATCCCTTGCACTAGCACAAGGATTCTAAAGTCTCTCTCTCTCTCTCTCTCTCTCTCTCTCTCTCTCTCTCTCTCTCTCTCTCTCTCTGTCACAGGGGAATCGACAAGCGTAAATTCATATGCACCTGTACATCTACTGGTATGACGGGTCACATGGAAGTCGACTTTTTGACACAAGGCGTCCCCACTTGTTACGAGCAAAAGCTGGTGGCGAACTACGACGATACTATCAACAAAAAGTAAGTGACAGTGCACGGGTTTTGCGTCAAGCTCGTGTTTCTCTGTTCCTGTATCCATCTTTTATCCAGTGTAGTACTGAGGCCGTGAATCTTTCCTTGCTCGTATCATCCTTTACCAGCTATATTTCTTGGCATCTCTTTTAAGTATCGACTCTTCTCAAAGGTGTATTCGTGATTGCCTGCTCTTCTATCACTCCGTATCAGAAGGCCTACCACGTTCAGCTTTTCAATTTCCTTACACTAATGCGCAACATAATGAAATCCTTCCTTTGTCTCTTTTCTGCTAATACTACCAATCTTAATTTCTATGGTTGCTATTCACTGAGTGACATCAGGCGAGCAACAGTTAATTAAAGAGCAGCTCTTGGAAGGCCTCTCTACCATTTTTTGTATGTATTTCACTGCATGGTGTCCACATCATAACTGGATATTCCACTCTTGATCTTATCAGGCTATCAGTACCCTCTTAACTTTGTCAATTTTCATTTTCTCATATGGTGTGTGTGTGTGTGTGTGTGTGTGTGTGTGTGTGTGTGTGTGTGTGTGTGTGTGTGTGTGTGTGTGTGTGTGTGTGTGTGTGTGTGTGTGTGTGTGTGTGTGTGTGTGTAATGCTAATGATAATGACTGTGATAGTAGTAGTAGTAGTAACGTTGTTGTTGTTTATGATGTTTAAATACTCTCCCTCCTCTTTCTCTCATCCTCTCTCTTTTATCCACCTTCCAGCTTATGTGGAGACGATACCGAAAACATTATCACTACGGGCGACAGAATCCTTATTCGCGTAAAGGATTATCAAAATCCCAGTTTCTTTGATGAAACAAACGAGTGCTCCTGTAGTGACCAGTGTAATTGCAGATATACAGCATGCTGTGTGGTTGATTAGGGACCACAGTATACAACATGGTGCCTAATGATAGTGATCAATGATAGTAACACTGATGATGATAATGACAACCATAATAAGTAAGATGTTAGTGATAATGTTATGGAGAAATTATTGGACGTAGACACATAAGAACAAATAAATTATTATATCACCTGGGAAACGTCTTTTTTTTCGCACCTATGATGAGGAGTATAAATTTCTGTGAACATAATTCTACATTAGTTTTACTATTAGAATCACTACAAAGAAAACCAAATGCCAGCCAGCAAGACAGACAGACAGACAGACAGATAAACAGCCAGCAAGACAGACAGTCAATCAAACACACAGTCAGCCAGACAGATCGACACACAAACAAACAGAAAGAAAAACAAGCAAGATAAACAGACCGATATCAAGCAGGCTAGACAAGTAAGCAGACATGATGAGGGGTGTCTCTGTGCCTCCTGCTTCCAAGAATGTGACGCACTCCTTCAGTAGCGAACCTTAAGAAAATAGGAAGGTAAGGATGGCTGTACAAATACATGTTGTGTTGTACTGGCTGTTGGATTTAAAGTCTCTAGGTTTATGAAAATACAATCAAACACGTGAATGTTTCTAGACAAATACATTCTTACTGACTAGCGGGACCCGTGGTTATACGGTATGACAATTTAACCATTACAGCGTTTGATATGTATACTTAAGAGGAAGACGAAAAGGAGGGAGGGAGGAGGGAGGGAGGGAGGGAGGGAGGGAGGGAAGGAAGGAACGGAGAAAGGAAGGAAGGAAGGAAGGAAGGATGGAAGGAAGGTGTAGAGGACTTAGTCAAAATGTGTAGACACACGGAGGTACAAGAGTGTTGATATTGACGATCCTATAATATTCTACAACAGTGTAAAAATAAATGAATAAATAAATAAATAAAAGAATGTAATAAGAGGCTTATACACGTGCGCAAAAAAGCTGCATTTCTCTTGTAGACATGTTAACTCCTGCGTGTGTTATCTTACAGGACATGTGCAGGCGAAATGTTTTCCTTCTACTCATGCAGAAAAAAAAAATAAATAAATGAATAAATAAAATAAATAAATAAATAAATAAATAAATAAATAAATAAATAAATAGATAAATAAATAAAGTAAATGAATAAATAAATAAAAATGAATAAAATAAATAAAATAAATAGATAATAAATAAATAAATAAATAAATAAATAAAAATAGGTAAACGAATAGAATTAAAAAGTAAAATAAATAGATAAAAATAAAAACAAAATAAAAATAAAAGAAAATATATAAACAAGTAAAAGATGAAATAAGAAAAAAATAAACAAAACAGAAAAAATACAAATAAATTTACAAACAAATGAAGATCAGAAAACAGATGACTCAGCAATAAATGCACTAAGATAAAAACCATAAAAAAAAACA
>NC_087168.1:17892149-17912149 GCF_035594125.1 Scylla paramamosain
AGTTATGTGATTAGTATATTTTCTTTAAGCAATTATACCATTTTGTCTGTGAAAATTTTCTCAAACAACTTCATTACGAATGAAGTGAGATTAATACGTCGAGAGAAAGAGTCTGTAGCAGTCTTGAGCGTGTGAGTTGAAGAAGGCCAAGTCTGAGTGAGTGAAAGTGAGGGTAAACGTGAATGAGCTGAGTGGAAAGTAAGCGTGAGTGAACTGAAAGATTAATAGAGTGAGAATAGCTGTAAATAGGAAGCTATAAGTGAGAAACGATAGTGAGTCATTGTGAAGGAGAGAACAAGCGTGAACTGGATTGTGAAAACAAGTGAAAAATTAAATGCGAGTGTGAGTGAGATTGAGAGTGGGGGGGGGAGTGAGTGCTGTTTAAAGTGTGACTGAATGAGAGTCAACGCGAGTGAGAGGACGCAATCGCGAATGAGTTTGAAAAGTTATCGAAAGATGAAATGTGAGAGTGACCGAGTAGGAAGAATCCTGACGACAGATAAAACTGAATGAGACAGACTGAGAAAGAAAACTGAATTACTCGAGAGGGTGAGAGAGTGTGAGGAACGATGGAGACTAAATGTTATGGAATGAATGAGGGGAGAGAGCGCGGTATCATTCCCTTGTCGCTTTTATCACAGACAGATAAGGGGAGGAGAGGTGACAGGGAGGGAGATTTGAGACAAGACGAAAGAGGAAGGAAGAGGAAACAAACAAGGGGAGGAAGGGAAGCATTGAGCAGTAGAGGGAGCAAGGGAATTCGTAATGGGGGGGAAGAGAATACTGTACACTGATCAAGGAAGTGGAGGAGGGGTGAAGGAGGAGGATGGGAGTACGGGGAGAAAGTAGAGAATAAATATAAGCAAGAAGGGAGAGGAGTGAGTGAAGAATTAGAGGGAGAGAGGAAGTAATGGGGTATAAGCGTTCCCTTTTCCTGTCCCCTACTCCTTTTTGTTCTTTTCCCATCGACACCTTCCCACTTCTACCCCCTCCATCTCCTTCTCCCCTGCACTCCCCTTCCCCAGTTACATCTACTTCTATTTTCTTGAGATATTTTATAACTTTTTAGCTTATTGTATTATATATATATTTTTTTTGTCTATTTTTATTTGATTTATTTATTTATTTTTTTTTCATGTCTTTCTTTCCTATGTGGAGATTTGTGTCACAGATACGATAAGCGGGTTAAAGAAAAATATATTTAATTACCATGAAGGGAATGAATATTACTGCACACGAGAAAAGAAGAAAGAGGAGAATGATCGAATGAATAAAGAGAGAGAGAGAGAGAGAGAGAGAGAGAGAGAGAGAGAGAGAGAGAGAGAGAGAGAGAGAGAGAGAGAGAGAGAGAGAGAGAGAGAGAGAGAGAGAGAGAGAGAGAGAGAGAGAGAGAGAATGTTGTGTAATAGTGCATTTCCCCCCCAAAAAAAAAAAAAAATCCCACCTCTCTAAGCAACACGAGTATCCATTAGTCAGTATGCATTATCATGTGTGCAAAGTGTTTCGAGGCAATGAATCTAAAAACCTTTGGGGCGTGTACTGTGATGAGGCACAAGTGTTCCAGAGGTGTCATCCCTCTTTCTGTCTCAAGCATCACCTGACGGGCACGTGCAGCTACGAGTTCCCCCGCACTGCAGTGTATAAAAGAGGGCGAGGAGACACGGTTAGTCAGCTTGCTCCAGCGACAGTCCACCGAGCCGTGACAACGTCCTCGTCTGGTGCTCAATTCCTTCGTGAAAGAAAAGGTAATGCCGAAACTTTTCATTCAACTTTAATTCTACAGGTTTCATTTGCATTATATTATGAACACACTCTTTGGTGAATTGTATACAATATCAACTGCAGTTTGTACATTTAATATTGTAGCTTTTTTTTTTTTTTTCCAAACTCTGAACGTAGAATTCATGCTCCGTATTGGCAAATTGCTTATCACTTGTATGTGGAATCCTAGAGCTCGGCGCGCGAGCACACACACACACACACACACACACACACACACACACACACACACACACACACACGATATATCTATCTATCTATCTATCTATCTATCTATCTGTATCTATATCTATCTACATCTATATCTATATCTATCTATATCTAATATATATATATATATATATATATATATATATATATATATATATATATATATATATATATATATATATATATATATATATATATATATATATATATACGAGTATATATATATATATATATATATATAGTCGTTCTGTGGCTTCCCTGCGTCTATCAGTAGCATCTATCAATAAACCGTTGATTATTAATAATAATAACTATAATACTATTATATATATATATATATATATATATATATATATATATATATATATATATATATATATATATATATATATATATATATATATATATATATATATATATGGCATCGCGGGAGGAAAGTCACATATTCTGAGAAATGAAAGATGAAGTCATTAAGTCGGAAATATTCTATGGTGAAATGGTCTAGAAGTTACAGGACATTTATGCACGCGCGTCAGTGGCAAGTGGCTGCACGCAGGTCGTCCCTCAACGTCCAGCTGGTCGCTGTTGCCATATGGCATTCGTTATGTTTTAACTATTATTTACTACAACGATACACTGGGTTCTCGAATTCAATTATATCTTTACTTATGAAAACCTTGATGTGTAATCAAGTAACATCTTCATGATGTCATTGCTGTCCTTTCCTCTCCCCTCCCCTTCGTCAATTCTTAGCGCGTTTACGAGTATATTAAAATATCCCGTATTTTCTAAGGCATGGCGTTAAAAGCATTTGACCATAGAATTTTTTCGACTCAGAGTGATTTGATCTTTCATATCTGAGAATGTGGAGACTAACACTTCGTAAATAACAAGATTCATGAAGATCGTCTTCAGCTTCCAGAGCCCAATGCTGTTAAATTTTTTACTCAAACTCCTTAACACATTGATGAACCATGCAGTGTTTCCTGGAGTGACAGGACAGTCAAGGCCGACCAAAAATGACTGGAGCATTAGTGATCACCTTGGGTTCACTGGTAATGTGTCAAACTTAAGTGTTTACTCTATTTCATGGCCAATTTATCTCGTCTACATATAAATTTCTTAAGCTTTCCATGATGCTCCAAAAATGTGGGGTATGACACTAGTGGACAGCGATGAGGATCCAGAACGGTCCTGATTGTCACTTGACTTCCAGAAGAGAGAGACGTGACCAAACTCTACTAAACTAAATGGTCTCAGAGAGGAGACGGGCTTCCCAGAGAAGAGACGCAAAATGTAGAGATACTTTTAGTGTTTCGGTAATGGAAAATTGCAACACCAGAAACTTCTCTAAATGGAAACAAAAAATCAATGTAACGACAGGACAGCCGCAGCCGATCGAAAATCATTTGGTTATTGCGATTGTTTTGACCTGATTGGTAACGTGTCTGACTCGCTTGACTACTAATGTCCACGTTGGGAGTTAAAACCTCTGCGGCGTGTCTCTCAAAGCCAATTTATCGTGTCTTCAGATCCACTTCTCAGTGTTTCCATGATGCTCCTGCAGGAGGCATGACAGTTTCAAACACATGTCAAACACATTGGTAATACACTAACGTCCTGATAGGATAATGATTTTGGCAATGTTGTTTTGAATAATCGACTGAAATGTAACTTGGTTATATTTCATTTACTTATTAGCGATAGTATTCCCTACACTAGTTGATGTTCCCTGTTTCCTATAGAAATCCATAACATTTAATACCGAGGGTAACAAAGATCAGGATTAAAAATATGAATGAAACATCTTTACCATGACGTATTGTGGAACTAATCATCTGCATCTTCTACTTTCAGTACAATGTTCGTGTTGTCAAAGGACGTGCTTGTGGGAGTGGTCTGCCTCTTGGTGGTACTCCAAGCACAGGTATCTCAGTCCCAGGGCGCTAGAAAATGTGTAAAGAAAATGAATCCGGGAGACTCAAAAACGGTCAAGATTCCGTGCAACGGGCAAACTAAAGGCTGCAAGCCATTCTGCAAGAAGTAAGATGGTAGAACTTTGTGGAGAGAGGAAGGGGATAGGGAGAAGAAAGGATAGGAGAGAGAAAAGGTGATGAAATTAATCAATAACAATGAAGAATATGCTCACACACACAGAATAATAATGATAATAATAATAATAAAATTACATAAACAAAATAAAGATTAATATAATGCAAATAAATGAATAAATACAAGTAAAGTCTCACCACCGACATGTACTCCTTACTAGACAGTCCTGCTTAGTATCGTACGTAAAACACACACACACACACACACACACACACACACACACACACACACACACACACACACACACAGTTCACAAGCTTAGTAACGTCCTCTTCTGTCACTTGGTAAATTTTATTTCGCGCCCGCTCGAGTGCAAGATGCAACATTTGCATTATACGCACACCTGTGCCACATTACACTTTTTGGTACGTGTAGATAACCCTGAGTTAAGTCACCACTACTATTCTCGATCTATAATGGGCTGTGGGGTCATGCAGTCAATGATCACCATCAGGATGTGAGGTAACCAGCATATGGTGTGCACAAGGCAAGGTACACTGACTGGAATGAATAGCGTTGGGGCCCCACGGACTGCTGCCTCATTACAAGGCGCCAAGCAAGGCTGCTGCACTATCCGTGAACATCCTCACTGTGCCTCCATCTACAATAACCACTCATCATATGATTAACCACCAAGAATTTACACATTCCATCACGAACAAAATTAGCCTTCTCCTCTCTGACTACAAAATAAAATGTAGTTTTTCGAGCAGGCTTCGGCCACAGGGAGCACTTTTCTATTCTGCTGTTCTCTCTTCTATTTGTAGTTAGTATAATATAATCAAGCAGTATAAAAAGGACATAAAAGTCTGGCTATTTATAATACCGGATAATGAAATTTCTATTTCTACTTATGACGCAAAAAGAGCAAGCTAACATACTCCACTTCTGTGATGAGCAACATAAGGAGAGGGACTTTGAAACCTATTTCCGGAACCCGCATCAAATTTGTTATACTGCATAACTTTGAATTATGATGCCAATATTTAACATTCTCTCTCTCTCTCTCTCTCTCTCTCTCTCTCTCTCTCTCTCTCTCTCTCTCTTTCTCTCTCTCTCTCTCTCTCTCTCTCTCTCTCTCTCTCTCTCTCTCTCCCCCCCCAGAGAATGCGACGGCTACATCTTCATGTGTGAGGGAGGTCATCTGGAGGCAGACATGCAGAATGTCAACTTGGACTGTGATTTAGAAAAGATTGTGGTGAATGACGGTTCAGGCCCAGTGAGGTGAGTGATTATGTGTATTAGTTATTCATAGTGTACAGGATGACCAAAATTCGTCTTCTTCGGTTTCTATATCTACCTTTAACCAACTAAGTCCTCAATCTTTGACTCTCTCCACCTCTGTGTTCTGGTAGTTTAGAGAGTCAGTACATTTTGGTCTTCATTACACTGTACTCGTGACTTGTCGCATTCTTTCTTCCTCTCTCTTCCCCAACCAGCATGTGCGATCCGATGGATGATATCACTGCGGGAGAGAAGCTTACCATCCGATACAAGAAATTAGGAGACGCCAGTTTCTTTGATGATGGCAGTTGCACAAGTACAAAACCTTGCAGATGCTCCTACACTGTGACATGTGTGGGTGAAACTACCACTACTGATGCTACTACTACTCCTACTACTACTACTGCTTCTACTACTACTGTTACTCCTTCTACTACTACTGATACGTGTCCCTAAGGTGACACTGGATTATGGTGACAGAATGCTGATGATGACCACTGTGATGACCAAGATGATGATTATAAACTTATGACCAAAACACACTATTGCACGTTAACGCACCAGCACAAATATAAAACGATACCAGCAAGAAAACATCTTTCCTTGTACCTTGTCCTTGTAAATTTACGTACATCTGGTAAGGGATCATGAGGAGCATGGCAAGAAGTGTCGTAATCCGATAGTTACTGTCGCTATTGTATTTATTTATAGGAATGCTACATTATATTGCATTATTATAAGTAACGTGATACTAACGACCATATTCAGAAACACATTGCTCTCTCAACACGACTATTTTCAAAGGCCACAAAGATGATTAGCCGGGTTCTCATTAAGAGTGCTTCTTCTGTTAATAGCGTAGAAATTTTGTTGATCTGTCACTCAAACAGTAAAAAAAAAAAAAAAAAACACCATTAAAATCCTACGTCACATCAACAAGAGTCTTTTGAAAGTAATAGAGTTGCGGCGCAGAAGTTTTTCAGAACATGATCCTAAGACGTGCATTATAAAAGTTTCCTTGCTCTGGGCGTCGCAGCACGGGAGAAGGGAGAAGGTGAAGAGAGAAAGGAAGCAGGGTGTTGCCTTATAGAGAACGTGTCCCCGTCAATGTCCAGTCTTCCAGTATCAGAGGAACAGAACAAAGCTAATTACTCAGAAAGCTTGCCCAAACACTCTCCTTCTGCAGTTTCATCACCAGGAGGGAGGGGTGAGGGAGGAGGGGGAGCATACAGGTACATATATGGGGATGAAAAATATGGCCTGGGTATTTTTTTATTTTCTATTTATTTATTTATTTTTGAGTGGTGGGGATGGGAAATATGTGGAGGTGGGATAGTATGGATAAATGACAAACTAAGATGAGATAGCTTGTGCCAATTCATTCTTTCCATTATTTGTGTTTTCCAGTGATCTACTTCGCTTTTTTAATTGTCAGGGAAAGACTTTTCCCTGTTACCCTTACCTACAACCTGTACAAAGGTAAGGCAAAACAGACTAAATGGGAGTCATAAAAGATAGAAAGTGTTGAACATGGCTGAAAAATATAACAACTGACCTACTTGATAGTCACCTATCTTCTTATCAGATAAGGCTTAACAAGAAAAAAAAATGCGATGTATGAACCATGGATGGATGCTCAACCTGTACAATCCCGCATGTGTCTCCTTTAAGAAGAAAAAAAAAAAGGGTAAAAAAAGGATAAACTCATTAAACTTTCCTGTTCGGAAGAAAAAAAAAAAATAATAAGACTGCTACATAAGTAAAAGCTACATTTCTGAAATCTACCTCTGGAATGCAGAGTCGTTTTTTGTCATACGAGTATACATTACACAGTTTACAGGTCTTGATGCAGGGATGGTACGCACGATGCTAATCTCTAGCACTAGGAATCTAACCTCTCACTTAATTTCTGGGATGGACAAACGATTTTTTTTTTTCACTTTATTTATTTATTTATTCTCTCTCTCTCTCTCTCTCTCTCTCTCTCTCTCTCTCTCTCTCTCTCTCTCTCTCTCTCTCTCTCTCTCTCTCTCTTTTTTTATTATTATTATTATTATTATTATTTTTTTTTTTTGTGCAATAAGAATTATAATTATTAGCGTCAGATATCGAAATTAAGAGATGATGTGCGAGAAAAGGCCGCTGGTCACCGCGCCGCACGCTGCTCTCAGGCAGTGCGAGGCGATTTCTCTCTCTCTCTCTCTCTCTCTCTCTCTCTCTCTCTCTCTCTCTCTCTCTCTCTCTCTCTCTCATCCTCGCGCGACACGGTGTAGTGAGAAGAAACACGGCCTGACACGCACACAGGAGGATATTAGTGATCAACAGTTTATTCTTTTTCTTCAGGAGGTACACAAGCAGAGATTGTTTCAATGTCTTCTTTCCTCTCGTCTTTTCTTAGGAAGGTAAAAAGAAAGAAAAAAATGGAATACCTCAACTAAAACTATTGTCTTTTCCAGTAGGTAAAGAAATAGAAGTACCTTCAACAATTATTTAATTTCCCTTAGCTTTCCTTCAGAAGTTAAAGGTGTCAGTGATAGGGGAGTCGTCTCGGGTAGCTGTGAGAGACGCGATTCGCGAGGAAGCAGAGGACAGGAACGGCACTGCTCTATCTCACCTGCTGTTAGCAAGGCGAGTCACGTTTCAACAGTTTCACCTAATGGTCAGGTACCTTCAGATGTTGGTTGGCTCGGTCATGCACCAGGTCACGCACGTGTTGCATTTGCTTCGTTAAATCGGAGTCTAGCGGCAGGCTCACGTATGCAGTGTCACGCGTAGGACAACCATACGGTATAGCGGTTTTTGTACATCACAACATTACAGTACAGCACACCAAGTCACGGAACTACAGCGGTTTTTTGTACAGAATTACAACACAGCACACCAAGCCACGGAACCAATACAAACTAAAAAAAATAAATAAATAAAATAAACAAATAAATAAATAAATAAAGGATAATGTAACAATCTGCGAGGTCTAAAAAGCATCAGGAAAAGAATTATTAAAAAAAAACTGAAAGTCACTATCATGAGAAAAAAAAAATACGGAAAAAAATAAATGTCAAAGTTAACCCTTTCAATGAGATACGAAAAAATTAGCAACACCAGAATTAATGCATGAAATCTTTATAAGCATCTACAAAAAAAAAAATTTTGTAATTTCTGTCCAGTTTAGAGATTGGAGGTGGCTGTAGAACAAGTGAAGATGTCTCAGAGTGATTAGCAATTTAGGAAAGATGTAACAAATATCAGTCACTAGCAACGACACAACTGGAGTGCATGTGAAGGCATCTCTTTTACGTCACACTGGAACACTAAAATGCTAGAAAATATTTGATCTTCAGACATCAATAACAAATTACAGTGTACAAAGTCAAGTTAGTTTTTCTATCACTTGACACAGATTGGAAATAATTATATTTTATGATGTAAAAAAAAAAAAAAAAAAAAAAAAATATATATATATATATATATATATATATATATATATATATATATATATATATATATATATATATATATATATATATATATATATATATATATATATATATTCTGCATTTCGTATATCCCTTGCCTCCCTCCTTCCCACCCCTCATTAAAATGCTCTCCCATTTTCTCTCTCGCGTCCGCCACACAGACAGTACAAACACCACTGCAGAAAATAATGAATTTGTCCCCCCCCACTCTCTCTCTCTCTCTCTCTCTTTCTTTCTTTCTTTCTTTCTTTCTTTCTTTCTCTCTCTCTCTCTCTCTCTCTCTCTCTCTCTCTCTCTCTCTCTCTCTCTCTCTCTCTCTCTCTCTCTCTCTCTCTCTCTCTCTTTTATGCAACTCAAGCAGCTCCATCCAATGTTCCTTATTTTATTTATCTTTTCTAAATCTGATGTTCTCCTTTATATGAAACGTTTAATCATTAAGCGAAACAAAATAAGAAAAAAAGAAAAATAAATAAAGAATGAACTAGGGTTATTACCTAACACAATGAACGATGTAATGGCTTTCTCTTCAAAGCTTATCTCTCTCTCTCTCTCTCTCTCTCTCTCTCTCTCTCTCTCTCTCTCTCTCTCTCTCTCTCTCTCTCTCTCTCTCTCTCTCTCTCTCTCTCTCAAAAGACTGAAAAGTAAATGATGGAACATATACGTTGAGATACATTTTCAAATTTCGACACCGCAATGTTCGTTCTAAAATATCCTGGACGCTTTACATCTTTTGTCAGCTTGCGCCTCCTTGTGCTGAGGGAATCACTAAGAATGTTATGCACTTATTCTTTTCTTCTTCCTTTTCCCCCCTTTTTTATTTATTTTGTGCCCTCTCACGGACTCCCCACGTTCCAGATAAACTAACATTTACACAATTCCGCGCAAAGTGAAAACAGTGTGCTTGGGAAGTTAGTACAGTTAGCCATGCAGATGCGCTGTGTACTACAAAAAATGCTAAAAATGCTAAAAATGCTAAAAATGCTAAAAATGCAGCATAGGAGTGTTCAGTTCGGCTCACTGCAGCACGGGTGGAAACAACAGACGAAGGACGAAAGATTATCTCAGCTCCCTTTCATGAACAATCGCATTAAACATTTCTGCGCATTTTTGACTGATGGTGTTATAAATTACAAGAGCAGTGAGTGTGAATGAACAAGTAGTCAGAATAAATAAAAAGAGGTGGACAGCCGACCTTCATGAACATACGCATTACATATTCCTGGTGACTTTATATGCGTGTTTTCAGCTGAACGCTTCATACATTACAACAAGAGTGCGTGTGAATGAACAAATAGTCGACATGAATAAAAATTGATGGGCAGTAGACTTTCATGAACATTCGCATTATACATTGGCTTATGTCTAAAAGTATTAAAAAATTACTGTATTGAGTCGGATAAAGTACATAACTAAATAAAAAATAAATGTACAGTTATACTTACCTCAGTTACTGTTAACGAATACTCGAATTAAATATTTTTTTAGTAACCATCCACCAAATTAACTTACCATACAGGTTAATAAAAAATTACTTTGATGCAAGTCAATAAATACATAATTATATATGAAAAAAATACATAAATTAGTTAAACATAAGAAAAACTGAAAAAAATCTTGCAAACCAAATCAAAGCAAGCATTTGAAAGTTTTAACAATTATAACAGCAAATGTAAGCTGATACATGATGTAACAAAGACAAAAAGCAAATTCTAGATTAAACTACTACTACTACTACTACTACTACTACTACTACTACTACTACTACTACTGCTACTTCTAACATGAAAACATGGCTCTGAATTTTGAGAACCACGTGTGCATCATTGTATGGAAGCAATACTTAACATAACAAAATAAATACAATAAAGACAAATAACGACATAAACTCATGAAAACAATAAAAACAATTTAAACTGTGAATCTAAAAACAAAAAATAAAAAAAATATACAAAACATCGTAGTAGTGCCAGCAGAGTGAATGAACACAAAAATTATATAAAAACAATTGGAGTAGTGAATACAAATTAATACATATCGGAACTGAAAAAAAGAACAGATAAATGTGCAAAACAAATAGATGTTAAAAAATAAACATCAACTAAAGTGAAAGAAAATGGAATGCCACATGTAAACCTGCCATGAGTGTCGGGGTTGATTTACACCACAAGCATGTTTAGTTACGGTTCGCTGAGTTATGCTTGAAATTTTCAGCTCCCTAAATTAATATGTTGTGTGGTGGTGAGACGCACGCGGCCTCCTCCACTTGCTTCCCTTCCTCCCTGAGCATCGCGCTTCTGTGGGGCAAAGAGAGTTAAACCTCGCCTCCCTATAAATATCAAACCAATTCATCCCTTCTTGTTCATTCTTTATGTAAGAGGGGCACTGGCTCGCTTATTTTTTAACTATCAAAATTCAATAATTACGCTGGTACACATTGGGAAAGGGTGCAAAGGGTTTAATTATACACAACACGTATGTATTAAAAGTAATACAAATATATATATTTTTTATTATTTTCCGTCATACTTGTAAAGGAATGAGGTGGTGATGGCCATTCACTTTGTGGTGTCGAATCCTCTTTCTTCGATTCACTTAGCAGGTTCGAATCCTGCTTCTTCGATTCGCTGTGGAGTTTCGAATTCCCTTCCTTCTTCGATTTATTGAGCAGATTCAAATCCTATTTTCTTCGATTTTCCATCAAGTAGTCATATCGTCATGCTGTGGGCCACATTCTCAAAACACTGCACCGCACTTCCACTACTTTAAAAGGCCTCTAATTAAAGTTTCAAGGTTTTTTTTCATTATTTTTTTATTGTTCTAGTGATAGTGACAAAAGTTTTACATTATTAACTGGAGAAGCACTCTTGAGAACCCGGCAGATCATCTGTGGTCTTTGAAAAATAGTCGTGGTGAGAACAGTAGTGTAGGGGTCAGAATGTGAATGAAACTACATACGTAATATGTCTGTTATTTATTCTCTCTCTCTCTCTCTCTCTCTCTCTCTCTCTCTCTCTCTCTCTCTCTCTCTCTCTCTCTCTCTCTCTCTCTCTCTCTCTCTCTCTCTCTCTCTCTCTCTCTCTCTCTCTCTCTCTCTCTCTCTCTCTCTCTCTCTCTCTCTCTCTCTCTCTCTCTCTCTCTCTCTCTCTCTCTCTCTCTCTCTCTCTCTCTCTCTCTCTCTCTCTCTCTCTCTCTCTCCGCAATTCTATGTTCAAATGTTTTCCTCCGCGCGTCCCTCGCCTTCCTTTCCTTCCCTTCACGCCGCCGCGGGTGACCTCAGGCGGCAAGTGCTCCCTGGTGTCTACTCTGAAGCCCCCTAACCGATCTGTTGGGTGGAGACTGCACAGGGGTGGCGTAAGGCGTGGTGGGGCAAGGCAAGGCAAGGCAAGGCAAGGCAAGGCAAGGCAAGACAAAGCAAGGCAAGACAAAGCAAGGAAAGGCAAGGCAAGGCAGGGCAAGGCAGGCAAGGCAGGGCAAGGCAGGCAAGGCAGGGCAAGGCAAGACAAGGCAGGGCAAGGCAAAACAAGGCAGGGCAAGGCAAGACAAGGCAGGGCAAGGCAGGCAAGGCAGGGCAAGGCAAGACAAGGCAGGGCAAGGCAAAACAAGGCAGGGCAAGGCAAGACAAGGCAGGGCAAGGCAAGACAAGGCAGGGCAAGGCAAGGCAGGGCAAGGCAAGGCAAGGCAGGGCAAGGCAAGGCAGGGCAAGGCAAGGAAAGGAAAGGCAGGGCAAGGCAAGGCAGGGCAAGGAAAGGAAAGGCAAGGCAGGGCAAGGCAAGGCAAGGAAAGGCAGGGCAAGGCAAGGCAGGGCAAGGCAAGACAAGACAAGGCAAGGCAAGGCAAGACAAGGCAAGGCAAGGCAAGACAAGGCAGGGCAAGGCAGGGCAAGGCAAGACAAGGCAGGGCAAGGCAAGCAAGGAGAGGGCATGAACTACTGAATCCTTGGCGTAGCGAATCACGTAAAGCAGAATGAGACTTTCCAGACAACGTCATCTTTAAAATGTCCGGGAAGCGTCCTAGAAACTTATAAAAACTTCTTACCGCTCCCTCGGTCTTGTAAATCCTAAATACTGAGAGAAACATTACTATTTCACACATTTCTCTAATTCCTAAGTATGTCTGTGCATCAGTAATCTATGCTTTACTATTAGTGATGGTGATTAATATGTACATCATTAATTTCATTAAAAGGACTATATTTATCAAGACTCCACTGAAATTTTCTCTTAAATAGCTTCAAAACACTACTATTCCACACACTTCGCTAATTCCTAATTATATTTGTGCATCAGTAATCTATATGATGGTGATTAATACATACATCATTTATTACCTTATAAAAAAGACTATTTATCAACACTACACTGAAATTTTTCCTTAAACAGCTTTAAAACACTACTATTCCACACATTTCTCTAATTCCTAAGTATATTTTGTGCATCAGTAACCTATGTGATGGTGATCAGCATGTACATCTTTAATGCCACCTAAATTCTTCTTCAGATAATTTCCCTGTGAGGCATTAGGTTAAGTTACGCTACGGTGCAGGAATTAAACATTGGGAGAAATATCGACAGTGACATTCGTGAGAGCAGTTTTCTTGGGTGGAGTTAGGTTAGGTTACGTTACGCTGGGTGAGTTAATCAATGGGAGAATTATCTACAGTGACGTGAGAGGAATTTTCTTGGGTCGAGTTTGCAGAGAAGCGAATAATCTGCAAACTGTGTGACGCGGGAGCAAATGAACCTTGGAGAGCACAGTGCCATTTACGAGCAGCCTTTACGGGCCGGTTATCCTCCCCAAAAGTAGCAGGTGGCAGGGGACGGCAGCCAAGTCTCGCAGCCTCCGCCACTACTCTGTTCCCTCGGGAGTCGCAGAAAACGTACTCTTGCAGCGAACTAGACTAAGCTCTCCTGTACATACTGCGAAGATAGGGACACACACACACACACACACACACACACACACACACACACACACACACACACACACGGAAAGGGATTGGATGAAAGAAAAGAACAACGAATTCACCGTCGAAAGAAAAAAAAAAGCTGAGGAGAGCGAATTCCCTTTTTAAAGCGACGCAGCTTATGTGAATTCCAGTGCCGTGTGTGTGTGTGTGTGTGTGTGTGTGTGTGTGTGTGTGTGTGTGTGTGTGTGTGTGTGTGTGTGTGTGTGTGTGTGTGTGTGTGTGTGTTACGGATCTGCTTCGATGATGAAATGGGATATGATGTGTTTTCTTTGCTATTTTCCCACCCATTATCATCATCTCACTGCCACTTCTTCGTTTTTTTGTCGCGCAACTCGAGACAAGCGACACTAAACCTTCTCTCACCGACACCCACGCTCCGGGCCTGAAATGACGCCGTCCAGCCGTCCGCTATTAGTTTCCCAAGTCCCGCCATTACTGGACTGAAAAACCTGCAACGGACTGGATGGGGGTGTTGAGTCGTTCTGAGCGTATCCGTTGCCTGCGAAATGTGTGCATTCCTGGATACACACACACACACACACACACACACACACACACACACACACACACACACACACTTCGTAGGCATGCTAATTAACTAACATTTACCTTTCTTATTGCATTCAGCACCACTTAACACCTATGCATAAAACATACTTTCTTTATTCACCAGCTTTTAAATAAATCGCAAAATAAAACGCATTAAAACAACAGGTAGCGTCATTGTATCTCACCTGGCGGACACGAGGCTGGGCAGACAGGATAGACTCCATATCTACCTGCGCCTCTACCTGTGTGCGAGGAAGCTCATTCATCCAGGAGGTACTCATCACTTCTCCCCTCCCTTCCCTCCTCCTATCTATAATGAGATCACGCGAGACACAACCACCGCCTTTGTCTCATAAGCAGCGCAATTATTCTCGACCAAACGTCTATCTAGGAGGAAAAACAAGACCAACATGTGTGAGAAGTCTACGGAAGGATCCACCGCGGTACGTTTGCTTACTGTGGCTCGAGGATGTGGCGAGAGCATTATGATTTTGATTGTTGTTGTTGTTGTTGTTGTTGTAAGTAAGAAGGAAAAGCAGTGATAATTACTACTACGAAGAGAGGATCTGATAGAGGTCCTTATAACAAAAAGACATAAACAAATCTCTCAGGATAGCACAGGAAATAACGGGTTCAAACTTAACTTAAATTTAGAAAAGACTGGAAGGAATTTGTTCTTAAATTGAGTGGTGGATGAATGAAATCGACTAAGGTTGTTAGTGCTGAGTGGGATAAGTTCTTTACTAAAAAAAAAAAAAAAAACTGTACATATGTAAAATATTCCTTTGAGGTCTCAGGAGTGCAGCAGAGATAATACTAATATTTAATAAAAAATAAATAAAAATTTAAAAACACTTTTTCGATTGATGTATACTTTTTATATAAATATTCTTCTATTGCTTTTCATGATATACTTATCTGTAACATTAGAGAAAAATTTTTGTTCACAAAAAAATTGATTTTTTTTTTTTTTGTGTAGGTCCGAACCTGTGCTAAAAAAAAAAAAAAACATGATAAAAAAAATTCAATTTAAAATTTTTCACGTGATAAGATATATTCTTTACTTAAAGAAGAACCACTATGCATATGGAAAATAGTCTTTTGAGTTCTTAGGAGTGCAGAGCAAATAATAATCATATTTCACTTAAAAAAAAAAATTCGAAGACAATTAAAAACTTATATTTTTATTGATATATACTTTTTACCTTCTACTTCGCATGATTTAATTATATGTAACCTTACAAAAAATTATCGCAAAAAATTAAAATTTTTCGTACACGTCTAGACCTTTGTTAAAAAAGCGCGAAAAATCTCAATTTAAAAATTCTTATCTGATAAATGGGTTATCTTCTTTACTAAAAAAAAAAATATATATATATATATATATATATATATATATATATATATATATATATATATATATATATATATATATATATATATACATATGTAAAATTGTCTTTTTGAGTTCTTAGGAGTGCGGTACAGATAATAATCATATTTAACTTAAAAAACAAGACACTTAAAGAAACACTTTGTGATTGACATACTTTTTATATCTATATTCTTCTACTTTTTATAATTCAATTATCTGTAACCTTAGAAGAAAAAAATTATTGCAATTATATATTATATATATTATATATATTATAAATTTTTCTTATACATGTCCAGACCTGTATTAAAAAGTGAAAAAAATTCAATTTAAAAAATTTTATCTGATAATTGTGATATGTTCTTTACTTAAAAAAAAACATTATACATATCTAAAATAGTTTTTTTGAGTTCTTAAGAGTACGGTACAAATAATAATCACATTTCAAATTTAAAAAGATGGAGACACTTGAAAACACATTTTTCAATTCATACATACATTTTATATCAATATTCTTCTAATTTTCATGATTTAATGATCTGTAAGGACTGATGAAAATTTTTTTCGCAAATTAAAAAGAAAATTGTACAGATGCAGACCGTTTTAAAGGATTAGACATACTGAAGGATGATAGGTGGAAACAGATAGGTATGTTTCATGAAGGCACTGCCGCGTGTAGGCCTCACGATATCCTGCAGCTTCCCTTATTTACTCATGCTTTTATGTATCAGTAATCTAGTTAATGCAACAGTAATATGCATAGTTTTTCTTATTTACTAAAGTCTTTATAAATCAAGAATCTAAATAATGCAACAAAATTATACAATCATACACACCTAAAAATGATAAAATAAAAACATTGAATCTTCCAATGAGAAAAAAAAAAAAAAAAGAATTCTCGAGTTACTGCGACGAACTGAAGAGATGAGACGCAATGTGGATACTTGGTGATACGAATGATACATTTTCCCTACGCTCTCAAGCTGATGGAAAGCCTGTGTGTGGATCTATCCAATCACTACTTCGCGAACACAGACAGACGGTGAGATTTTCCGGCAAAGGCAGGAAATGTTAGTGGTTTTAGGATTATAATATATATATAATCTCTCTCTCTCTCTCTCTCTCTCTCTCTCTCTCTCTCTCTCTCTCTCTCTCTCTCTCTCTCTCTCCTCTCCACAGCCTCTCTCTCTTTTCACTGCCCCTCCACGTGCTCCCTTCATTAATCAAGGCTTATGCCCCTCCCAGGACTTTTTACTTCCACGGACTAATCTCTTTTCCCCTGTTATCCTCCTTTTGCCTCTCGCTTCTTCACCGTAAGTTAAGGAAAATGGGATTCCTTGAAGGTATAGATTAAAACCTCAACCTGTAACAAAGTAAGGGGAAGGCAGAGAGAGTGAGAGTGAATAAAAAGAACAAATAAAAAGGGATTTCTTGTGATTGCTAATGACATACAATATCTCATTTCAGCCTCAGAAGTACAGTAAATTTGTCATATTTGTTTTTACTTTTTTTTTCTCTCCTTTTCTCTCTCATTTCATCTCAAAGAACACGTGTTTCTATCTGTGTATCTTTTTTAACCTTAGAAGTCCTCTTGGAACTTACAGAAGGAATCCATCATAAGTCAAAACTGTGTGAAACGTGAGACTCTTCAACCGAGGATATTAGGAGACGGAACCCTCGACTCACTGACTGAAAGAAAGCAACCATAAAACTTTGAAAAAATCGACTAATCTCAGCCTGGTGGATTATATATATATAAAGGCCGCTCCAGAATTCAAAGGTGGAGCCAGAGGGGAAGTGGTGCTGGGTGACGTGTCTTTGATCTTAAGGGATATGTCTCTATTTCAGGTTTAGTTTGCTGTGAGGAAGAGATGTCATGTTTACTTTCATTGCTAGAAAAGCGTATATTCACCTAATTTTTTTAGTTTTATCGGTGAGAAAGACGTCATTTTTTTCTTTCATTCCTATAAACACATATTTCTGTATAAGTTCAATTTTGTGTACGAAAGAGATATGTCATGTGTTTCTTTCATCACAACAGACACATTTCTATATCACGTTTATTTCGTAGATGAGGGAGATATGTCATGTCTTTCGTTTTTAATCTCTGTAGACAAATTTCTACCTCATGTTTATTTTGTCCATGATTAAGAGGTGTCATGTCTTCTTTTCCTCACTACAGACACATTTCTACTCCATGTTGATATTGTCAGTGAGGAAGAGATGTTATGTTCTTTCTTTCATTGCTACCGACACGTGTTCCCATCTCCTTTTTTACTTTGGAAACGAAGAAGAGAAGTTATAATTTTTCCACGTCTAATCCCTATGGACATTTTCTTTCTTCCTCTAGTTTGTTCTGCCTTTTTGGGATGAGCTACATTTTCATCCTCGGAGAATTTCCACGTGCCGTGACATGTGACAGAACACAAGAACAGAAAGGAAACGTAAAATGAGAAAGACAGAAAAGTAGAATACAGGAAAGTAAAAATAACTATAAAAAAACAATAAAAAGTAAAAACACAAAGAAAGCAATGTATGATAAACACAAACTATAAATATGATTAGAACACGAAAACATACAGCAAGAGAAGCTGCAACACGCCATCAAGCCTACACGTGGCAGTCTCCGTCATTTTGCTAATACTGATAAATGACAATTTCCACCATTAAGTAAGGACAGTAAAGGAGAGAAATTGAGAAATGTTCTTTACCTAAAGAAGAACAATTTTATATAGTTAAATATTATTTACAATTATTAGGAGTGGAACATATATAATAATCATATTTCACTTTAAAATAAAGTAAAGACACTTAAAAGAAAGC
This sequence comes from Scylla paramamosain, assembly GCF_035594125.1. Taxonomy (NCBI): domain Eukaryota; kingdom Metazoa; phylum Arthropoda; class Malacostraca; order Decapoda; family Portunidae; genus Scylla; species Scylla paramamosain. Next base: position 17,910,664 of record NC_087168.1, read on the forward strand.
TTATATATATATATATATATATATATATATATATATATATATATATATATATATATATATATATATATATATATATATATATATATATATATATATATATATATATATATAATTTCATTATCCCTTATATAAGAGGAAAGTTTTTCATCCCCAAAATTTTTATTTATTTTTATTTATTTATTTATTTTTTTTTTTTGTAGGACCGGGCATGTCAAAAAGGTGAAAAAAAAAAAAACAGTTTAAAGATTTTTCCCTGTTGTTGTAAGGATTACATATCTTTCCACTATTCACATTCCCTCCTGACATTTCCGTACATCCGTGTGTTCGAAGACCCTACATTTGCTCATATTCTTTTTGATCAGTGGTTCTTGATTATGGCTCAGTTTGTCTTTGGCTCATTCTTCTTCATATATCCTTACTATGGATCATTTTGTTATGCCTCTCTTATCTGTGGCTTATTTGGCTTGCGTCCATCTGCTTCCCGCATCCCGCGACAGTAAAATACAGCGTCTTGAAAGCCGCCGTCAAAACAAAGACCTCCTCGCTTAGCGCCGCCTGCCGACACATTACTCTTCGCTCAGCGGGGCTTCTTCCTCTTCCCGGGCCGCGGCTGTGCTACACTCGCCAGGGAAGAAAACAACTGCTTAACGTTCACATCACGCTGGGTTTTCATTTATTTACTCTTGATTTATCTATTTATTTTATAGTTTCTATTTTTTATTTTGGCTGCCTTTTTACTTATTACTACTACGAGTACTATCTTCATTATCGTAGTTATTATTATTGTTATTTTATTATTCTTTATTGTTATTATTATTATTATTATTATAATTATTATCATTATTATCATTAGAAGTAGTAGTAGTGCTAGTAGTAGTAGTATCGACATCATTATCATATTACTACTACTGCTGCTACTGCTGCTGCTGCTGCTGCTGCTGCTGCTGCTGCTGCTGCTGCTGCTGCTACTACTACTACTACTACTACTACTACTACTACTACTACTACTACTACTACTACTACTACTACTACTACTACTACTACTACTACTACCACCATCATCACCACCACCACCACCACCACCAACAAAATCACTACTACGGTTACTATTTTACTTATCGAATCTTAAGATAAGTGTGATTTGCAGTCGATCTGTTAAATGCGAACTCTACCATGCTACAGATAACTGAAGGAGAGCACCAACCCTTGGAAGAGAGATGATAGACTGAGCTGAAGCTTACTGATGAAAACTTAGATATAAAACGAAAATATTACGGTGGAAAAGATGCAGAGAAAAGAAACATTTAGAACTCTCTCTCTCTCTCTCTCTCTCTCTCTCTCTCTCTCTCTCTCTCTCTCTCTCTCTCTCTCTCTCTCTCTCTCTCTCTCTCTCTCTCTCTCGCACACATACAAAGAATAGTCAATGTCAGTTCGCAGGGTGTGTGTGTGTGTGTGTGTGTGTGTGTGTGTGTGTGTGTGTGTGTGT
>NC_087168.1:17917149-17954649 GCF_035594125.1 Scylla paramamosain
TTCTCTAAAAACACCAAAATATGATGCATCTAATGAGGCAATATGGCAGACCTAACCCTTCGCCTTCCAGTCACAGTCCACAAGGAACACTCATCCCTACAGATTTCCGTGCAAGCGTTATGACTTTCCACAAGGTCGGGCTCTTAAGGGAATAGGGAGATTAATAATATGGATCACTAACTTCTGTCCGGAGAGCGTGAGAGGAGAAGGAAGCGGGAGGGGGATATTGATGAGACGGTCTTTGCCACACGCTTCATGATCTACGTGGTGTTTCTTATATTTTCTTTTATGCGCACACAGGAATGGACAGATCAGTGACATGGATCGCTAACTTGAGCCCGGCGAGGCGAGATGAAGCAAGGGAAGAATATTAATAATGCTTTTCATCACCCACGCAGGAATCGCTGAGTCTCACACGCCTCTTGAACAACGCGCGTTTTTTCTTATTATTACATTCATTTTTCGATATCGATCACTAAAATCCGTCTGGGAAATCGCGAGGAAAGATGACGCAAATGGGAATACTAATAAGATTTTATTATTTTTTTAATCGCCCACGCAGGACCCGCGAAATCTTGCACGCCTTAAGACTAACGCAGTGGTCTCTCTTCTGATTATATCAAGTTTTCCACACACAAAGGAAGATATAAAGCGGTATTAAGGGTAATAGTAAAATAAGCCGTTAATTGCTCCTCCCGAAATAAACAAGTGGGGTAAGGTTAAGATAAATTTAGTTCCTGGGAAGCTCTGAAACTCTCTCTTTCTTTTAGGAGTTAAGTCATATGACAGCGTAGAATTATAACAAACCATGTCCCATATTTTAAAACGCTTTGTTCCCTCATAAGGATTTTTAATGGCCACAAAAGATTAGTCAGACTCTCATGAATTCTTTTCTCTCATAAAGAATCCTTGTTCAACGGACGATAATCATGAAAACAACTTGCATATTATAAAACTTCCACAAGAGCTAGTCGAGAAGTACCGAAGACGTCGAAGTGTCTGAGAGTGCGGTAAATTACTTAGTGAATATTTGTGATTATATTACTCTGTTGCTGTCTAGTTAACCTGGCGCGTCGTGATTTAAAACCCTGCAATCTTGTAACTGCTATTTATACATTATTACGCATTTACCTTGGAACACACCTGTCTATCAGTCTTGCCCTGATGAAGTAATAGTTATGATGATTTTGACAGCGCACGCACACACACACACACACACACACACACACACACACACACACACACACACACACACGTATTTATGGAAATGTCATCGCAAACATCAACAAAGTCTGGAATGTTTACAATTTATAGTGGTCGTTTGTTTGCGAAAGTGTGAACCAGCCAGTGGAAACAATCGCCCATTAAGTCAGTAACGGGGCATAAACTATACAGGGATAAGTGAGACACACACACACACACACACACACACACACACACACACACACACACACACACACACACACACACAGGATAGAAAGAGAAACTAAGATTTGATTTAGTATATTTTGCCACCTTCCTACGACTTTTAACTCCTAGAAGAGAGAGTTTCAGATCTCAGAAACTAAATGAGGTTAGTTAAAGTTTGGTAGATTGGGTTAAGAAAGATTACATTAGAAATAGATTAAGGTTGCCTTACGTCAGGTACATTGGGTTAATTAAGGTTTTAAATTGTATTAAGGCTAGGTTAGGATGGATAGATTAAGTAAGGTTACATTGAACTATGTTAGTGAAGTTAAGATTAACCGAATCCGACTCAACTTTAGCATATCCAAAAAAATTATATGGATTTTGTCATCTTCACATAATCCGAAATGAAACTTCAGACAGACTATTGTAAAACTCAAGATTGTCATACCCCCTCCCTCTCTCTCTCTCTCTCTCTCTCTCTCTCTCTCTCTCTCTCTCTCTCTCTCTCTCTCTCTCTCTCTCTCTCTGGGTGAAAAGGACGAGCAATGATGATGATGATGATGATGATGATGATGATGATGATGATGATGATGATGATGATGATGATGATGATGAGGAGGAGGAAAAAGCCGAATAAAAAAAAAAAAAAAAAAAAAGGAAAAGAAAACGGGAGGCACAATATGTAGAGATTTTTACATGAGAAGGGATGGAGAAGAAGGAAGAGGAAATGAGGCAAACAGAGCAAATAGAGGAGGAAGAAAGAACGGAGCAGGAGGAAAAGACGGAGGAGGAAGATAAGAATAATATTTTTTCATGGCTGAATAGAAAGATTACTAATAAAGCTGCGGCGGCCAAGGTCACATGTCTCCAAAATTAAACGTGAGGGAAGATTTCAAGGCAGGCAAAAGAGAGACAGAGAGAAAAAAAGGAAGCTTCCAGGTAAAAAAAAAAAAAAAGAAAAAAGGTAAAGAAAGGCAAGAAAAGAAGATAAAATTAGAAAAAAATGAGACTAATAAAACTCAAATGGAAAATTAAAATAGAAAATACAATGACACAAGAAAATGTACGATTACAAACGAAATAAACAAGAACAACATCAAAAATCAAAGTGGTTAAAAACGGAAAAGATGAAAAAATAGAAAAATGAAAGACTAATAAGAATAAAACATAAAAGAAAAAATTATTTAAAATACGATAAGACAGAAAAAAAAAATGTAAGATTAGAAACGGAACATAAAGAAACAAGAATAATAATTTAAAAAAGGTAAAAAAAAAGAAAGAAAAGAAGAAAACTGCAAAATGAAAGACTAATAAGAAATTTAAATAAGAATTAAAATATCGAGACAAAAAAATGTAAAATTAAAAACGGAACAATAAGAAAGAAAACGAAAATTAAAAAGAAAAAAGTGTGTTCCAAATATGATATAACGAAGACGAAAAAAAAGGAGAAAGAAAAGAACACATAATATTTGATATACTAATTGGCAATGTAGCTTTGTGCATCATTTACGTCATATAACACTGAAAAATACGTCCAAGAAGAAGAAGAAGAAAAATAAAGAAAAAATAAAGAAAAGCACACATATATACATACATACATACATACTTACACACACACACACACACACACACACACACACACACACACACACACACACACACACTCTCAAAAGAAAGACCTACTACACTGTCTAATATAAAGCAAGAGACTAATGACAACAAAAGCGAGAAGAAAAGGAAAAAAAAGCGAAAAGAAAAGAAAAAAAGGAAAAAGGAGGAGGAGGAGGAGGAGGACGAATAAATCTATAGAAAACCCTGTAATGTAGAAATCGGCAAAAAAAAAAAAATAATAGGATATCAATCATTCTCTCTCTCTCTCTCTCTCTCTCTCTCTCTCTCTCTCTCTCTCTCTCTCTCTCTCTCTCTCTCTCTCTCAGGAAGTGCGTACAATACGACTAAAATGATGTTGACAAGAGGTCGAATGAATCAGGAGGAGATGCTGAAGGAGGAGGAGGAGGAGGAGGAGGAGGAGGAGGAGGAAAGTTTAGACGAGACGAGAAAAGTTGTACATAAGATAATGGAAAAAGATAGTGAGATAAAGAAGATTAAATTAAATCATAGCCTCTCTCTCTCTCTCTCTCTCTCTCTCTCTCTCTCTCTCTCTCTCTCTCTCTCTCTCTCTCTCTCTCTCTCTCTCTCTCTCTCTCTCTCTCTCTCTCTCTCTCCACTATTACTTTTTCCGCTCCGTTTACGATAAGTACGCTAACTCACTTTAGGAATTTCAAGAACGCCACCAAAAGTTCCCTTAGAATTAATTAACGATCTAGTGGCAATATTTTTTACATTCCACTAGAGTAACATTAAGAGGCTTATTCCTACACGCACTGGGTTCTGATGAGTGCTATTTCCAAAGGTCACGATTAGCTGGTCTCTCATGGGTACTTTTCCTATTGATGATGATGAATTCCGGTTACATTATCACAAGAATCGTACAAAATATCTTGGAAATACCCTTGACAATCCCAATAGCATTCACTACTCTGTTAAAATTAGGTGCCGAAATGTTTAATTAATCCTTTCAGTGCGGTATGAAATAATTAACAGCATCGGAAGTACTGCATGAGCTCCTTATAATCATGCACAAGAAAGACGGAGACTAAAAAGATTAGATTTTTGCAATTTCTACCCATTTTAATTATTAGAGGAGGCTGCAGAAGAAATAAAGATGTCTCAGAGTGATTAGTAATTAAGGAAAGATGTACCAAACATTAGTCAAAGGGTTAGATAATACAGACCTTTATACTTTCAATACAAAACATCTTCAAAACACTCCTGGAAAACCCAATAACATTCACTGCAATCTGTTGAGATGAAGCACTACAAGCTTTAAGAATACAGTCCTTTGTATATTCTACATAAAACGCCTTGAAAACTCCAATGGAAACTCTAATAACATTTACTAAAACCTGTGAAGACAAACTTTTATACTTTCAATACAAAATATCTTAACATTCATAAAAATTCCAGATAATACGCCCAAATTTTCAAGAATCCATGCATTTATAATCAACACTTTCAATACACAAGGATTATCGTCTTCACATCTGCACGTACGATAATTCTTAACTGAGGTATGAAATATTGTGGATTAATATGTAAAATGATGATAAATAGATACAACAAGTGTACTTTTATCTTCCTTTCTGTAGGTTTATTTATATATTTTCTTGGTGGTGGTGGTGGTGGTGGTGGTGGTGTGTGTGTGTGTGTGTGTGTGTGTGTGTGTGTGTGTGTGTGTGTGTGTGTGTGTGTGTGTGTGTGTGTGTGTGTGTGTGTGTGTGTGTAGCATAATATTTTTCTTCAGTGTTGTTTTATACATTTGTTTTCTTTCTATTTCGGATCTGAGAGAGAGAGAGAGAGAGAGAGAGAGAGAGAGAGAGAGAGAGAGAGAGAGAGAGAGAGAGAGAGAGAGAGAGAGAGAGAGAGAGAGAGAGAGAGAGAGAGAGAGAGAGAGAGAGAGAGAGAGAGAGAGAAAATTATCTAGGGAGCTAATTAACTTGGAGGAATATAATGCGATACGTAATTCCAACACACATACGTAACGCACATGACAACACGACGATGCACTACCCCGCCACACACACAAACCAGTGCACACCCTGCAGTAACTTCAGAGGTGTGTGTGTGTGTGTGTGTGTGTGTGTGTGTGTGTGTGTGTGTGTGTGTGTGTGTGTGTGTGTGTGTGTGTGTGTGTGTGAAGGTCTACTGAGTACAGACATGTTATTTGACAAGTATGGGCAAAGATGATAAATTAAAGACGAGGAAGAGGAGGAGGAGGAGGAGGAGGAGGAGGAGGAGGAGGAGGAGGAGATAAGTTGGGAATCATTATCTTGTTGAAATATATTATTATTGTAATTATTATTACTATTATCATTATTATTATTATTATTATTATTGTTATTGTTATTATTGTGAGAAGAAGAAGAAGAAGAAGAAGAAGAAGAAGAAGAAGAAGAAGAAGAAGAAGAAGAAGAAGAAGAAGAAGAAGAAGAAGAAGAAGAAGAAGAAGAAGAAGAAGAAGAAGAAGAAGAAGAAGAAGAAGAAGAAGAAGAAGAAGAAGAAAAGAAGAAAAAGAAGAAGAAGAAGAAGGAAAGAAAGAATGAATGAAAACGAGAACACGAAACAGTAGTAGTAGTAGTAGTAGTAGTAGTAGTAGTAGTAGTAGTAGTAGTAGTAGTAGTAGTAGTAGTAGTAGTAGCACCAGCAGCAATACAGAGACAACAACAGCACCATTAATATCACTACCCACACAAACCAGTGACACGAATAGAAGGACAGGTAAGGATCAATTAGTCACCAACAGACGGATACGAGACACATACTGGTTCCACCCTTTAACAAACCACTCTTCAGCCTTCCCGTCCACTTTACCATTACAGCCCCCCCCCCCTCTCTCTCTCTCTCTCTCTCTCTCTCTCTCTCTCTCTTACCATCACAACCCCTCTCTCCCTCTCTCTCACTCTCCCTTCATCGCTATTAGAGTCAAAAGCTCATAAACCACCCACCTATGAAGTGCAGGCTATGAGACTTGAATGAGCGCAATTTTCAAGGTAAACTACGCTCTAGATTACTAAACTACAAAGGTAATGACCGGTGGTTTCAATAATGAGTGCACGGCGTTGCTAATGGCCGCTAATCACTCTGAGTAATGCGATCAAGAACCATAAGGAGTGTGACGTTAGTAGAGGTTCGTAATTGCACGCAGGATGAAAGAGTGTCGTGAGGGGATTAATATGATGTGCTGTTATTGTTGCTGTTTGTCGCGGTGATGGTGGTGGTGGTGGTGGTGGTGGTAAATGTTAGGTGGGTGGGGAGAAGCCTTCGTCTTTTTTATCCAACGTTGTAATTTAGATTAGAAAGAGCAGTTTATTATAAGTAGTCTCGAGAGAGCATACAAATCTGCTGCCTTGTGTGTGCCGTAATAGTAGTAGTAGTAGTAGTAGTAGTAGTAGTAGTAGTAGTAGTAGTAGTAGTAGTAGTAGTAGTAGTAGTAGTAGTAGTAGTAGTAGCAGCAGCAGCAGCAAGAGTAACAATTAAAGACGAACAGGTTAGTTAGCATGACACACAAGGAAAAGCGAAAAGACAGTCAGTCGGGTTAGCGTGACACAAAAGTACCCCAAGAATTCAAGACAAAGAAAATTACTCCAAGGAGGCGACTAATTGTGTCTGCGTGCACGACTCTGTTACTAATGACTAAATCACCGTCACTTGGCATTACATTAAGAGGCAAGCGCTGAGCTAAGCAAGTAAAAAACACAGATAAAAAAAAAATCACAGTACAAGAGAGAGAGAGAGAGAGAGAGAGAGAGAGAGAGAGAGAGAGAGAGAGAGAGAGAGAGAGAGAGAGAGAGAGAGAGAGAGAGAGAGAGAGCGTAAACAGAACTGAATACACACGGAAGTAGAACAGTGAGACAGAGGGACAGAAAAGAACTGACAAACAAACAGACAGACGGTCAGAATAACATGCCAACGCAGACTTGGCACAGCAATAAAATACCAGCTCTCCTCCTCCCCCTCCTCTTCCTTCTCCTACTCGCCAAGATCAACACAACTGGAAAACTAGCACAGGATTTAATCAAGGAAACAGAGAAACAAAATTCTCTCTCTCTCTCTCTCTCTCTCTCTCTCTCTCTCTCTCTCTCTCTCTCTCTCTCTCTCTCTCTCTCTCTCTCAAGCTGGACGCCGCCAGAAGTCCTCTGTGAAACTGTAAAGACAATTTACGCGACAGAAAGTAATCAGTATTGCAAACACATTTTCTTTTTGAGAGAGAGAGAGAGAGAGAGAGAGAGAGAGAGAGAGAGAGAGAGAGAGAGAGAGAGAGAGAGAGAGAGAGAGAGAGAGAGAGAGAGAGAGAGAGAGAGAGAGAGAGAGAGATACTCTTTTAAGATGGAACTGCACTCAACCTCATAACTTAAACACAAATCATAACAATAACACCATTTAGTGGCGAATCGAAAAAAAAAATATATAAATAACACACACACACACACACACACACTAAGCAACCAAAAAGTCATAAAAGAAAACAATGTTTCCTCTACACTCACTCAAGCTTCCGGAGAGAGAGAGAGAGAGAGAGAGAGAGAGAGAGAGAGAGAGAGAGAGAGAGAGAGAGAGAGAGAGAGAGAGAGAGAGAGAGAGAGAGAGAGAGAGAGAGGGAAAGCGGGAGAGGGAGAGAGGAAGAGAAATAAGCGAGGGAAAATAATGGTGACGGGCGGGAGGCGAGCAAACTTCACAAAAAACGGAGCCACGATAAATCAGACTTGGAGAAAACCCGGAGTGGGACGAAGTGACAAACGAACCACGGTACTCCATTTTCTGCCACACTTAGGACAACGAAAACGGGAAGAGGGCGTTGGCGTTCGAGTCTGCAAACGAGGCGTGGCACTGTGACGTTGTGGGACTTTGGCATTTTGGTGCTGTGATGTGGCGCTGTAATACTGTGACGTTTTGGCGCTGCGATGTTTTGGCACTAAAATTGTGGCGCTGTAACGTTTTGGCCCTGTAACATTGTGGCACTGTGGCGCTGTGGACTCCTGGTGCTGTGACGTTTTGGCCCTGTAACATTGTGGCACTGTGGCGCTGTGACGTTATGGCGCTGTGGACTTCTGGCTCTTTGACATTGTGGCACTGTGATGTTGTGGCGCTGTGACATTGAGATCCTGTGACGTTGAGGTGTTTCCAAGTCCCACCATAACTACTATAAGTGAAAACACGAGTTATTTCGTCGTAAAGCTCACGGTAAAAAGCGTCATAAAAATACACCAGTTGACGGAAGGCTGGTAATGCAATACTTGACTGGTGGTGGTGGTGGTGGTGGTGGTGGTGGGCAAGGAGCAAGGGTGTGGTGGTGGTGGTGGTGGTGGTGGTGGTGAGCGGTTGCATTGTCATCAAATTTTCTCTTTTCATCTAGAGAATGGACGAGAGAGAGAGAGAGAGAGAGAGAGAGAGAGAGAGAGAGAGAGAGAGAGAGAGAGAGAGAGAGAGAGAGAGAGAGAGAGAGAGAGAGAGAGAGAGGGATGGGGTGGAGATGAAGACATATTCATGGTCACGGCAATAAAACATAATCACACTCAAAATCTGACGACCTGTAGATTCCCATGATAATGTAGCAGAAGGAGAACCAGAAGAGGAGGAGAAGGAGGAGGAGGAGGAGGAGGAGGAGGAGGAGGAGGAGGAGGAGAGATGTGAGATATGAATAGCAGGTGAGGTGAGAGGCACGAGCTGGAGACGCCTGAGGAGGAGGAGGAGGAGGAGGAGGAGGAGGAGGAGGAGGAGGAGGAGGAGGAGGAGGAGGAGGAGGAGGGATATATGCATTAGGATACATAAAAAAAACAACAACAACATACGAGAAGCAGAACGAAGAGAAGAAAGAGAAGAGGAGGACAAAAAATGAAGAGAATAAGGAAATGCGAGGAAAGGACTAATATTAAGTAGTGGGAATGTTATCACCTAATTTATCAACATTTTCATCTTTTTTTTTACGTTATGCACATGAGGTAACATGATGATAATGCGGGAAATACAAATCATTAGGAAGAAAATTAAGTTACTTTATGGTGTCAAAAAAAAAAAAAAAAAGGAAAAGGAAAGAGAGAAAGATAGGAAAAGTAAACTACAAACTAATACCTTGATAATCCTACCTTAAAAACTGGATGAGTAGTGAAGGTATTTTGGAGGCAGCTGAATAAAACACCATCCCTATAATAATGAAACCAGGAACCCACCCCATCATGACCTTCACGTTGGAAAAAAAATAAATAAAATAAAATAAATAAAAAAAAATTGCATCTGATTCCATTGAGGCAGCATTACAGTTAGCCTTGACCTCCTTGCTGATTGTTAGTGAGTGGAAACAAGCACCTTAATGAGAACATACGAGGAATAAAGAGGTTTGCATGGGGATCGTAATGAAAATTTTGCCCATGGTGGAAGTGTTTCTGGGATGTTATTGGGGGTTTTGAAGGGTGTTTTTATGATTTTAATGATAGTTTAACAAGGAGTCTGCGTTATCAGTAGGAAAAAACACCGATGAGAACACGACTAATTATCTCTGCGGTCTTTGAAAATAGTTTTGATACGAGAACAAATAAAGCGGGTACGGGTTTTGTGTGAAATTAGGAAAGCATACGAAACCAAGTGGTACAGGTAAAGGAGAAAAGGAAAAAAAAATAAAAACGATAATGGTAAAGGAAGCAACAATAATGAGAAAACTGAGGTCGGCTTATCATCTCCGTGGTCTTTGGAAATATGATGAGAGAACAAATCGTCTGAAAAAAAATACTGGTTTGCGTAAAAATAAGTTGTTGCAGAGCGTAGATTTAAATAAAAGTGTACTGATAAGGAAAAATAGGTCAGTGGTAATGGAGATAACAATAGTGAGGAGAAAATTGACTTCAAAGGTTGATTTTACAAAGTTTTCAGTATTTTTTGAGGCATAATCACTATTCCTATTCAGTGCTCGTAGGGAAATGGATAGAGATTAAAGGAAGGGTTTGTTGGAATCAGTGACAGTACGTGGAATGAAGCGACGACACCAACAGAAGTAGCGTTGTGTTATGATTCTCTCTCTCTCTCTCTCTCTCTCTCTCTCTCTCTCTCTCTCTCTCTCTCTCTCTCTCTCTCTCTCTTTCTCTCAACAAACATTACTCTCATTCTCTCATCTTTCTTTTTTTTTCCCCATTTTGATTTTTGTAATTTCCACTTTTATCGGTCTCTGTTTTATTTCCAGTCTATTCCATAGTTATCAAGTGTTACCTTTGTTTCTATCTTTCATTCTTTGTGGATAATGTTCTCTAATTTGCTTATTATACTGCTTTCTTTCTCTCTCTCTCTCTCTCTCTCTCTCTCTCTCTCTCTCTCTCTCTCTCTCTCTCTCTCTCTCTCTCTCTCTCTCTCTCTCAAGCACCAATAGTTGCTAAGTTGCTATCAATATCAACTTGGCACGACCTTCACGATATTACAGACTATTAAAGTTGGAAACTGGCCAAATTATTAATACTGATAAATCACGGGGCTCATTATGTAGTTGCCTAATTACTGTTTAATTACTCAATCTGTTCCGTCTGGAGAAGGAGACAAGTATAAGTAAAAGTATCTTCAAGATATTTCAGATTCCTTTTTTCCGCGCTTCATCTCTACTTGGCGTCTCTTAGGGGCTACGGCAAGACTAACAACAAAGGGAAGCGAGAGGGAAGGAACACTGGCAACACGCACCCAACCCTGCATGAGTCCACTCACTCACTGTCACTGGCCTACCAGGAAAAAGACGAAGCTGACGGTCTGCGGAAACCTGGCGCGCGGAGGAATCCATGAGAAACGTACGCCAGAATATTGTTTTTTTTTTTTCTTTTTTTCTCGCATATCTCCACTAGGCGACAGCAACAAATTCTCATAACCTTCAGAGCCCGAGCTGGGAGTCGAGGTTTCCTGGAGTTACTACGTACACAGACTTATATTTATGAGACCCGTGTTATCTACATACGTATTAAAATTGACGTTAAAAATACTTTCCTTCTTATTCATCCTAGGCAAGGAGTTCATAAACAAAAATGATTAAAACAAGTGAATAAATAAATGAAAAACTACAGAAACATAAACATTAGTGAATAAACACAAATAAAATAAAAACATCACAAAAAATAAATAAAAGCATTCTCTCTTATGAATAAATTAAACCAGGAACAAAATTATACTAAATGCATTATCCCTTATAAATCAAATAAAACAAGTGGATTCTCCCTTATCAATAAAATAAAACAATAACATATTCTGCCTGTCAGTACCCTGGTGTTATTTTTAATCCTCCTCTGAACACCATCAGTTGATTATATTGTACGCTTAGAGAACGTCAACCATTCAACCAAACAAGCAATCATTCAATCAGTCAACAAGTCAATCAATCAAACCAAAACCCTTTCGTTCCAGTACATCAAATTTCTTCTTTCTCCCCCAGACCCTCCAATGAGCAACGTTCCCAAGGCCTCCACCATCAAGCCCAGGACCGATAACTAGCAGGGAAGCATTGGGGGAGTGGCATGAAAAAGGGTAGGAGGCAAGGGAAGATATAAATGTCAAGTCTTCCTCCTGGTCCTCTGAAATTTGAGAAGACCAATGGCCACATTTTTCACCGCGTCCCACAAGCCTCGCACTATCAAGAGGCTCCTTAGGGATGTAGGGATGTAGGGGAAGGGGGAAGGAAGGGGGAAGAGGGAGGGTGAAGGAAGGTATGGAAGATGGAGGAAGTGTTAGTAAAAGGGCCGTTCATTTCGACTTCTGACGGCAAGCTACAGTCAAAACCCTAAGCCAGTTAAGACGGAAGCACGGATCGAGGTATAAATATTGCTTGGGTTTGGGGAACGTGATTTGAGAAAGATGGCTAGGACTTGCATCTCTCTCTCTCTCTCTCTCTCTCTCTCTCTCTCTCTCTCTCTCTCTCTCTCTCTCTCTCTCTCTCTCTCTCCTTTTTTTACTTTCAATATTCAGTTACCTAGATTTTGTGCATATAGTAATCTATTGAAGTGCTTTCCATTGTAAATATTCCTCAGTGTTTAAAAGTTTCCAGTACCTGCATTGTATTACCACTGCATGCACGTTAACATAGGAATTCTAAGTTTAAAGTACGCTGCATTATTATTCCCACCGAGTGTACAATACTAACAAAAATTCCACCTCGTTTTATTTACAGCGGTGGTATTAAATAAGAAAAAAATCCCTGGAAGTCTCTTAGTTTCCAGAGTTTCCACAGTTACATTATTTTCACCATCAAATATTAAAAAAAAAAAGTGGAGAATTCATACATTTTCTTACCCGATCTGAGATACAAAAAAAGTACATTATTGCTGTATTGCCTAACCCGCGGCCGCCATCACGGAAACAGGAGGAAGGGAAAGAAAAAGAGAGGAGGGAGGGTGGGGAAGAGGGAGAAGGTAGAAAAAAAAAAAAAACAGGAGGTAGGGAAGGAGAAAAAGCGGGAAATCAGAAAGGGAGTAGTTTAGGGGTGAGAGAGAGAGAGAGAGAGAGAGAGAGAGAGAGAGAGAGAGAGAGAGAGAGAGAGAGAGAGAGAGAGAGAGAGAGAGAGAGAGAGAGAGAGAGACAGAGAGAAGAGAATGATGATGATGAAGGTGGTCAGGTTGTGGAAGGGAGAGAGAAAAAAGGGCGGAAAAAGGAAGAGGAAGGGATTTAGGAGAGGCAGGGAGGCAAGATGGGAGAGTGAAGGAAATCTTGGGATACCGTTCAGGCTGGAAAGGAGGGGAGGGGAGGAGGATAGGGAGAAAGCACAATGGAGGGGAAGGAGGAGCATTAAATGGGGTCAAAGGAGGGGAGAAGCAACGGGGACCTGAGCATGTGTGGTGTAGGGAGCATTGTGGGTAATTTCTTGACTTGCTCACGTACAATGCTGAGAAAACCTTAACGCGGGAAATGTCATAAGTTGGCAAGTCGTTTTCTAACTCTTCTTTGTAATACTCTCTCTCTCTCTCTCTCTCTCTCTCTCTCTCTCTCTCTCAACCCATTACACCTAGCTTTTCTATCATCGGGACAACGTATAAATGAATCCAAATAATCTAATAATTTTAATAGTAAAGCATCTTGTATGTTTTACCCCCATAAACCTGACCATTTAAATACGAGCAGCTTGTTATTTTGTCAACGAGGCTGTTAGGTGTTATAGATTCACAAATGGTTGAGTAAACTTTCATCATATTACACATTGTTGAACTAGGCTGCTGAACGAGAGAGAGAGAGAGAGAGAGAGAGAGAGAGAGAGAGAGGAGAGAGAGAGAGAGAGAGAGAGAGAGAGAGAGATTGTCGATGATGAACTAGGCTACTGAACGAGGCTGTCAGTACGCTTTGGTTTTACTTTGCTGCACTGTGCGGTCATAATTTTTCGTGCATTCGTTATATTTGACTGTACACTGAATCCTGTTCGTGTCAGGTAGGTTAAGTAAGGGAAACAAACTGACTGACATCGTAAAATGCAATGCGTAATAAAAAAAAAAGAAATAGCCACAGGTTTCATAAAACGCAAAAAATAATAATAAAAAAAAAAAAAAATAAATAAATAAATAAATAAATAAGACTGACATTCACTCGTACAACAAACTACGCAGTTTTACTTAACGGCAAAATGAACAGAAAACTACGTCCTTGCGTGCAAATTTACCAACGATCTTGAGGAACCCAGAGAGAAACGGGATTTAGTGAGAACGTGCGGCACGGGACAATTCGAGCCCTTGAAATTAAGCTGATAACCAATAAAACCACCTGAAACTTAGAATAATACTGAAATAACCTTAGCGTTTTCCTCCGAGGGCTAGGTTAGGTTTGGTTAGGCTACGTTTACCTCAATGCAGTTATTTAATTTCACAGCTGATTCCTTCAATATGTAGATCACATTAAAAGAAATAACATACTACTTTTACCGATAAATAAACAGTTACAGCCTCGAAATTAAAAGGCTAAGGTTATTTCCGTAATCCCTGAAACCTCCAAACTTACCAATCAAACTACCCCAACACTGGGTTAGGTGTGAAACGGAGACAGAAAACGGAGTGCGTGATCAGCTGGCTACCCTCTGATGGCTGTCACGGCAACACACATTTTCTTGCCTCACACAATTAATAGACTTAAAATCCTTCTACCACTTACTTCTTGTAGAGCTAGTAGAGTCCAGAATGCAGTCCAGTAATAAGGGAGTCCGGAACACTTAGTATATTAACGTACACTCGAATAATACAACACTGTACAACCACTTCATGTTTGTTTAGAAATGGCGCAATGTGGCCAGTGTCAGATGAAGTTTCTACCCAACATATCGTACTGCAATGCTTGTGCTTGCTATAATTCTTGTACCTTTACGTTTCTTTTGTTTTTCGTAGATCCTAGAGGTTGTTAAATGAATAGATATATTAATTTGCTTCCATATGCGGTACTGTAGCACGGTATATTAGGAAAAATACTTAATTTGTGATAAGGGTTGAAATGCTGTGGTCTTAGCTGGCGGACGTGACGAGATAGTGTTATGCATGTAGTACCTTCGTCTTTATTTTGATTTTGCAAGTCATAGAGGTTGTTAATTAAATAGATACACTAATCTGTTCTCGTGCATGGCCACGTAGCACGATATAGAGGGAAAAATGCTCCAGCCATGACAAGAATTTAAATGTTGCAGTGTGTTAGTGGCCATGGCGTGTGATGGGCCTCGCTTCTCTCTGCCGCTTGTACGGTGGGGGCAGAATGTCAAACAAGCCTTGAAAATCACTAAAACACCGCTAAAAATGAACAAATAGAATGAAATAAATGAATGAATTGAATACTTACATACTTAAAGTCAACACCTCCAGCAGTGGACAATAACATCTTACAACACTGTATTCAAGGGCCGGAATGGTAAGACACGGGGAAACCAACCAGAGGAAGGCGATGACGGGACAGGAACAGGTATGAATATGATAATAAAAGAAAAAAAAGACAGAAGGAAAGGTAGACAGGATTTGCATATAATTTGCAAATAAATGAGAGTCCTGTGTCAGCCGGAGTGTCAGCGGAGGCGTTATGGTGAGGTTGGTGGGCTTGTCTGTAGCTTGATGCTCGGGGCTCGGGGCACGGGACTTGACTTACTTCCTGTACTGTGGCGTCTGTCCCCTTCTTGCCATCCGTCAGTCCCCTCACACAGTAAATTTTCACATTCTGTTGGGCCTCCTGCAGTTTTGCTTTTTCACATGGATAGACAAATAGAAACGTAGATGGATAGGTTATATAAAGACATGTTGATATAGACAGATAATGTAGATAGAATGGTACATAGCAGTAGTAGTGCTCGTAGTAGCAGTAGTAGTGTAGTAGTAGTAGTAATAGTAGTAGTAGTAGTAGCAGTAGCAGTACTAATAGTAGTAGTAGTAGTAGTAGTAGTAGTAGTAGTAGTAATAGTACCAGCAGCAGCAGCAGCAGCAGTAGCAGTATTAATAGTAGTGGTAGTAGTAGTAGTAGTAGTAGTAGTAGTAGTAGTAGTAGTAGTACTAATAGTAGTAGTAGTAGTAGTAGTAGTAGTAGTAGTAGCAGCAGCAGCAACAGCAGCAGCAGCAGCAGCAGTAGCAGTATTAATAGTAGTGGCAGTAGTAGTAGTAGTAGTAGTAGTAGTAGTAGTAGCAGCTGTTGTTGTTGTTGTTGTTGTTGTTGTTGTTGTAGTTGTTGTTATGGTAGCAAGAGTAGGAATATCATCGCCAGCAGCAGCAGCAACAGCAGTATATTTTAAACTCTGGGTGGAAATAAAACAAACTTAACAGAAAACATTTTTAATAACGCCTACGTAGTTTCCTTCGCAAAAGTAAAACATGAATTGTACGATGTCATAGTAATTACAGGGAAAATAAACGTTGACAGTTAAACGAAGCAAGAACTGTCATGATAAGTAAGCGGATTGCGTTCCAGATGAGGTACAAAGGTAGACAGACAAACTGACGCTGGTATTACTGACAAAACATAACAAGAGATGACGTGGTAAAAGCTACATTGATACATAGCAAAACTGAACGAAAAATGTTGTGTCCCCAAGCTTTCGTCGTGACAGTAAGGAAAGAATGCGGAAGTGGAAGGCAATTGAAGATGAAGGGGGGTGAAGGGAGAAGGGTAAGGTTAGAATCCAAGGATGGGGGTGTTTACGAGTGTGAAGTCACAATGGAAAGTTGTTGCCACAACGTAAATGAAATAATAACTGAATGTTAAGGTTGAACATGCAGGTTGACAACTTACGGCCACAACGCAGCAGAAGCACACACACACACACACACACACACACACACACACACACACACACACACACACACACACAAACACACACACACACACACACACACACACTCTCTCTCTCTCTCTCTCTCTCTCTACAACATTCAAAGCTCTTTTACAAGATTACAGTGAACATAGTGAGTGTCGCCTCTTCCCTCACGACCACTCCGGCAGAACACACACACAAACACACACACATTGGCCTGACACGGAAAGCAGTGGTGTGGTTCCCCGCCTGCAGGTGAGGAGCGGGGCGGGGCGGGGCGGGGCGGTGAGGGAAGTACGCTGCGCTGCTCCCCAAGGGTCTCCCCCTCCTTCATGTTGTAAAATTGGTCTCTCCTCCTTCACACAGTCACAAAAATGAGGAGTCTCTTCATAGTTCTACTGTACACTTCACTACGTCATTTGCAAACACGCGAGTACGCTGCTCTGCATGATTATTAATTTATACATATGTACACACACATGTCTGTATATGATGTGTATGTTCATATATATTTCTTCTCCCCGAGAATATTTGTTCCACTAAGGACACGGCAGCGCCCGCCGCCCACACGCCCACACGGCATTGGGTGTGGGGGCGGAGGGACGTCCTTCTCAGCACGTCACGCCCAAGGGAGGAGGTGGGCGGGGCGAAGGGCCTCAGCGCCGCCCTTCGCCCCCTTTGTCACCTCCTCCCCGGCAGGCGCAGTCTTGCTCTCGGCCTAACTAGGAGCAGCAAGGGTTGTGGCACTACCTGCACAGCCCAGGGCCTCGTGGTTGTGGCTGGGCGAGATGAGGGTTGTTCCACACCTCAGCCAATCACAGGACTGGGACTGGCACTGTTGGGCGGAGCTGAGGGAAGGAAGAGTGAGGGCCGAGTCCAGAGTGACATTACAGCATGTGACGGAAAACAAAGATGAAGGTGTGCTAGGGATGATGCATGTGCCTACACTAGGGATGCGGGGTTAGGGTCGCGGCAAGGGCGTGATAAGACTGTAGTGGTGGTGGTGTTGGTGGTGGCGGTGACGGCGAGGGGGCGCGTGGCGGTGTGCGGGCACTGTCTGGCTGCCGTTGTCGTTGGCCACCACGGTCTTGAGGGGCACGTGGTCAGTCTTCATGGCGGTGGTGAGGCGTGTGCCCGTGGAGTCAGCGCCGTCCCAGTCCCCTCGGCGGCGGCGACCCACGCACCAGCAGAACACGTGGCGGTTGTAGTACTTCCTGAAGGTGCCGCTGACGCAGTACAGCGCTATGGGGTTGATGCAGGAGTTGATGAATGACAGGCAGAAGCCAACAATGCGAATGGAGTGCCAGTAGATGTCGTAGTGGTCCTCGGAGAGCGGGTCGAGGTGCCACCACACCGTGAACACGTTGAGCGGCAGGAAGCATACGGCGAAGATGATCACGAAGGCCAGCACCATCTTGGCCACCTTCCTGCGCGCCCGCACCTGCCGCTGCTGCCCCGCCGCCTCCCCCGGCAGCTGCTTGGCGGATAGGATGAGGTGGCGCGCCATCAGCACGTAGAAGGAGGCGATGAGGATGAGCGGCAGCAGGTAATACACCGCTACCTTCACTAGGGCATGCACCTTGGGGTACACCTTGCCCAGGTGTTCCGGGTACGGCGTACATATGTGGTAGGGCTCCCCAGTGGGCGTGAATAACTCAGGTGTCTTGGAGAACACGGCAGCAGGCAGGGCCAGCACCGCCGCCACAACCCAGATGACCACGGCTACCACGATGGTGAGGCGGCCCGCGGTGTCCGACACGTGGTGGTTGACGGGCCGCACGATGGCCATGTAGCGGTCAGCACTGAGCGCTGTGAGCGTGAACACCGTGATGCCCAGGCTCAGATCCTTGGCGAACTCTGAGGCCCGGCACACGCCCTCCGTGAAGGGGTAGGTAGGCAGCGTGTAGACCAGCGAGGTGAAGGGCACCGTCAGCAGCACCACCAGCAGGTCTCCCGCCGCCAGCGACACCAGGTGTGTGTTGGGGGTGTTCCTGCAACAGACACACACACTGTTAGCTGCCGCACACACACACACACACACACACACACACACACACACACACAACTGCATTGCCTGTATGACAAAATAACCATTCGAGTAAAAAAAACACATACGGACGTCTCTTCATTATTCATGTTGGTTTTTATGAGCAAGAAGAAAGGGAGTGAAGTGGCGCCGCGGGGAGGACGCGAGGCGGGGACGAGTAAAGAGGAAGTGGTACGACTACATGTAAAACAATAATCCTCTTACCACTCTCGCTTCTGCCTCTCCCTGCTCTTCCTTCCTCTTTCCTCTCTCCCCGCCAACCACACACGCTTCCTTCCCCAAGACAAAAGGATCAATGGATAATAAAAAAAATAAAAAAAATCTATCTATCGAACAAAAATCAAGATGCATTAAAGTATCCGCACTTAAATCAGCCTGAGGAGGGACCGTGTGAAGATGACCAGGATTTGCATACTCATAATTCTCTCCACTTTCTTTTTTCCGATTGCAAGAAATAAGGAAGTGTGACGCATGGAGAGATTACGCATTTAAGTCAGTGTCTGCCATATTTTCTTTATCAAGTCGAGCAGGCACACTTCAATCAACATGAGAAGGGACCGCATGAAGATGACCATGACTCATACGCTAAAAATTCTCGTTACTGTTCTTTCCTCGATTGCAAGAAATAAGGGGGCGGTGGCGCAAGGACAGTTCATGCAGTGTGTGTGTGTGTGTGTGTGTGTGTGTGTGGTGCCGCAGTCAAGTCGAACAAGCATCCCGAAAACCAATTACAGGAACCGATACTTTCTTCTCTTCCCAAAAGTCCAAGTTGCGAAGAATGAGACGAGGGAAATGAGGAAATGGACAAAAGCAAAGACGAGGCAATAAAAGAAAAAGAGAGAGAGAGAAAAAAAAAAGTTAGATGAGTTTGTTTCATCTTTTCTTCTCGATGATGACCAAGAATTTTGGGGATACGAGTCAAGTTGATATCTGCTGCTTCCGTGAGAGAGAGAGAGAGAGAGAGAGAGAGAGAGAGAGAGAGAGAGAGAGAGAGAGAGAGAGAGAGAGAGAGAGAGAGAATGTTAAACCCCTTGTATTTTTTCTTTACACACACACCAGACAGTAAAAGCTGGTGGGCGGCGGCTTGAGGGAACGTATATTGCTTATCCTGAAGGTGTTTACATTGATTTGCATTGATACTCGACGCAGGAAGTGGTCCGCTGCTTCATGCGTGGTAGACTCACTGGGAGATACTTTGCCTTCCAGATAATCGGTCATTCAGTCAGCCAGTATGTGAGCTATTCAGTTACTCATTCAGTCAGTCAGTCGATGAGTCAGCCAGAAAGTGAGCGAGTCAATATGTACATAAACAAATAAGGCAGTGAGTTAGTAAATGAATAAACAAGCAAGTCTATAAATGATTGCAAGAGACTGAGTGAATGAGTGAGTGAGGGTGAGTGAGTACGTAAATGAGCGATTGAGCAATTGAATGAGTGAATGAATAAGTGAATGAGCGAGTGTCAGTGAGTGAGTGAGTGAGTGAATAAGTAAGTGTCTAGTACAGCGGCAGGGAAGCGTGTCTGCTTTCGATATATTCTACAACCAAAATAACATGTAAGTCTGCACCAGTTCCTCTTTTCCCAAGCTCTTCGTAAACACAATTATTTCACGTGTTCAGTTGCAGGTGCCCGAGGTCTCTCTCTCTCTCTCTCTCTCTCTCTCTCTCTCTCTCTCTCTCTCTCTCCTTGGCATTGCTGTCGCTATTGGTAATGGGTATCAAGTTAGGGAGTAAAAGGTTGCTGGCTTTCATTAATCTTGGTGAGTGCTCGGGTCCTGGGAAACGTGTGGCAAGATTTCATTTTGAAGGAGACGTTTCTGTCGAGGTAAAGGGAAGGAAAGCTGTCGTGAGTATTTGAGAGAGAGAGAGAGAGAGAGAGAGAGAGAGAGAGAGAGAGAGAGAGAGAGAGAGACGCATTACGCAACCAAGGAATTCTTTCATCACCCAATACTGAACAGCCTCTCCATTCCCTGCATCCGTAAAGGCAAGATCACATAGACTTTAACCCAACCCAAGTTCCGAAAGAATCCCTCCCATTCAGGACAACTCCTCCAGCTGGCCGCGGCTCTTCCATCCTATCCCCTTGCCAGACGTACGTAGATGTCGAGTTTGAATACAATACCGGGAGATTGAAATGAAGCTGTGTCGTAAAGCAGAGAAGGGTGGTACATAGATAGAAGTGTACAAGGGTATAGTTTTACTGATATGTGTAATAGTAATCAGGTTGTTAGTGCCGAGTCATTAGAGAGCTTAAAAAAAAAGGGTAAATTTATGGATGAGGATGATAGGTGAGGATAGATAGGTATGCTTCATGCAAAAGCTACCACTGTACTGCTTTGCTTCCTTGCTAGCAAACAGCCACTCACGAATCAACACTTACTGACATAACCCCAGCAGACTTTTTTTTTTACTTAGCTACACACAAGTGCTTCTCTTATTTTCTTATGTTCTTATAACCTTCACGCTACTAAAGTTCCTAATGTACTGCTTTGCTTTGTTGCTACCGAACAGCTACACATTAATTAACACTTAATACCCCAACAACCTGTTTCCGTTTTCAACTACGCAAAAGAGCACCGCCATAAACAAGGTTGTACACGATATGGATAATGGCCTCATAACACCTTACCTTAATTACGTGAATAAAAAGAAACTAGTTATTGCAGTAGCCAGAATCAAGTACTAACGACAACCTAGCAGTAACTATAGGGTGTTACAATGTTGGCACGACTTTCCACGCTAAGGGAAGAGTAAACAGATTTAAAGTTAGATAGAATAAATGGAAGTCGTAATGTTTAAAGATGTTTTAGCGGAAGGGAACGGTTGGTATCCCTGCGCCACCGTCTAAGTACAGTTGGTATGCCTGGTTTATGTTTGTTTACACATTTGCAGGTTAATTATGGAAGTAAAGTATGAAGGACACAGATAAAGGTGAAATAACACACCAGTTTCCAGCTTGTTTCTACTTAACAAGCGTTGATGGAGAGGCGCATTCAGAGGTAACTTTCTTTCATGAATGACACAAAGGGAAGTTGCCAGAAAAAGACCGCCGGCTCGTCTCATAAACACAACACAACAGGTGGACGAGGTACTGAAGCCTCATCCTCATTTTCTTCAACAAGGCCATTGGACAAAGACGTGCTTTCTCTTCTTCCTTTCTTGAGGCAGACCATTGTCACGTGAGGACGCCATTCCTGTAAGCACTGCACCGTCTGTCCTTCAGTACATTGCCGCCGCCATGTCCCAACGAGGCAATAAAAGCGAGGCTAACAGACGGACATGATTACGAAGATGAGAAAAATGAATAACGAAGAGTGCTGCAGGAAAGAAGTGTTTGTTCCTTCAAAAGGTATGAATGAGGGAAAAAAATGGACTTTTGGCTGAGAGGAAATGGGAACTAGCGTGTGCGTTGTCATTTGTTCAGAAAATGAGCGCTGGTAATGACTCTCTCTCTCTCTCTCTCTCTCTCTCTCTCTCTCTCTCTCTCTCTCTCTCTCTCTCTCCACATACGTACACTTTAAAGAATAACACAGCTATATTGGGAAACCCCTCTTTCCTTCTTCGCTGCTCGTGTGTGTGTGTGTGTGTGTGTGTGTGTGTGTTTGTGTGTATGGTGATGCAGGCGTGACAGGGGGAATGATTGGATTGGGTGATGGACAGCCGCCTTGTGGGTCAATATGTGAGGCTGCGACTCCTCGTCTGTCACAACACATCACGCGAGTGGCGGGAAGCGTGCACAAACACACACACAACACACACTCTCTCTCTCTCTCTCTCTCTCTCTCTCTCTCTCTCTCTCTCTCTCTCTCTCTCTCTCTCTCTCTCTCTCTCATACATCACCTCACCTCCCTCTCTCCCTCCCTTCACTTCACCTCCTCGCTCTTCCCTCCATCTGTCATCCTATTTTCCATGATGGAGACAAACGCACCACACGCTCCATGAATAAAGTGACCACGCTGGACGCTGCCCCTTCACTCCCATGCACGCCTCTCTTCTTGTACTGGTGGGAAAACTCTAACCTGGTACAAGCCTCACTGATGAAAATGTAAAACTGTTTGTGTGTGTGTGTGTGTGTGTGTGTGTGTGTGTGTGTGTGTGTGTGTGTGTGTGTGTGTGTGTGTGTGTGTGTGTGTGTGTGTGTGTGTGTGTGTGTGTGTGTTTACCTGAGGATTAAATTTTCTATTAACAAAAGTCAAGAGCCAAAACAATTTACTGTCACAAAATATTATAAAAAAAACATAAAGATAAGCAAATTATTTACAGGGTACAGTCTTCCAAAATTAAAGGCAGAGAAAGGGAAATGAAAAAAAAAAAAAAGACAAGCAGGTATAGATTAAAGCAGATAAAAACGAAAAAAAAAGTCAAAACAGTTCACTAATTTTTTTTTTATTTTATTTTTCAAGCGTTTCTTACATCAGGTTAGTTTTCCCAACAATTCGCTGGTTTCTGGGTGCTATTAATACTTGAACGCACAGAATATGACTAAGTCGCCGCGCTAAATCCTGTCTCTGCTTCTCTGATGGTGTGTGAAGTTATTAATTCACCGTGAAAGAATCTGCGTTGCCATGGTTACCTCTCAGGCGAGCAAGATAGTTACCCCTCGTGTGAAGATGGGCTAGAGACATGCATTTGCTAGGAATGCTGGTTACTTGTTTATAAAAGAGTGGTAGATGAACGGAATAGACTCAATAATCAGGTTGTTACTGTTAAATACAACGGTAGATTAATGAAATAGCCTCAGAAAACATGTTGTTAGTGCTAAATGCAGCGGTAGATGAATTAAACAGACTCAGTAATTAGGATATTAGTTCTAAATACAGCGGTAGATGAATAAAAGATTCAGTAACCAGGTTGTTAGTGCTAAATACAGTAGTAGATGGACGGAATAGATTCAATGATCAGATTGTCAGTGCTGAGTCCACTAGGAACTTTAAAAAAATTAGATGTTAAGGATGGAGATGATAGAAAATAGGGGAGACATGTTTTATACAGGGACTGCCACGTGTGGGTCGGGTGGCTTCTTGCAGCTTAATTTTCTTATGTTCTTATCTGATTATCAAGTCATCTGAGCAGCAAACTGTGGGATTGGAACGTCTTGTACACGATTCTGAATTTATCCATGCAGTCTGCGTTCTCCCACTCGTGAGATTCCGACGAATTTCCTCTTTAGCCTTTGAAAATATTCTTAATTAGAGCCCAAAGCGTTGTAAGATAAGGGGTTTAATCTCTCTCTCTCTCTCTCTCTCTCTCTCTCTCTCTCTCTCTCTCTCTCTCTCTCTCTCTCTCTCTCTCTCTCTCTCTCTCTCTCTCTCTCTCTCAAACCCTCGCCGATAAAGTTTTAGAGTGCTCATGAAACTTATACAAGACTCTTTAACGATAAAAAAAATACCTTGCAATTTTACAGCCCACTTCAACAATATATCTAGTGGAATATTCTTCAAGAAACAGAGTTAAGCTCATAATCCTTACTTATTAATTAGCAAAGATGATGTGGCGCTCATTGTCATTTTCCCTCCAGGGCTCATTAATCAACAGTAATAATATAGTCTTTGATGGTTTGTGTTTTTCATGTGTAAATATTTGAGTGAAGTGAGTTCTTTGTCTTGCTCATTAGTCTATTAGTTCCTTGGCGACTCCAGCTCATCTTCACCAATGCTGTTTTCATTATGTTTAAGTATGGTCACCCCCTTGTCTTCCTTCAGATCATTGTGGTTTTTCTGTCAGCTTACCAGGATGATATTTTGTTGAGAAAGGTACATAAATGAGGTTACTATATAATTAAAAAAAAAAAAAAAGGAATACAAAGAAAGGAAATCTATCACAATTTCATCAGGTGTTGCAAGCGAGTTTCCCTCGACTCAGGCCCGTATTCAGAAACGCTTCGCTCTCTCACCACGACTATTTTCAAAGGCAGCAGAGATGACTAGCCGGGTTCTTCTGCTAAAAATATAGAAATCTTGTTAACCTGTCACTAGAACCATAAAAGCACCCTTAAATTGAAATCATCACTTCAACGAGACCCTTTCGAGAGGAGTGGAGATGCTTTACAAAAATGTTTCAGAATACGGTCTTCAGAATAACTGGTATAAAAACACTGTACTTTCTGGAGGCAGCAGCGTGTGTGTCGGTCAGAGGGTGTGTGGTGGAGGCCAAGACGAAAGACCAGCGCCTCCCTTCCCCATGGACTATATTTTAACGTCACCCAGGAATGCTGTGTCACTTTGTTCGGCGAGGTGACAGTAAATTATTACCCAAGAGTCGCGACTAGAGGGTATGGAAGGCAGGGAGTGATGGGATGGTTCATGTTTACTCTTTGCTTTATACTTTATACGCCAAGATTTAATGTACCGGCTTGTTTTGATAGGTTAGGTTAGTGTTTAAGGAAATGTTGCTCAGATTGTTCTTGTCTTCTAAATATATGATGGCAAAACAGTATAATTATTTTAAGCTTTTGTAGAAGATCACTTAAATCGCCCATTTCCTCCGTGAAAAGTCATATAAAAAGACAACGTCATTATTCACAGCTGTCTCCATATGTTACTTATATTGCGTTAGGTGCCTTTAGAGAAAAGTGCTTAAACTGCCCATTTTCTGAATATAAATAATGAAATAAGACAACCTAAGCATAAGAAGACAGTATTATTATTTTCAGCTGTCTAAACTTTGCCCTTAATATTGTGCGGGGAAGCTTTTTGTATGATCAAAGGTTTCTACTTAAAAAAAAAATAAATAAAAAAAATAATAAGTGATGGTGGTGTCATCCCTTTCAGCTGACTAGTGGTTCTTTTTACGAGGCCATAATGTAGATCAGAGCCATTAGTTAAATAAATCCCCTATCAAAACCATCAATCATTCGTGTTTTAATGGATTCAACGCAAGACTTCGCGGAACCAGATCCTGTGACGCGGAACATTAATGGGAGTACTGTGATATTTAATGCCACGGGAATGTGCTAAGTGGGAATGTGGTGGAAGTGTAATCATGTTATATTTCCTGTCCTCGTGTGTGTGTGTGTGTGTGTGTGTGTCCATGTTAGCGTATGTTACTTGGTATGCATAATCTGACATACGTACATGTAAGTTACCATGCATAAACGTACTTAATTTGACTTACATAAACCAGTACACATAAACTGGCATACGTAAGCTGATATGCATAAACTGGCAAACATAAGCTAGCATACATAAACTAGCATAAATCAGTAAAAAGAGAAAAAAAAAAAAAAACTGGAATATAAAGGTAGCATTCATTAGCTGGCGCATATAAACTGTAGATACATAAACTGACATACATAAGCTCGTACACATAAGCTAGCATACATAAAATACATACATAAACTGGCATACATAAACTAGCATACATAAACTAACAAATAAACGAGCACACGTAAACTATCATACGCAAACTGTCATATATAAACTGCCATATATAAAACTAACAAACGCGAACCACCCCGGGCAGGCAAGAAAGTAAGATGGCCGACACACACACACACACACACACACACACACACACACACACACACACACAAAAAAAAAAAAAAAAAAATCCGGCACTTCGACTCTTCACAAATGCATTCACATCCTTCCCCGTCACCGTGAGTGGCGTGCAGCAGCTTCTTCTCCCTCCTCCTCAGGCTGAACACTTTACTAACCACCAGCGAGTGTTGAGACCATTGACATTTAAAGCGGCAACATTTCAGGCTTTCACAAATTCATCCACCACCGTCGCCTCCCACATGTGACCGCTTGCCTGATTCTTCCTCGAAATTGAAACTAAGGAAGACTGACCGAAATAAGGTTATCATGCACGGAGGGTCATTGCCGAGGGATCTGTAAATACGCCCGAGATGTGACCTGCGAACCAAGGGGAAGGATGAAAGCTGTGGATGTCTGGAGCGGCTGAGGGCGTGTGTGTGAGGCAAGTTCCCAGACGCATGACAAAGACTCTGCTTCCTCACTTGGAGTATAATGTGTGGTGAAAAAAAGGTAAGATGAGGGATGTAGGAGAATACATGTAGCTTTGATGATAATGTTGTTTGGTAATTTAGGATGAAACAGTAAAATTAAAAAGAAAAAAAAAGTAAAATTAAACAGGTGGAGTATATGTGTTGCTTAGGTGACACGGGCTGCGATATACAACAATTAATAGGACTAAAAGCAATGAATAAAATGTGTATTAACATCTATAAGAAAGAAACGGATGAAAAAATAATACATTTCGCGGTTTGTATACAGTGTAGAGTTCAGAGATGGCTGTAGAACGAGAAGAAATGTCCCAGAATGATTATTGATACAGGAAAGATGTGGCAAATAGCAGTGACGGGGTTTTAAAAGGTAAAGTGATAATGATAATGTGCTTTGGTAGTTTAGAGTTGATAAAAAAGTTAAGGTAAGACAGGTGGAGAATACCTGTAGCTTTGATAACAGGGGTAACTGTGTAATTAAGTGAAGTGAGACAGGTTGGAGAATATGATAAAGATAATAAAGTTTGATAATCAGTGTAAGTTAAGAAAAAAATAACGTGAGGCAAGTTGGAAAATATGTGTTGCCTTGGTGATGGGGATAATTGTGTTAAAAGGTAAGGTGAGGCAGCTAATAGGTTATAATAATATGATGATGTAGTTTGATCATCCATTATAGGGTAAAAAAGCAAAATACGACAAATAAGAAAGTACTTACAGTGATAATAATAACTGTTTGATTAAAGCAGATACAAAAACATGTGTAGCTTTGGCAATGGGGGTAACTATGTCATTAAGGTAATCACTCAACTCCCCATGGATTAAACGTTCGCTTAGAGAATAAAACAGAAAAATGCAAAAGAACACATGTGGCTGGTGTGAGAATACTGTGCAACGTTTAAAAACCAGCTTATCAAACGTTAGTCAAATAATCACTCAACTCACATGAATCAAACGTTAGCTAATACAGTAAAATAGAAGAATAGAAAAAAATACACGTAGTCTGTGAAAGAAAACTGCGACGTTTGACAACCATCACATCAAACGTTAGACAAAACATTCAATCATCTTCCAGTGGATTAAACGAGAGGAAAATAGCAGAAAGAATGTGAAAGAATACTATGCAACTTTCGTGAACCATTACATCAAATCTCAGACAAATATTCAGTTATCTCCTATTGCATTCAACGAGAGTAAGACAGCAGAATATAAGACATCACCCTTATCTGGCGTGAGAGTAAGGAGCAACACGGCAGACAGAAATCGGTGCAACCATTACATAGAGAGCGTGGCAGGATCGTAACGTGCCTTGTTTTATTGCGCCGCCAGGAAATTGCTTCACCTCTCTCCGATACACTTCACCACCGCGGCGGGGGATGGGAGGCAACACGTCACCCGCAGCATCTCTCTCTTCCAAAAACTTGAGACCTTACGGGAGCTAAAAATACAGGATTTAACTATTTTTCATCCCAATTTTCTTCATCTTTTTTTTTTTCCCCCATTACCAGCACAGCGCAGGGTTAGGTAAACACGTATGTGTGCGCCCCTTCATTTTGTTTACCAGTGTGTGTACGTTAAATGGCCATCTGGTTAATTATCGTACACTTCGTTAAGGCTGAGGTATCAACTTAAAGGCGTCTCGTGGCGAAGGTAAACAAGCAGAGTGTTGCTTAGGTATTTGTGAAGGCCGTGCAGCATTGTAAACATCGGAAGCTAAAAACAGTGAAAAAAGTTACATAATTGATGGTAAGAAGGGATGATTATAAGTAAAATGGTAAATGTAAACGGAAGTAGTGTTGTGAAGGCCGTGCAGCATCGTAAACACCGGAAGCTAAACAGTGAAAAAAAAAAGTTACATAATTAATAGTAAGAAGGGGTGATTATAAGTAAAATGGCAAAATGTAAACAGGAGTAGTGTTGTTTAGATACTGTTGAAGGCCGTGGAACATTGTAAACACCTGAACCTAAAACTGAAAAAAAAAGTTATATAATTAATAAAGAACGGGTGTGTTTACAACTAGATTTAAAAATTCGTTTAGACATCAACTGTTTAGACCGTGCAGGATTGTAAACACATGAAACTCAAAAAAGTGAGAAAAGTTACAAAATTAATAGTGAATAAGTGTGGTTATGACTATATTTAAAAAGCTGCTTAGACGTCAGGACTGCATACAACTGAAGCTAAGACGATGACAAACGATACACAATTATTAGTGAGAGAGGGTGGAAATAAAAATGTTTCAATCACTTCCTGACTTGTTATTGGAAGTGATATGGAAATTAATTATATATGCGTTGGTTATTGTACGTTAATGTTGAACAGATAACTTAATTAGAAGAAAGGTCAACAGACACATGTAGTTATAACTATATTGAGGCCACTTACTGACTTGTTATAGTGTGGTAAGAGGAGATACAGTCAAGGAATATATATATACGCTGATTAATGCAAACGTTAATTGAACAGAGAACTTCATCAGAGGGAGAGGATGAACTATAAATGAACACGGATAGTTATAACAATATTCAACTTACTGACTTATGGTAAGGTAAGAGTAGATGCCATGTGGTGCAAGATACGTTGGTTAGTGTAAGCGTAGGGCAGGGAAGAACTTAATCAGAGAAAGAGGATCAACTATACACGGAATACTTTATAATAGAATATAAGTAGACTGATACACGTTATTCAGTGTTAGCCAGAGAAGAATCTGTTAGCAAGACACTGTAGATAAATTATGTTGGTGAGTATAAACAGTGAACAGAGAACTTAACCAGAAGAGGATCAGCTATACACAAACACTCTATAGTAAAATACAAACAGATTAAAGTGCGGTGATTTATATTAGAGGAGAATCTAACCCTAAGAGAGATTGCATGGCCACGTGGCGAGACGAGAGAGGATCACCAATATACGGGTTAATCTGTAGGAGAATACAAGTAGGTTAATGTAACATACTTGATATAGGGCAGAGAAGAAACCAATTTTAAAAGAGATTCTACTATACATGGTCACGTAGCAAGACGGGAGAGAATCAGTATATGCGGGTTACTCTATAGAATACACGTAGGTTAATTAATGTAACTTGTTTGGTATTAGACGGAGAAGAATGTCATTTTTTTTAAAGAGAAAGAGCGTGGTATGCCTGGATAGAAAAATACACCAAGGTTAGAGAATCGTGCAAACAAACCTCTTAGCACTTTTCTTGAAATAATTCCAGCTCAGAGGATAGGAATAATTAAAGCTGCTGGCACTAAAAAGTAAATAAAAGAATAAAATAAAAAAAATACGTTCAGCTAAGAGGATTTAAATAACTGAAGCTGTTGGCACAGTACAAAAAAATATGGATTCAGCTCAAGAGAATAGTGATAATTAAAGTTGATGGCTCTGAATAAAAAATAAATAAAACATTCATCCAGTTCAAGACAAAAAAAAAAAAAGAATGAAGTTTTTGGCACAGAATAAAGTAAAAGAAATACACGTACACCTCAAGAGAAAATAATTATTGAAGATGGTGACACTGATTTAAACACACACACACACACACACACACACACACACACACACACACACATCTCCAGGTCAGAGAATACGAGATAATTTAACCTGTTAGCATTAAATAAAAAAAAAAAAAAAAAAAAACACATGTAGCTCAAGAGAAAAGCAATAATTAAAACCCTTTGGCACTTACTAAGAAAAGAAAAGAAAAAAAGAATAAGGATTACACACCTCCAGGTAAGAGAAAGTAAAGAAGTTAGTGTAATTTCTTAAAGGAGGTAAAAACAAATCCTTCACAGTGGTTAAAGATAAGACAGTCCGTCCGTCGCTCAAAACAGGAACCTCGCGTGGCTGGGGAGGCGTCCATCAAGGAGAATTAATGATCTTGGCGGCGTTGTGAATGTTGCCTCCACCGCCACCGCCATCTGCCGCCTCCGCCACCGCCGCCGCCAAGAGGTTCCCGATTCAGGTTTAGCGTCGCGGCCTACCGGGGACGAAGTTGTGCCGAGGCGCTCCGTCGTGCAGACAAATTTTGCGACAGATACTGGCTTTCATTCGTCAAGTGGGTGTGATGCAATTTGCTGCGTGTTGTGCTGCAGGACAAATTGCACCTCAGAGGGTTTCAGTATTTTCCCTCAGCGTGAAGTGTCTGGCTTGTCTAGCTTTGTCTGTCTTATACTCCCACTTGCACACACACACACACACACACACACACACACACACACGAATGAAATGCCGGTCGGTCGGTCTGGTGAACAATTAGGCTAGCTTGTTATTAAAGGATAGGGTAGCCACGATTTTCTTTTTTTTCCTAGCGGGGAGGATCGTTACCTTAGTATTGAAACACTCCCATGTCGCGGCGGGCACGGAGTTTACGGAGGCGCTTCTGGGAACTACACAAAGCTCGCGTCCCCGGCACAATAGCTGCATCTGAGGGAATGAGTAGAGTCCGCTGCATCTGAGTAATTATAAGCCAACAGTACGCTGGTCAACAGGTAATTACTGCTCGATGTCCGTACTGGTTAACTCTAAACACCATGAGATGATCAGCTCCTTAATTGTTATAGACTCTCATCGTGGTTAGTAGAATCTGGCGAATCTTTGTAATCATAAGCCACCTGTACTAGTAATTACTGTTTGATGAGATAATTAGCTCCTTAATTGCTGTGGGTTCTCATCAAAGGTAGAGGAATGTGGTGTGAAGTTTGAGTTGAATTTCGATAGTACCAATGTAGAAAAAAAAAAAAAGGATAAAAGAAAGAAGAGCGATCGAGTAGTTCAGGCTTCTCAGTGTGTGTCATTTGCTTTCTGTTCAGTAAAATCATATTGGATTGCTTATTTAAATGAAGCAACAAGTGTCGAGATAAATAAAAAAATATAAACTGGTCTTTTCCTCGTATCTTCTTCCACCTGTTTCCTTTTTTTTTTCCTTTATTTTTTGGAAAGAGCATTTCCTTTTTCTTTCTGGTCCATTTTCCCCTTCGACTGATCTCCCTAATACACACACACACACACACACACACACACACACACACACACATAAAAAAAAAAGTAATCAAAGGGTAAGCAGCGCAAAACATTCAATGAGTTTAAAGTTCCCAATAAACGACAAAAAAAAAAAAAAAGTCATTAGTGATCTAATGAGTGAAGCAGCGCAATGCATTCATGTATTGATGTTTTTTGTCTTTTTAATCCAGCGACGGCATTGGAAAGGTCATGTTGCTTTTTACGAGTTTGTCACACATTTTCTTACACTTTTATATTACTAATTCTTTATAGTGGATATTTATATTTCCTGAGCCACAATACATAAGAGGCTTTGAAACAGTAATCTTTCATTAATCTTCCTACAAACTGATAAATAATAAGTAAATAAATAAATGGTTGAATAAATGAATGAATAAATGAATGAATAAATAAATAAATAAATAAATAAATAAATGAACAAATAAATACAATATACTCGTAAAAAACAAACTCAAAAGACGGAAGTATCAGATTTATTTACTAGAGGTGGGCATCATGGCAAGACTTTCTTAATTAACTTCTTGAGAACCACTTGTACCACTCCAGAAAGACACAAACAAAACAACAAGTAACAATGCAACTTCAGCTCCCAGTCAGTTAAGGATGAGGACCCAACACCACCACTGAATTCCGCCGTAAAAAGATAGCATGTGAACTCGTCCCTCAGTCTTGCAACGAAGATATCTTTAAGTTAACTCAAGGGGAAAAAATATCACTGGGCTCTCTCGTCTGGAAGAAAAACGAAAATTGCTCAAGACTCGATGCTCAGTTTTGCACGAGTTTCCTTCCCATAAGAATGTCGAGAGCACTTCAGCGTCCCCCTCTTATGGTGAGTGAGGAGGTGAGGAGGTGAGGAGGTGCAGGATGGAGCTGCGTCTTCCTGTCTGGGGACCGTATTCTGAAACACTTTTGCGCCGTATCTTCACTATTTTCAAAAGGCTCTAATTGAAGTGACGCAGGTTTTTCAAGGGTGCTTTTATGATTCCATTGACAGATTAACAATATTTCTACATTATCGACAGGAGAAACACTCTTGAGAAACCAGCAAATCATCTCTGTGGCCTTGGAAAAATAAATGTCGAGAGAGAGAGAGAGAGAGAGCAGATCGTTTCTGAATACCGGCCAGGGATGTCACAATGCACAGCGTGAAAGGTGTCCCGCTGTGTTACCCTTTGTGAGACTGTCCCTTGCATCCCACTCACAGTTCCCAAGTTACGAGGACACAACACCCACCGACACACACCGACACCGACACACACACACACACACACACACACACACACACACACACAAGAAGACGTACGATTCTGTCTATGTTTGCTCAGTTTGGAAAGTCTAGAGGCAGTTCACAGGAAAAATGGATTCACCGAGGATATCTTGTTGTTATTGTTGTTGTTGATGTTGCTTTTGATATTGTAGTAGTGGTAGTGATGGTAGTAGTAGTAGTAGTAGTAGTAGTAGTAGTAATGGAAGTAGTAATAGTAGTAGATATAACAGATATTGGTGGTGCTAATAGTAGGAATAATGGTGGTGCTGGTAGTGTATGTACAGTGTGTGTGCGTGTATTTGTGTGTGTGTGTGTGTGTGTGTGTGTGTGTGTGTGTGTGTGTGTGTGTGTGTGTGTGTGTGTGTGTGTGTGTGTGTGTGTGTGTGTGTAGTCACGTATCACCAGCTCCCGCACAAGGCCACAAAACTCAGCAGTAAACAGGCCACCTCACCAATTACCTCACCGTCGTGCCAGTGTTTGTCGTGAAGACATGTCACAAAAAAAGTTAATGACACTTGATGGTCACTAAGTGATGCGGGAAGTGGCGCGTTTCCTGAAAGTGGCGTGAGCGAAAAGTACAACAAAAAGCAGGAATGTTTAGGGTATGATTAAAAAATAGTAAAATTTTGAGGACTTAAAAGGAAAGGCGACATTACCTTAACCCTTTTCCCTGCCAATCAAAATTTTAAGCTTCATTACCTATAACTAATTAGACACTATTTTCGTGCTAAGTTCTCAGAAATACATACTTCTGTATCGTAAACAAAACAAAATTCAGCTTCTTTCTTCTCCCCTTTTCTCCCCAGTGCTTCCATGTAAACAAGGGACGTCAAGGAAGGACTGCTGCAGCAGTAATAGTTTTAAAGATATGATAGAAAACGACAACTAAATTCTATATGAAGCAGAAAATAAAGTACCTCGAGAAAACAATGTCACAAAGTTTAACCAATTACGAGCGAGTATAAAAAAAGTTTAAAGTTGAGATAGAAAAAAAAAAAAACTAAATACCCTATGAAGCAGAAGAGAGTGCACCTCCAGAGAACTATATCACAAAGCTTCCCGAATTAAGAGTGAGAGTAAGAAAAAAAAGATAAAATATCAATGCTTATTCTATCCTAATTACATAATGGTATCTGTGCCAAGCGATAATCCATTTTACTGTCCTGTTCCTTTCTATCTATACCGAGTTTTGCGTTGCGGATAATTGCTCGCTTGCATTTTTATGGGGCGAGATTACCGCTGGTAGGGATTGCAGGGAAAGGAGAGGCGAGAGATAACACACGCAGGGAAAAGACACGATTTACGATTATCTCTTGTCTCTTTTTTTTTTAGTGATTTCCTCCTTACCTTCCTCCTCCTCCTCCTCCTCTCCCTCCTCTTCCTTCTTCAACTCCTACAATTACTACTACACCAATTACTACTGTTATTATCCTTCTCCTCCTGCTACCACCACCTGCACTACCACCATCACCACTACTACTACTACTACTACTACTACTACTACTACTACTACTACTACTACTGTTACTACTACTACTACTATCACTACAGCTTTGTTTTGCCTCCCACAGTCGGCAAGGGAACACAAGTACACAGCCACAAGTATTCGTGAATTATTACCACCACCACCACCACCACCACCACCACCCCAGTACATCCACGCGTCCCTGTACAAATCCAGTCCAAGCTCTGCGCTTCCTACCGAGCTCTCAGCCTAACAGCAAGTCCCTCACACAGCATATCCCTCCTTCCTTTCGTCCCGTCCATTCCGCGTGCCTGCCTCTTTTCTTCCTTTCTTTCATATTTCCAGCATATTTCTATTCGCACACACACACACTCCCTCTCTCTCTTCTGGCCTTTTCCTCTGTGTCTGCCAGTTACTCTGTGCTTTTACGCCCTCTTCTCTCTCTCTCTTTCTCTCTTCTCTCTCTCTCTCTTTGTTCCTTCGCTCCCGTGCCTTTTACTTATTTCATCCGTTTGTACCCTGACACCTGCCCCTCCTATTCCCCTTTGCCCTCTCTCCTCTTTGATGTTGGCAGGTAAACAGGTAGGAATATGCTCACCTTTCACATGTGTACTGTACTGTGTGACGTAGAGAGACAGAGAGAGAGAGAGAGAGAGAGAGAGAGAGAGAGAGAGAGAGAGAGAGAGAGAGAGAGAGAGAGAGAGAGAGAGAGAGAGAGAGAGAGAGAGAGAGAGAGAGAGAGAGAGAGAGAGAGAAATAGCCTGACACACACATCCACCCACACACACGGTCACAACAAGCAAACTAACAGACAAGCAGAGACACACACACCAATAAAGTGACACACACACATACAGAAGACAAGTTATTCATGATTACAGACCGAAATAGCTGGCAGGTTGGAAGTACGGGAATGTCACGAAACAAGACAAAATAAAGTAAATAGATAAAAATAAAATAAAAATCAAATCAAATCAAAGTGAATAAAATAAAGTAAGTGAAATCAAATAAAATAGAAATAGGTCAACAGATAAATAGGAAATAGACAATAAAAATGAATAAATAAATAAACAAACATTGAAAGTAGCACCATACAACACCAATAACATCAACACTGCAATCTAAGGCAGTCAACACTCAGGACATATGAAGCTGAACACCATGCAACACACGAGAGGCTTCCTACTTCACTCTCCTTTGGCTTCCCACTTCACTAAAAACTTTTGATGACTTTCTGCACGACTGAGGGTGAAAGCTCGTGAATTATATTAAAAAGGATAATTTCATAACACTCCATCAACATATTTACTTTGATATGTTACACCTCATTAATTCGTAAAGATGGAGCATATATCACATATCTACTTATTATGTCAAAGTTCTTATTACATTTATATATATTTTTTTCTCCTTACAGGCGTTCGATTAGGTATTAACGGAGGCAGTGATCTTATGTTACACTTCATCAGTTCGTAAAGCTGGATCAAATATCACATATCTTATTACATTTCATATACATTTTTTTTCAATACAGGCATTCGATTAAATGTTCACGGAGGCAATGAACTTTTTAATACCATCACAGTTCAACATATCAACAATATTTCCCAGCAAAATATCTTGAGGAAGAAAATTATCTTAATTTCACTCTTCCCAGTTACTGATTAAACGACAAAGCAGCAAGGGTAACTGACATTACCACGTTTCAACATATCAACAAGCTTTCCTGACCAAACGTGTTGAGGTAGGAATAGAAAACCTCTCTTTCACTGCAGCCATTTTACTGATCTCACGACGAAGGAGCGAAGATGACTAAGTTTTTAACACTATCACCACTGAACAAACTTTCCTGGCATGATGTCACGGAAGAAAGAGATCCCCTTCTCACTCCAGCCATCTATTGATTCCACGACAAAACAGCAAAGGATAACAAAGACAATCAAATTTTAACATATCTTTCCTGGCAAAACATGCTAAGGAAGAGAAAGAGAACACCTCTCTTTTACACTGCTCAGTCACTGATTTCACGACTAAACAGCAAAGATGACTGTCACTCTAACATATCAGCAACCGTTCCTAGTAAAGCATGCTGAGGAAGAAATAGAAAACACGTCCTTTCACTCTGCTCACTCACTAATTTCAGGAGAAAGCAGCAAAGATGACGAAGGCGGTGCAACTGAAAGAGGCGAAGGAAGAAAGAGATCAACCTTCTTTCGCCCCTCCCAGTTACTGATTTCACGACAAAGCGGCAAAGATGAAGACGACGCTGCTGGTGAAAGTAAAGTGCACGGGTTGGTGAAGTGTCAGTTTGCCGCGGCCGTCACTCCGAGCTGTATGACACAAAGCACAGTAAAGTTTCGCAAGAAGACATTCCGTTGTTATATTTCAAATTTTATAGTTTCCGCTTCAAGGATTTAGGGACTTGATGCTAAATGTCTCTCTCTCTCTCTCTCTCTCTCTCTCTCTCTCTCTCTCTCTCTCTCTCTCTCTCTCTCTCTCTCTCTCTCTCTCTCTCTCTCTCTCTCTCTCTCTCTCTCTCTCTGTCTCTCTACACGTGTTATATACACTTTCCCGTGGCTTTGATGAACAACAAACAGTAAAAAAATAATAATAAGTAAACTACCAGAGGGGGAAGAATGTGTTTGTGTGAATTTTTTTGCAGGGATGAGTGAAGGAAGCAAGGCGGAGAAGAGGAGAGGGAAGAGGAGGAAGAGGGAGGAGGAAGAGGAGGAGGAAAATAGCTTAGAGGAAGGAGGGGAGCTGGCGAAGGAAAACAGACGCTGAGAGTGAAAAATTTATAGACACACATACAAACACACACGAAAAAAAAGGAGTGTGGCAGGAAAGGGTGAAAAAAAAACAAAAAAAACAGGAGTTCTAATAAAGAGGATGGGTGGGAGAGGCGAGTAAATGAGACAGAATAAGCGTGAATGGATGATGGGAGGGTGAGAGAAGGGATGGGTAGGAAATGGGATGGATGGGAAGAGATGGTGAGAAACAGGGTGAAGGTAGAGAGAGGGAGAGGTGGGGGGTGGAGGAGTAGAAAGGGCTGTGGCGTGTGTAAACTGAGGTATCTTCTGTATTAAAAAGGTCTCTCTCTCTCTCTCTCTCTCTCTCTCTCTCTCTCTCTCTCTCTCTCTCTCTCTCTCTCTGCAGGTAATTCGTTTCATGGAGGTTCCTGAAGTACATTTTATCCCTCAAGTCTCATTTTACCCTCCATTTCTCAGCCTCCTCTCATACCAACCTCTTACCCAGCCTCTTGTTCACCTGGCCATCTGTCTACCTGTCCCTGCATCAAGACACTGTCCTTTCCCTCGTGTCTCTGGTCTTAATGTGCCTCTGCTTCTTGCCTTCCACCACTCGGGCCATTTTACTGTTTTAGCATATTTTTTACATCTTCCCCTCTTGAGTATTTGGTTGAGATGCTTTCATTTGTCCCTTTTCTCTTCTCCCTGCTTCTCTTCCTCCTTTTTCCTCCTCCTCCTCATCCTCCT
>NC_087168.1:17959649-17962149 GCF_035594125.1 Scylla paramamosain
TGTTTATAGTAAAAAAGGAAAAGAAAAGGATAATTTTTTTAGATAAGAGCAGGAAAAGAATCAAGATATATTAACAAAAGAAAATATATATATATATAAAACTTGATAATCTGGGGAGGAAAAAGAAAGAAAATAATCGTGACATGCAAAAAAAAAAAAAAAAATTGATGGAGGACAGAAACATGACATAATGAAAAGAAGAGAAGGAAAGTGAAGAGAAGAATTATGCGGTGCCAACATGTATATGATATCTGAGTAAATTTTATACTTTTTTTATTTCAGAAGCCACTCGATTTTGTGATGGCTTGAAATATTATGCAGTGGTAGTATGTAGATGACCTCAGTAAATTTCCCTCCATTTTTTTTATCTTTTATTTATTTTATTTTATTTTTATTTTTTATTTTAGATGTTGTTTTATTTTCTGATGGTTTAAAAAAAATTACGGTGTCAAAGTGTATTCAGTGAATTTCACACCAATTATTTTGTTTATTTACTTATTTATTTATTTCACGCTTCACTCAATTTTGTGATGCTTTAAAAAATGACGCAAAGCCAAAATGTACAGGATTTCTCGGTAAACTTCACGCCAATTTATTTATTTATTTTTTTTTATTTCACATGTCACTGGATTTCGTGGTGTCTTGAGAAAATCGCAAAGAGAAAGAACTATGCAATGGCAAAATGTGGCAGGTTTCTCAGTAAAATTCACGCCGATCTTGTATCTTTTCATTTCACACGTCACTTGATTTTCTGTTGTCATGAAAAATCGCGAAGAGAGTTATGCAATGCCAAAACGTACATAATTTCTGAGTAAATTTCACACCAATTTCTTTTATCTTATATTTCAGTAAAACTCACGCCAATCTTGTATCTTTTCATTTCACACGTCACTCGATTTTCTGACGCCTTGAAAAATCGCCCCTTGAAAAAATTGCATCTCTAAAAAGGATCGCCTCTTGAAGGACTGCATACCATTAGGCAGAGGCAGCGCCCCTCGCCCTGAAGGAGGCTCTCGTGATGGTGTAATGGCATCAGTGAGTAATCAAGGTGTTCTTATCCCTCATCATGCCCTCTTATCCCTCATCACCTGACGGAACCACTGCCCCCTCCCCCACCTCTCTCTCTCTCTCTCTCTCTCTCTCTCTCTCTCTCTCTCTCTCTCTCTCTCTCTCTCTCTCTCTCTCTCTCTCTCATAGTAAGGACCAATAGGTACACTAATGTTTGATCTTTCTTTGTTCCCTTATATATATATATATATTTTTTTTGTCCTCTTCCTCCTATATTCCTTTCTTATATTTCTTATATTATACTTTCTATATTTCCTTTTCTCACCCTCAAGATTCCGGCCTACATACTTCTTTTGTTTTTGTGCGTGACTCTCTCTCTCTCTCTCTCTCTCTCTCTCTCTCTCTCTCTCTCTCTCTCTCTCTGATTTGATGCTGGTTCTTCAGAAATTGACAGTCCGGGCAAACTTCACTTCTTTCCGTGACTTCAGACAAGACTCACTGAAGTTTTTTTTTCTATAAAGTCGTGAACTGCACTGAAAGGATTTTTATATAACATTTCCAGTTTGGGTATTTCCAGGAAAGTAGCATTACGTTACAAGGAGGTTTTAAGTCGAATGAGAATTTGTCTTTTCACTAGTTGTTTTATGTTTTCCAGTAGTAGTTTTTATGTTTTTTTCAATTGCAGTTTTGTATTTTCCAGTTGCAGTTTCATATTTTCCAGTAACAGTTTATGTTTTCCAGCTGTAGTTTTGTATCTTCCAGTTGCAGTTTCATATTTTCCAGTAGCAGCTTCATATTTTCCAGTTGTTTTACAAAAGCGCGACACACAATTCCAGCGCTTGAATCGTATGTGGGACCTGACCATGCTGATTCAGGACTTGGGGTTGAGTAGGTAGTCAGGAAAAATGCTCCCTCTCTACTGACATTTTTCCTCAGTCGGAGAGGAGAGCAATAGATCAACTCCTCACGTCATTGCATCGCTGTTCGTAAAATCCTTGAGTGCCTGAATCTATTAGGCATTCCTACCAGGCGCTGAAAGTAATGAGGGACCGAGGAATGAGGTGGAATTGTCAGTCATTTGCATCAAGTCCTTGAAGGGAGAAAAAAATGAAAAAAAAAAAAAAAATGGAGGGATTTACAAAACTATGATGAGGCATCGTAAAAAAAAAAAAGAATGAAAGAATTTAAGTGGAATTTTTATGCATCAGAATAACTAGAGATAAAAATAAGACAGGAAAAAAAAAAAAATATATATATATATATATATATATATATATATATATATATATATATATATATATATATATATATATATATATATATATATATATATATATATATATATATATATATATATATATATATATATATATATATATATATATATATATATATATATATATATATATATATATATATATATATATATATATATATATATATATATATATATATATATATATATATATAACAGAAAATAAGAAATGGCAGT
>NC_087168.1:17967149-17987149 GCF_035594125.1 Scylla paramamosain
AGGAGAGAAGAGGAGATGGATGTAGCCTGCAGGTGTTGACATTCGGTGTTTGCCTCGCCCTGGGTCGCGGCTCACCTGGCGGGCACAATAACGACAATAAGGACACGTGAGGTGAAGCCAAAACTGGACCATTCAACATTGCCTGTGGCTGGGTCTGGATCTGAGCTGGGTAGGACGGTCACTGGGAACACGAGCCAATATATATATATATATATATATATATATATATATATATATATATATATATATATATATATATATATATATATATATATATATATATATATATATATATATATATATACACGCTCAATATCGTGGTGATGACTCGTCCCTTTAATAAAAATCCCTCTTGTAAAGAAATATGAAAATGCTTTGAATAAAAAAAAATAGTAAATATTATGTAAAAACTAGGATTCATAATAATTTTTGTTTTGGTGATTTTGAGACATGGTTATTTTTCTTTCCTTTTTCTTCATATTTTTTTTGTTTGTCTATTTGAATGAGTGTGAAAAATACCAAAGTTGTTAAATTGCTTGCACGTGTTTTAATGTTTGGCGAGGGAGGAAGCTCGTGTGCTCAGATTTCCTCGGTTGAATATAATGAGATAAACATATTACTCTTATATCTTGCTTAGAATGGGACGGGAGGGTGGCGAGTTTAACTCTAACTAAACTAATTAACTAAAGAGAATTAACAAATGAAATTAACACACACACACACCCACACACACACTTGGAGAGCATCTAAACGCATTTTCTTCCTCTTGCTGTTGTTGTTGTCGTTGTAGTTGTTTTTGTTGCTGTTGCCGTCGTCGTGGTTTTTATTGTTCTTTTAGGTGGGACCAAATGAAACGCTTCTTCTTCTCGATCTCGATCTCCATCATCATCATCATTTTCATTTTCTTCTTCTCTCTTCTTGCTTCCTCTTTTTCCAGGTGAGTGCATATGAGACTCTTATTCTTCTTTCTTCTTCTTTTTCTTTTTTTCTCCGCCTCCTCCTCCTTCTAATATTACCTCTCTTTTCTTCTTCACCTCCCCTCTCAAACCACCAAACCAACCCATCCCATCACGACTCAGACCAAAGAACCGAGTCGCGAGGCAGCCACCACCAACAAACACATCTAAGCAGAAGCAACAAAAGCCCCCATTTCCGTGACACCCTTCTTCCTATATGTGTCCCTCGCGTCTCCCTCGGGCGGCGGTAACCAGCACCCGGACACGCCGCTATTGATTTAGGAGACCAAACTCTTGGCCATGAGGAAAACTCGTTGTCAATTTCGTGCCTCCTTCAATACCTGCCTGACCTGGAGAAGCTGCTGTGATTGTCCTCTCTCTCTCTCTCTCTCTCTCTCTCTCTCTCTCTCTCTCTCTCTCTCTCTCTCTCTCTCTCTCTGACTTTTTTTTTTATCACGCTTTACGATATTCTTTTTTCTTAGTGTGCAGTTCTTGTCCTGCATGATATAATTATACGTGTGCAGAGGAGAAGGACGAGGAGGTGGTGGATGGAGGTGGTGGTTAAGGAGGAGGGTGAGGAAGAGGAGGAAGCCAGAAAGAGGCACGAGAGTCACTTCAGAGAAACAGCGCAGTCGTTTGCGAGTCGTGTGTGTGTAAATGTTCACAGAGGTGCGACACACGCGTAGGTATGTGCAGTGAAACACACACAAACACACACACGTGGCATTTAACGAGAACTGTATGTGTGTGTGTGTGTGTGTGTTTCACTGCACATACCTACGCATTTTCTGAAGAGGGTGATACACTTTTCCAGCATACAGATCACTTATAATCCCTGCGTTCACACACTCACGCCAGAAAAGTCCCGACGACATATCGAGTTGCCTTCCCGAGTGACAAACGCTGGCGGCCCACATCTCACCATCTCTCTCTCACTTGGCTGGACGAGAATCCCAAGCCCACTCCAGTGCAATGATAGCTACATGTCAAGAACCAGATTCGAGCCAGACAGCGAGAGTCATGGTATACATATTCAGTAGTGAATGTATTATCTGTCAACTTGAAAGCCTGTATTTGTGAATCGTTTGTGATTTGTATGTACTTGGAGGATGAGGACTTGGTATCGGTGATTTTGTAGTTTTGTATTATACTGTTGTGTTTTGAAATTTTATAAATGCACGCAGAAAAATATTGTATAAGAATTGTTTTTTTGCATGGAATGGCGTGATGCATTAATTCTTACTTCATTAAAAAGAATGAACAACATTAATAAATAAACGCATAATTAAGCATGTGACTACTTAATCAGAAATGTAATTAAAGCATCACCTGAATAATTAACCAACCAAATAAATACCTAATCAAGCACCTGACTAAATAAAAAGGTAGTAAACAAATTCATTAGCTCGCCAACTAACGACCCACC
This sequence comes from Scylla paramamosain, assembly GCF_035594125.1. NCBI lineage: Eukaryota > Metazoa > Arthropoda > Malacostraca > Decapoda > Portunidae > Scylla > Scylla paramamosain. The sequence continues at coordinate 17,969,532 of NC_087168.1, forward strand.
TACCTAACTAGCTAACTAAATAGATAACTAACTAACCACCTAACAACTTAATTACCAAACTACCTATGTAACTAACCATCTAAACAAATAACTACCTTAAGCACTATTTAACTAACTACCAGTCTACCTAATTAACGAACTAACAACATGAACAATTACCTAAACAACTAGGAGTCTAACCAGCTAACCTAACCACCTACCTAAACAAATACTTAATAGCAACAACACCCAAGACACCCTGAGCCCTGCTGAACATAACTATCACTGCCACACTTCCGCTTCCCCTGTCCAGTGTGGCGCGCCCTTGTTCAACCCCCCACTACAGCTGTCCCATGAAGTTCCTCTAGGCCAATGAGTAACGGGTTGCCCTGTATTGACACCTGTCCTGGTTTGGTTCTACCTCCCTTTACCTTAACGACCTCATCTGTATACACATACACACACACACACACACACACACCAATTGGTTTTACTTTATATTTATTTATTTGTTTATTTATTTACGTGTTTAGTTATCACAAACAACCTAGTAAGGGGAATAAGATATTTGTTTTTCCTTTGTGTCCTCTCTCTCTCTCTCTCTCTCTCTCTCTCTCTCTCTCTCTCTCTCTCTCTCTCTCTCTCTCTCTCTCTCTCTCTCTCCATAAACAGTCGGTAATGAGATAATGCACGCCATGAAAGCCTCTTCTTCAGGTCGCTAAGGAGCAGTAGGGCCTTGGCGGTGCCTCTGATCCGTCTGGGACGCCGCCGGAGCTGCTCGAGGAGGGCGGGATGAGAGGATGGGAGGGGCGATGCGAGGCTTGTGATGGTGAGCATGTTAGTTCAGATGGGTGGTTCGCAAATTAATAGTGAATAAATGTCCCTTCAATTGTGGTTCTGTTACGGGGAAAAGTGTGATGAAGGGAAGATTATACTGTTCTGGTTCTTAGTTGCGAGGTTTATGCTGGTTTGAGTGTTAGTTCAGATGGGTGGTTCGCTAATTAGTGGTGAATAAATAATGTCCCTTCAGTGGTCGTTCTGTTAAGGGGAAGAGTGTGATGGTGGGAAGATAAAACTGTTCTGGAAATGATTTGCGAGGCTTGTGGTGGTGCGAGTGTTGCTTCACATGGGTGGCTCGCAAACTGATGGTGAATGAGTGATCCCTCCAGTGTGAAAGCGGTGAAGTTTTTTTTTTCTTTTTGCGATGGAGAGTGTAATGGTGGTAAAATAATAATGTTTTGGCCCTTAACCCTTTGAACTTGATATACAGGCCTTGTATAAGCTTAGATGAAGATTCTGAACTCAAGCAAAAGGTGTCATCGAATATCTAATAAAGCTTTTTTGAGGAGTACATTTGCTTAGGGATGGAAACAATAACATGTGCCATTATCGGTCAAAGGGTTAATACTGTACTGGGGAATAAAGAGAAGTGAGAGACTGAGATCGAGTGTCAGTGTCATTTAGTACGGCGCCACTCTGCCAATTGGGGTGATGGGGGTTACAGAGGAGCGATGAAACAAAAGAAGGGCGACAGACGTGGGAAGACCAGCACAAGGGTAACTTCATATTGTCTTTTACTTTGTGTTTCTGTCGTTTACCTGTTCACCGTTATGGCCGCCTTAGTGTGATTACTTGGCTATTAATCTGATTACCTTTAGACAGCCGGAAAAAAAAAAAAACACATATCTGATGAATTAATTGGTACAAACAAGCTTCCAGCCTCTACATTTGGCTCGTGTTATTAGAATAGGGTCGCCGTCCTGTATTGATAACACTTACAGGTATAGATAATATTGTTTAGTAAATACACTACCATCTGGCGGAGAGTTTCTGAACTATGAAATGTAACACCACCTTCTTTTGAAGAGAGTGGCGGCGGATTACGCTGGAAAATGTATTCCTTTGATCCTCTTTTATGTAGAAACTTGCAAAGACTTCACAGCGCTCCTTTGCCCAGGATACAACAGTGAGATAGACAGCTGACGATGATTACTTTGGCAACAGCAGCTCGGGTATACTGGCAAGGGATAATGACACGCATCACGCCCACGCCACGCAGCCACTAAGGGTCTCCAAAGCGAGCTATTGATACTGGCAGCCTTCCATGACTCAACACTCTATATGACCGTGACAGCGACCCTTGAAATCCCTCTCGAGCACCACTCAGGGTCCCGCTCCCCCCAGTTTGGGAAGCCGTGCGAATATAGATATTGAAGCTCCAGGAAGCAGTGAAGGGAGGCTCCGTTTAAATTGGGGGTCATGGATTGGAGAATATAGATGTGTGTGTGTGTGTGTGTGTTATTTATAGTGTCGTGTTATTAAAGTTATTTTGTACATCTAATTGTGGTGATTTAATAGCCGTATAGATCTGTGAGAGGTTTAAAGGCACCTTTTTTTCTTCTTTCTTTCCTTTTTTCCTGTCCATCTCTCGTTAGGCAAGTGGCGGCCGTGACGGAGGCCGTGACGGAGGCGTAACGAAGGAGTGACGGGCAGGGGCGGCGTCACACAAACCTCCCACGCGGTAGCTACAAATACGAGCTGACTGCGTGTATGTCTTTATTTGTACTTTCACTTGTATGCGCACCTCATTGTATAGGTGTTTGTGCATACTGTGTCTTTTATTCATATGCTAATGGGACTTCGTATACGTATAAGATCTGTATTTCCTTTTCCTCACTATTCATACATTTAATCGATACCTGTGTCTATATGTTTTGACTATGTATAGGTGTATGAATGTGTATATCTTTAATACACTTGCGTATATTTTTGTGTACGTACATGTATTTGAACGTATATATCTTCCATAATATTTCATGCATACTTGTTTCACCTGTATTTTTTAAGCATATATGTATAACCTTATATAACACACAAAAGATGGCATTCATCTCTCCCAGTATCTCCTTCCCCTTGCTTAATCTCCAGTCTTATATTTATAAACTCCATTTTCATCCATAGTTTGCAGTTCCTCCCTCGTTGTTTCCCTCGCTGCTTCCCTCACACTCGTATATAACTCAAGCCGGCCCAGTCACCCTTCCCTTCCCAGCTATACTGACTGACTACCGACTCCTTCCCTCTCTCCTCTCCCTTAGACGCAGACAACCCATCAAACTCGGCCAACATAGAATGCGGTCCTTCAGTGCAACGTCAGGAGATAAATTCAACAATAATTCTTGACTCTTCCACGGTCCCTGCGTCCTTCTCAGTCCTCGTCTAACGTCCTCCCACCCAGACTTTTCTACGCCTTCAGCCAGCGAGCGATCAGAGAAAAGGAATGGAGATGTCACTGCTTAGAGGGAAGAATGTGAGGCTCAGTGCTCGTAATCTTGTTCCCCGGATAAGTTTTTTCTTACAGTGAAGTGCTTTCGTGGTGGGGAGAGACAGACAGACAGGGAGAAAGAGAGACGAGAGAAGAGAGGTTTTATGAAACGTTTGTGGGAGAGACTTGGAGCAGTTTGTGTTTATAATGAATGTTTGTTCTTGTTTTGCTGGTTAACTTTCCCCCAGTCAATTCACGCTCTATTTTGTTCATGTGGTTAGTTAGGGCATTGCTTTTGTTTGATTTGTTTCTGGTATATTTAGGATGTGTGTGTGTGTGTGTGTGTGTGCGTTACTACTACTACTACTACTACTACTAATAATAATAATAATAATAATACTATTACTACTGCTGCTGCTACTGCCACTCTATTTATTACATTGATCCTGTGGCCAAGGGTATAAAAAATGGATAATAAAAGCAAAAATTCTCTCATTACACCACTTCCGAAAATAAAGTGTTGGAAAAGAAAACGAAAAGAGGCGGCCAGTATAGTTTTTTTTCTCATTGCTATTAAAGTTTACACACACACACACACGCACACGCACTCCTACCCACCAGCGCTGTCACAAACCCATTATCATTACTATCACCAGCAATATAAACAGCACGGAGGTAGCACTCATCTCTCTCTCTCTCTCTCTCTCTCTCTCTCTCTCTCTCTCTCTCTCTCTTTTGGTCCACACAATATATTACGTGCTGATAAGCCTACGTACCTGAGCAAAGTAATTAATTCCGCCCTCTGCCCTACCCGCCACCTGTCCCAAGAGAACGCCTCATGCAGACTTACACCTCCCAGATTAATTGATGGTAAGGTACTGTGCATCTCACCCCCTATGAGCCATTCATCAGGACCAGATGCTGATGTAGGGTAGAGTACTAGCTTATTTAGTCCTGCCCTTCACTGTGCTAGTTGTGTGTTGTGCTGCCAGTCCTGCTTCTGGTACTGTTCATGTCACTGTCACTTTTGCGGTCCTTTCCTTTCCTGCGATTCTTGTGTTACTACTACTACTACTACTACTACTACTGCTATTACTACTACAGTTTTTATTACACTTCACCACCACCACCACTATTATTAATATTACTTTCTCTGTTCTTCATTGTAACTTGTGCTACTAATGCCCTAACCTGTCTCAAAATGTCCTAACCTAATCCAACCTAACTAAAACCAACTTAAACAATTTACTAATGTCCTAACCTATCCTAAACTAACCCAACCTAACCTAACCTAACCTAACCTGTCCTAACCTATCCTAAATTAACCCAACCTAACCTAACCTAACCTAACCAACCTAACCTAACCTAAACTAACCTAACCTATCCTAAACTAACCCAACCCAACCTAACCTAACCTTACTTGACCTAAGCAAAACCAATTCAAACACTCTTTCCTGTTCTCGCGGTCCTGACTTCAAGCACACACATCCACACGCACATACGTACACCTATAATGCCACATACACACACACACACACACACACGAGGGTAGTTAATAATTCCTGAGGACAATTTCCGACATGTATACCTTGTCATTGTTTTGATATAAAGCTGCAGTTGGTTTGATTCACAACAGACTATATATTTTTCTTTATGTGTGTGTGTGTGTGTGTGTGTGTGTGTGTGTGTGTGTGTGTGTGTGTGTGTGTTGTTTCTCGGTGTAAGATAATGAAGTGTGGTAGTAAATATGCGAGCTTATTATCATTATTATTGTGATGTCTGCTTTCAGTTGTATTAAGTGAATAGTGGTGGTGGTGGTGGTGGTGGCGGCAGTAGTAGTAGTAGTAGTAGTAGTAGTAGTTATTGTTGTTATTGTACTGAAAGAAAAAGGAAGAATAACAGTAAAAACAAGAGCGACAGCAAAGAACAAAAAGAAAACAACAAAACCCAACCAGCCAACAAATAAACAAACAAACAACAAACGGCAAACGAGGAAGAAGAAGAAGAAATAAAAGAGTAAAGAAAAGAGAGAAAGACAGAGAGAGGGAGAGAGAAAAGAAAAAAAAAGAAAAAAAAAGAAAACCGTTCCGAGTTAAAAAGCATAACGAACTCACACCACCACCATTACTTCCTTCACCACCACCACCACCACCACCACCACCACCACCACTGACCTTCCATCTTTCTTCTCCCTTCCATTCGCGGCTTATTGCGTTCATCCCAATTTGCATCGACAATTCGGGCAAAAGCAGCAGCAGATTAAGACGAACCCGACTTTGGTGCAGGTCATGACGTGATTCAGAGAGAGAGAGAGAGAGAGAGAGAGAGAGAGAGAGAGAGAGAGAGAGAGAGAGAGAGAGAGAGAGAGAGAGAGAGAGAGAGAGAGAGAGATTTATGGTCAGCTAGTATTTCAGATGATAACGACAATAGGCTGTTGACGTTACTGCTCGGAAGATATGTGTGTAGTAATAGTAGAAGTAGTAGTAGTAGTAGTAGTGGGGTGGTGGTGGTGGTGGTGGCAGTAGTAGTGTGGACAGACAGACACACATACAGACAGAAAGACATAGACACACACAAACACACATTAGATTGTGTCATAGTGCAATAAAGTTGAACGCTGCCTTTGTGTGTATGAACCTGATCGCCGTGGCCAGGGTCGTCCTCAGTGCATCACAGGCGGGAGCAGCGCGAGGCAAACCAGGTGTGTCTGATGTAATGGCGGTCAGGTTTGTTTTGTGTCAGATCAAAGGTGCGGTTTTGTTTTGTTTCGTTTGTGTGTTTCCTTACCGCGCTGGAAAGATGGACTAGGAGGACAGATATCACAGCACACACACACACACACACACACACACACACACACACACACACAGAGGACAATCTGATATAGTATTTACTGTGTGGAAAAAGTACACTAGAGGAACACACACACACACACACACACACACACACACACACACACACACACACACACAGAGGACAATCTGATATAGTATTTACAATGTGGAAAAAGTACACTAGAGGAACACACACACACACACACACACACACACACACACACACACACACAGCTTCCTCAACAAGAAAAAAAAAAACACACACACACAGTAAATTACGAAGAAAAACTGAAGGTATCACGATTTTTCTTACAGTACACAATTCCAACACAGAAAATAACAACGGCACCCATAAAATAAGAGAAACGAGAGAGAGAGAGAGAGAGAGAGAGAGAGAGAGAGAGAGAGAGAGAGAGAGAGAGAGAGAGAGAGAGAGATGCTTGGACTCGGAAAATAAACAGAGCGAGAATTATTACGAGTGGACAAGAACTGAACAACCTTATTAACTTGGGTCGAGTCTTTCTACAAACAGGGAGTAAACAATATGTACTTCTTCACTCTTATAGTCTCCCTCAATTTTCTTTCCTTTGTCCAGGTGAGCACTAACGTCCCTCACCTGCGCCGCTTTGTGTTGTCTGGCCCAGTGTAAGAGGCTTATTTGCTCACCTGCGTTGTAGCGTACCTGTCATTTATGCACCTGTTGTATTGTTTTTGTATTCCCTGTATTCCGTCCTTTCGAATGTACATGTCTGATTGTCTCTTTCTATGTTTATCTTATGTCTGTTGTCTAGTGGATTACTTTTGTCATTTATGTATTTGTTGTATTTTTGTATTCTCTGTGTTTTGTTCTGTCTTTTTTGTACGTCTGACTGTCTATTTTTTTTTTTTCTAGTGCATATTTGTCCTTTTTGTATAATTGTTTAATGTTCTCCTATGTATGTCTGCGTTATATGTGCCTTTCTGTATGTTTTTTTTTTTGTCACACACTTATCTGCCACTGTATTTTTCTCTGTTATTTATATACCTGTCTAATTATCTCTCTTCTGTCATATCTACTATATACGTGTGCAATTATCTCTTTCTGTAATTCCCCATCTTATTGAATTTTTTTTTTTTTTTTTTTGTCTGGAGAGAAGAAAAGAAAGAAGGTAACCTAATTGCACCTCTCACTTCTTCTAACCTAACCAAACTCAACTTCACATAACTTCATTTGATCCGACCCAACCCAACCAAACCTAAAACCTCTCACTTCTAAAGTAACCCAACCTAACTTGACCTCACGTAACTTTTCATCTAACCTAACGTAACCTCACCTAACCTAACCTCACTTCACCTAGCCAAAGTGCATCTGTAAAGCCTGACCCTCATGCGTGTGATCCACTGAAACGAACAGAGCCCAGTTACTTCAATCTTGCGAGTGTCCACGCGTGGCATCACATCCCCTGACACGAGCTGGATACGAATATTAATCTGCTTCCGCTATCCAGGCAAATGAGTGAGTAATCAGGGCGCATTTGAAGCCATGAAATGAAGCCTGCCCTTGATGATCTTAAAAACCAAAGCATGTCGGGAATGTAGTTAATTATCATCAATACCACGGCTCATTGATTGCTCTCTGGACCCGCGGTGGACGGAGGGGCGGCTGTGACCTCGGGAAGCACGCGTGGCTCGGTGGAAGGCTACGGCGTGGAGAGGCTAGGGATTCCTGGCCTGTTTTGAAAAGAGAAGATTTCAGTGTGTATGTTTTTATCATTTTTCTTTTTCAACAAGAGATTCCGGTGTGTATTATTTACTTATTTATTTATTTATTTACTTCAATGACAGGTACCGACGTGTGTTTTGAAAGGAGAGATTCCGGCGTGTATTTTTACATGTTTATTTATTTATTTATTTTTTTGCAAGAGATTCCGGTGCGTGTTTTGAGATGCAAGAGATTCCGGCGTGTGTTTTGAAAGGAGAGATTCCGGCGTGCATTCTTTTTTTTTTTTTTTTTTTATCTTTGCAAGAGATTCCGGTGAGTGTTTTGAGATGCAAGAAATTCCGGCGTGCATTTTGAAGAGAAAGATTCCGGCGCGTGCTTCAGAACGTTTCATGGTCTCATTAGGCTCATTTCCAAAGGCTACAGAGGTGAGGTGGGACACTTTCACTACAGCCTGATAAAAATAGTTAAAATAGGATTCCTTGTTAACTTGTATATCAATAGTCATGAAAATTCCCTTGGTAACCTCAATATATTCCACTAAAATTTATTAAAAGCAGGTGAGACAGAGATCCTTGTTAAACTATCACTAGAATAACGAAAATACCCTTGAAAACATCAATAATCTACACTCAAACCTGTTAAAAATTAGTCTAAATTAGGATCCTCATCAAACTCTTCAGAATCCCAACACTTTCCTCCGCAACCTTTCACATGTAGTGATGAAAACAACTTCCACTACAACCGAAACCCCAAAACGCTTAATAAGAATGCAAGCCCTGATGTACACTACTCGTATAGGGAAACGCGACAGACTTAACGCATTTGCACTTAAGTTACGTTAGGTCAGGTTGAGTTAGGTAAGAGAAGCGCAGTGTGTTTGTGTGTCTCTTCCCTTGTACGTGCACGAAAGTATGGCCCTTATTACCTTTACTTATGTAGGTACCTTATCTTGCACTGTTATCTGGCGTACCAATACTCACGTGCCTTCGTAGCTTCCTCCCATAACGACAAAAAAAAAAAAAAAAAAAAAAAAAAATCACGAAATGACACAAAGAAACACGAGGAATTATAAGAAAAAATAACACCATATCTTTATTTTTCCATACGAGACTTGTAACGGACGGCACAGACGCACAAGACAGGAGGAGAAAGAAACATACATACAGACACAAGGACGCAGACAAGGGGAAGTGGAAAGAGGCGGAGGTAAAGAAGAGGTGACGTTGTAGAAGAGAAATCTGACACGTAAGAGATGGAAGGAAAGTGGAGAAGTGGATGCATAAAATCTTAGGTGAGGAGAGCAGGGAGGGAGAGGAAGAGGGAGAGGGAGGGGGAGGGAAAGGGAGGGTGACGCACAAGTGACTGGTAAAGAGACAAAGCAGGTGGTAACGAAGTGAAAGAGAAAAATCAAGCTGAGAATGCGAAAGCAGGTACAGAAAAGACGAGAGAGGTAGGCGTTTCTGGAGGAGGAGGAGGAGGAGGAGGAGGAGGAGGAGGAGGAGGAGGAGGAGGAGGAGGAGGAGGAGGAAGAGAACAAGAACAAGAATAACAACAACGACAACAGCAACAAAAGGAGAAAAAAGGTAATTTAAAACAAAGGAAGAAGAAGAGAAAGAGGACGAAAGGAGGAGGAAGAAGAGGATGAGAAGAGGAGGCGGAGAAGAAGGACGAGGAAAGGAAAAGACGAATGTGGTGGAACAAACTAAAGAGAAGGACGATTGTGAAATATTAGGATGGAGATGAAAGAGCGTAGGAGGAGGAGGAGGAGGAAGAGGAGGGGGAGGAAGAGAAAAAGGGACGAAATTAAGGAAGAGAACAAAGAAAATGAAAAAAAATGGATAAAGATAAGAACGAGGAAATAGAGGAGAAAGAAAAAATGAAGACAACTTAGAGGAAAAAAAGAGGAGGAGGAGGAGGAAGAGGAGGAGGAGGAGGAGGAGCAGGAGGAGGAGGAGGAGCAGGAGAATAACGTGGAAGTTACTGAGAAGGAACTAACAAGCATGAAGACAAGAATCATACAGAAGCAAAGGAGCATCGGGCAATACAATGTTTTTTCTCAGAGTTCAATTACTCACTAGAACTGTTTGGAAAGAGGAGCGTTAAGACACGAGTGGAACTAAACTGACTTTATTTATTTATTTATTTATTCACTTGCTTATTTATTTGTTTATTTTAGTTAGTTAGTCAGCTGGTTAGTGAGTGAGTGAGTGAGTCAGTGGGTCAGTGAGTGAGAATGAGTTAGTCAATCAGTTAGTTTATTAGTTTAGTTAGTTAGCCAGTCAGTCAGTGGATGAGTGAGAGAATGAGTTAATATGTTAATGTGTGAGTGAATGACTGTGTTACTTAGATAGTTAATTGAGCATTCATTCATTAATTTATTCATTCATTCATTCAGTCAATCAGTCAGTAAGTAAATCAGTCAGTCAGTCAGTCAGTCAATCAGTAAGTCAGTCAGTTACTCCTTTAAGTTTAGAAAGCGTTAAGTTCAACATGATTTTCCCTCTAAAACTTCCCCTTTGACCAGTCCACACACTAAAAACCCTATTCCCTATACCCCACATGTCAGTCCCATACGCATAAGACCTGACCCTTTAAGACATCACCCTCTGAACACAGCACCCGACCTCCCACAACTTCACGGACCTTCCCATCCACTGTAATAGGAACAAGCACAGTTTGCGTTGGCCTAATCACGTGCTTGGTTGCGGCGGATTGGAACGTGACAGATATTATGCAGCATGTTCGGGCGCTTCCTGCATACTGATTGCAGGCTATTGTGGAAAAGTTTAGCGTGAGTTTAGCGTGAGTGGGCGCCATTTTCGTCTTTCCCGAGGCCTTGGTGGTATGTGGCGTGGTAATATCAAAGTTCATGGAAGAAGATTGTCCACTTATGCTTACGGAAGACAGGGTTCGCTCGCCTCTTTCTCTTTCTCTTTCTCTTTCGCCTCCTCCTCCTCCTCCTTTCTCTTTGTGTTTTATTTTCTTTCTATTTATCCACCACTAGCACTTTTCTCCTTTTTCTTCTTCTTCATCTTTTTCCTTACCTGTACTTTATTTCTTTACTTCTTAATTTTCCTATTTCCTCTCGCTTCCTTCTTTTTTCTCTCATTTTTCTTTGTTTTTCCCTTCTTTTTTTTCTATCTTCTTCTTCTTCTTTCAAGGACGACAGTGATGATGAGTCGGGTTCTCATGAGTGTCACTTCCCATTGATGATGTACAACACTTGGCAAATTATCGTTAGAATCGTGAAAACACACAAAAAAGTTGAATGTTATCGCTAAAATTATGAAAACTCTAAAGAAAAGTCCAGTGCTATCGCTGGAATCATGTAAACACTAAAAAATCTCAATATTATCGCTAGAATCTAAAAAAAAAAAATCTCAATATTATCGCTAGAATATAAAAAAAAAAAAATCTCAATATTATCGCTAGAATCTAAAAAAAACACTAAAAATCTCAATATCATCGCTAGAATCTTCAAAAAAAGTATCATCGCTAGAATTTTTAAAATCAGCCAAAAATCTCAATATTATCGTTAAAATCTGAAAAAAGCAATAAAAATCTCAATATTAATACTATAATCTTAAAAAAATACAAAAAATCTTAAAAAATCTAAGAAAAAAAGAAAAAAATCTTGACAATATTCACAAAAGTTTAGGAAAAGTTGTAGAAATAAGACGACGAAGTGTTTCAGAGCACAAGCGTTTGGAAAGAGGGAGAAATATAGGAGTGAAAGGCGATAACACGTCACATGCACTCTTGCCCCTCAGTGGATATGTAATGAGTCAATTCTTGGGCCAGTGGGGATCCGCGTCACTTCCAGCCGAGTGAAGGATAAAAAAAAAAAAAGGTTGAGAAGATTGCCTCATGAACACTATTAACTGTAAACATGGGGGGCAAAAAAATATCATTAACAAAATATATGACGCAATTTACTCCAGGGCAGTCTCGCGGCTCTGGTTGACTTGTTCTTGGCAACACTCACGGGCCGCGCTGCCTCTGTTCCAAAAAATCAAATCAATAAAACATTTTTGTGTTCTCTACATACATACATACATACATATATACATACATACATAGTTTCAGCTTGTGTATGTGTGTTTATTCATGTTTCTCTCTCTCTCTCTCTCTCTCTCTCTCTCTCTCTCTCTCAGTATCTTTAACACATCATCACATTTCCAGTAGATATAGTTTAATTTGCTCTGAATGAGGGGAGCAAGTTAAGGAGACCTCATCATTTTTCCAATACCACAAGAGTTTGTTCGGCGACTCCTACAGCTCTACCGCCGCTGCTGCATCATAAGAGGCCATCAGCAACCAGCGGCCCGTATTCTGAAACGCTTTGCTCTCTCACCGTGACTATTTTGTAAAGGCCACATAGATGATTAACCAGGTCCTCAAGAGTGTTTTTTTTTTCTTTTTTGAATGTAGAAGTCTTGTTAATCTGTCACTAGAACCGTAAAAAACACCCTTTAAAATGCGTGTCACTTCAACTACAGCCCTTTCTGAAACGCTAAGCTCCCTCATCACGATTGTTTTCACATAGACCGGAGATATGATTAGTTGGATTCTCAGGAGTGTTTAGTTGTAGTAGTAGTAGTAGTAGTAGTAGTAGTAGTAGTAGTAGCAATATAATAGTAGTAGTACAAGTTCACTTTCTTTTTAGCTACATTTCCTCCACTTTCCCTTCGTCCTTTACACCAACATACGGCACATCCCATCGCGGTTCTCACCAATATCACCCTCCCTCCCTCCTTTCTCCCCTCCGTTCCGCGGTCTCACAATTAGCGTCTTTCCCGCGTCCATGCCTCGCGTCCGTACAGGGGAAGAAAAATAGCGGGTTTACTACAATGGCCGCGTCTCGTGTCAACACCACAATCACCACTAAATTCTTCTTTACGGTGTTTTCTGTTACCGCGCCGCCACTACCCCAGACCAGAGCCTCGCCACGACTATCACCACCATTACTATCACCACCATTATTTTCCTGGGCGTTCGTAACTCGCGGTGTTTTATAAGTTTAACACCGCAGCCTTTGTCGCCTCCACCTCCACGCAGATGCACAGCTCCCATTACTAAGCTTCCCGCCGCCACTACTATTACTGCTACTGGTGCTGCCACGACTAGTAATGCTGCTGTGTCTTCTGAAAAATGTGTGATAAAAAAAAAAAAGTGGACTGTTGTGATAAGGGTAATAAAAGTAGTATTAGTTGTGGTGGTAGTGGTGGTAGTAGTAATAGTAGTAGTAACAGTGGTCGAGAGTAGAAATAAATGAATGAATGAAATCAAAATGAGAGAGAGAGAGAGAGAGAGAGAGAGCTAGGTTTTCTTACTTAAGTTGTGTTCAGGATAAGTTTGCCAGCCTGCTAAGTTGTGTATCTTGGTGACCAAAACAGCTCGGAGCTCACTGCTTGCTAATTACTGCTTCTGTTTACGAGATTCGGTCCTGTTTCTCTTCCCTTGTTTACTGAGCCATTTGAGCGCTAAGAATAATGCACCTGCTATTTTTTTTTTTTTCCTACGGAGCCCTACATAATTTGAGACCGAAACAAATAAAAACTAATTGTTTCCTTAAAATACAACACAGCTTGACTTCCACATACAGTCATAGAGTCTTCAAAGTTTTCATGCTCAAGGGGAGAAAACTAAGAGTAAAAAAAAAAAAAAAAAAAAAAAAAAGAAATTAGGGGTAAAAAACCACTAATTGTCTCTCCTTTAAATCCAACACTGCCTGACTTTCACAAACTGTCATGGAGGCTACAGTTACTTCAACATAACCCAAGGGAAGTGGAGCAAAGAAACACGGGAAGAAAAATAAAGGGCAAAAGAAAATCAGGGTAAAAAGAAAAAAAAAAAAAAGGCCTCCAATCGTCTCATTAAACCCATCACTGCCTGACTTCCACATACTGCCATGGAGGCTACAATTACTTCACCATAACCTAAATCTTTGTACACAAGGGAAGAAGAGCAAAGAAACAAGGGCAGTATCATACAGGATAAAAGAAAATCAAGGTAAAAAAATCCACCAATTATCTCTCCTTCAAACTATCACTGCCTGACTCCCACACACAGTCATGGAGTCTTCAATTACTCTCCCATATTACTGAAGCACCGAGTGAGCTGAGCCGGAACAAAGACACCAGCACACACATCCCATATTCCCACTGTTAGCGACCACAGACTGTAATTACACCAGTGCCTCAATGAGACCACTCGGCCCTTCCCACAGCCTTGTATTTGCTCCCCAAACACATGATACTGCCAAGACCCAACCCAAACACCCGTCAGGAGCACAACGGTACGAACACACCAGCAGGGGACGGAGGGAAGAGTCGTGAATCAGTGGTAGTGGTGGTGGTGGTGGTGGTAGTGTTGTTTGATACATTAGTGTGAATAAGTTTGTTTTAAAGAGTTTGTAGTAATTAGTGAGGACTTAATTAACTAGTACAAGTTGTTTCATTACCTTTTTTTTATTGTTGATGTTTTGTATAGGAGCTACTGGCTGTGTTTCATTTACCTTTCTTTCCTGCAGCTGATATTGTCTTCTTGTACTAGGAGTTTATTCGTATTCAGTCGTGTTGTTGTGATTAGTAAAGGAATTTTAAGCTTATCTAGTCAAAGTGATAATGTCGTTGTTGGTGATAGTGGTTGGTTGGTAGTGATGGTGGTGGCGGCAGGTGTGGTGGTGGTGGTGGCGGCGGCAGGTGTGGTACTGTAACGTATGGCGACAGGTAAAATGAAGCAACACAGCAACACCCAATGCACACAGGTGGTTGCTGCTGCGGGTTTCTCTCTTACGAAACACCACCCCCGTGGAGGCTCACCTACACGGAACACACGCCCACTAATTTGTACCCCGGCAACATTTTCACCTGAATCTACATACCTTAAGTTCCCGTCAGGTAAACTTTCCTCCTTGAACATCTCACTAGCAAGACTTTCCCCAAAAATAATTCCCCTTTTGGTAGACTATGTTGTTATGTTTGGTTTGGGTCGGGTCTGGTTAGGTTAGGTTAGGTTTGGGTTAGGTTAGGTTAGGTTAGGTTAGGTTCGTTTGGTTAGGTTAGGGTTACGTTAGGTTAGGTTAGGTTAGGTTTGGGTTAGGTTAGGTTAGGTTAGGTTAGGTTCGTTTGGTTAGGTTAGGGTTAGGTTAGGTTAGGTTAGGTTAGGTTCGTTTGGTTAGGTTAGGGTTACGTTAGGTTAGGTCTGGTTAGGTTTTGTTTTGTTTTGGTTTGGTTTGATTGCTTTAGGTATGGTTAAGCTTAGTTTTATTTGGTTTGATTTGGTTACGTTATATTAGGTTACGTTTAGGAGAAAATGTATCAGGTTAAATTTCTATAGAGGAATCTTCGTAGGTGGAATGTTAACTTGAATAAAAGTTACCTAAAACTTGAATTCCCCGAGTCACCGCTGAGCTCTCGCCGAAAAACGACACGCATGTACGACTCTAACAAGGCAACGCTAATTAATCTGCATATAATATTCATCAGTTAATTCTGCAAGTAAAATTCCCGTGTCACGCCAGGCCGCCCGTAATGAGAGTGCGCGTTGCTTTTGTTTTATGTGAGAGATCGTTTGATTTTATGAGTCTGGCGCATGCTTGTTTGCTGCGTGTCTGTTTGCCTCTGTGTGTGTGTGTGTGTGTGTGTGTGTGTGTATACGGTTCTTATAGAGGCTTACTGGGTACCTTCTTGTTAAGCCAGGCCAGATAAAAGTGAATGAAAAACTGCCGTATAACTGGTATTCTGTCACGGAGAAACACGTATTGAAATCAGCGCACAGTGTGAATGGAAAATTGAAATGAAGGCGGAGTGCGTGAACTGGAAACACACTTTGAAATCAGACCGGGGACTGTAAATGAAAAACACATCAGAATTATGGCGGAGTGTGAAAAAAAAAAAAAAAAATACTTCAATCAAGAGCGTGTGAAGTGGAAACACACTGGAATCAGAGAGGGGTGTTATTGGAAACAGATTAAAACTAGAGCATGGAGAGTGAATGAGAAACACGAACTGGTCAGTGCGTGGCGTGTAAGCGAGAAACACAATGGAATCAGAGTGGAAGCGTGTGAGTGAAAACACGTATTGTAATTGAAGAGGAGTGCATGAGTGAGAAACACACATTGAAACCAGTCAGGAGAGCGTGAATGAAAAAAACGTATTTATTGAGGTCGCAGAGGCAAGAGAGAGAGAGAGAGAGAGAGAGAGAGAGAGAGAGAGAGAGAGAGAGAGAGAGAGAGAGAGAGAGAGAGAGAGAGAGAGAGAGAGAGAGAGAGAGAGAGAGAACTACAGCATAATTGATACTTTGTCACTTCAGCATACTACTTAATTACTAACAATGCTGTAAAAGTGAATACTACATAAACAGACTGCATTATACAGCTTCTGTTAATTAACTACTTGTAAAGAAAGCCCGTGTATCTAAGTTATATTTTATATGTGAAGCAGCAGCAGCAACAGTAGTAATAGTAGTAGTAGTAGTAGTAGTAGTAGTAGCAATAGTAGTAGTAGTAGTAGTAGTAGTAATAGTAGTAGTAGTAGTAGTAGTAGTAGTAGTAGTAGTAGTAGTAGTAGTAATCTTAATGGACTACCACTACTGCTACTACTACTATTACTCCTTCTACCACCACCACTACTACTACTACAACAACTACTACTACTACTCACACCACCACCACCACCACCACCACCACCACTTCCTTTCTCTTGGTCTAGGTCACATCCGGTGCACCGCCCTTTTATCCAGTGTCCACTTCAGGTCTGTGTGTTTACGAGGCGACGGGAACATTGGATTTCAGGGCTGGGAGAGTTAATTTGATTCTGCAGTTGTGTTTGCCAAGTTGTCTGTGTACTCCAGTTCGAGGAGCATTAATGTGTGTGTGTGTGTGTGTGTGTGTGTGTGTGTGTGTGTGTGTTATCAGTTGTAGTATTCTGTGTTTTTCCAGTGGACTACAATTAATAATGATCTTTTATTGTACATCCTTGTTTGTTTGTTTTTTTCCCCGTTTTATTTACAGATTTTAAGAGAACTTACTTGGTACCTCATGAATTTGTTGTTTATCTGTCTATGTGTGTGTGTGTGTGTGTGTGTGTGTGTATGTGTGTGTGTGTGTGTGTGTGTCTTTCAAGTAGGGACGACAAATATTCAAGCTCCAGTAAAAAAAAGAAAAAAAAGAAAGAGAAAAAAAAAACAAAAAAAAAAAAAACAAATAATGGAAGAGGCTTAATTTGAAATGCAAAGCAGCTTCTACAGTTAATGGCTCAAGTAACATGACACACTGAATCCTGCTTTTCCTTATTTTCCTCCTCGTTTCGGCTGGTCTCTGGTGGGCCGTATTTTTAACTATTCATTTCCATCTTCCCTCCCCCGTCACTACAGACAACCAACAACACTGAGTAAAAAAAAAAAAAAAAAAAAAAAAAAAAAAAAAAACTGGAATTGGAATAAACTTTCGCTGTTGCCATATGAACACTACACAAAAGGTAGAAATCATTGTCCATGTATACTTAAAAGCAGGTGTAAATAAAGCCACATCAGGTAGTCAGCATTTGCTGTATGGTGGTGTGTTCTAGTATGCTCCTGTTTTGTCTCTTATTGCCTGGCACCATATGACCTGTTTGTCGCAGCGTCTTGTATCTAATCAGGCACATCAAGTATCTAATTACCATCTTGTTAGTAAAGGTGTTAGAGGGATATAGTACACTTAAACACGAATAATTATAGGGGTGTTTAAAAAATACGGACCTGATCTGAAATTATATCTCTGCAGCGACCGGCTGGCCATGGATAAAACTTTTACTATTTGGAGAAGCTGGTTATTTGAAACTTTGCTCCTCTCTTT
>NC_087168.1:17989649-18074649 GCF_035594125.1 Scylla paramamosain
CCTTTAAAGACTGGCATCTCAGAGGGCCTTTTTATGTTTTTTTTTTTCTTTTGTTGCTCTAAGCCAGTACCATTCTTACATAAAAAAATACTACTGATACTTCTACTATAACTTTAACTACTACTACTAAAAAAAGTCTTTGTTGCTTTGTTCTTTATATGCAGCATTTACAGACTGTACAAAGATATATACTGATACTAGAGAACTTTGGCCAGTACCCCTCTAACATAAAAAGTCCTCGGAGGTTCGTTTTTTACATGCAATATTGACAGAACAAAGAAAGATATGCACAGAGACTAGAGAAGCTCGGGTCTGGGGTGAATCTAACTTGCCCACTCTCCCAGCTCGTGACGCTGTCGTGTAAGGGAACATGTTGGCCAAATGTTGTGCTTCCTAACAGGCCAGAATAGTTGGGTTAAGTTTAGCAGGGGGCCTTTGATAACACTCTGCTCATATCAGAGGCGTCTGTGTGTATGTAGACTGCGTGTGAGAGCAAATGTTGGTGATTAATAAGTAACGTGACCTGAATGTGGCGCCGTGTGTGACTAAGGGACTAAGAGAGACGAAGAGATGTGTATGGATGAGAGAAATCGCTTACCATAAAATTACGTAAATGCCTTTTGATTTTGTATGGCAGAAAATGTTTATGCATGTCAGAATATTTGTGGAAAACACCCATTGAGTAACTGACAGCTTATGCTTACAGATGATACAAAAGCTTAAGAGAAATATACAGATATATAGATAAAACACAGAGGGAAACACAGACAAAAGAAACAGGCACCAATAATCGGAGTTATAACCACGTTCAGGCAGGTAAACAGACAAACAGGAAGCCGCACTGAGAGAAAAGCGAGAGGGTTGAGAGAATGAAAACAAATAAACGGAAACACTAAACCAGGAACAGACAAAATAGAAAAAAAATAATGACACTGACACTTCACAATCTCTCTCTCTCTCTCCCTTTCCCTCCCCTCTCTCTAACACTAAAACATTCACTCGGAAAGCAAATTAATCATCACAGAAGCGACAAAGAGACAAAAAGAGGCAGCGGTACAGAAAAAAAAGAGAAAAACAGAAAAAAAAGCAACACACTCGCACATTTCTATATATCATGAATACCCAGTAAAGCTCAGACGTGGTATTTCTCCCCCCTGCAGTCCTCCCGCCCCCCTCTCATCAAAGGGGCGGGAGGAGGCGGGCAACAAAGGGGCGTTTCTCTCAAGCAGCAACAAGGGTAAAACGTTCCTTTCCATGACTAATTTCACCACTTTTTTTTTTGCTCTCTCTCCACTTTAATTTCTCTCCTTCCTAATGGCTCCTCTCCTCCTCATGCCCTCCTCCTACCTAGCCAAGTCTCCTCCACTCCTCCCTCCTGGCCCTCTCCAAGCCTCCTTTCCCTCCTCCCTACCTTTTTCCTCTAGCTAAGTCTACCCCCTCCTCCTCTCCATAGCCTTGCCTCCACCCCCAGTTCAGTGGCTCCTCCCCTCCCCCACTCCTCCCCTTTACTCGCAGCACAAGCTCAATGGTTCTTCCCCTCCTCTTCCCCCATCCCCTCCTCCACGTCCTTATGCTCTCAGTGGCGCCTCCCCCTCCCCACCAGGTCCCTTCATCCCTTCATCCCCTCAGTATGCATATTCACAACCCTCGCCCCGCTGGGACAGGAGAAGGCGCGGAAAGGGAAAAGTATATAAAAAGAAAGGAAGCGTTTTTAGCGACTCGGTGTGAGAAACGGGAAAATTGTTATGTCCTTGTACGGAGAAATACTTAATTCGGTCTTGTGGTGGAAAAAGAGAATGCCATGTTGTGGAATGTGAAACTGAGGAAATGGAGAGAATTATTGCTCTTTTCGAAAATTCAGCTTTATGAGGAGAAGAATGCGACGTAATGTGAGAAAATGGGAATAATTATTATAGCCTTATTGAAAATTCAGCTTTAAGAGGAAAAAGAATGCGATATAGTGCGAGAAAAGGGAACAATTTGTTACATACTTGTAAAGTAAACAGTTTAATTCAACATTATGAGGAAAAAAAATGACAATATAAGAAAAGAGAAGAAAATCGTCCTTATGGAGAAATTACTTAGATCTTATGAGGCGAAAGAATAAAGAAAAACAGTTAAATCTTTATAGAAAAAGCAATTATTTTATATGTATAAAGAAAAAAGAAAGTTATTACAGAAAAAAAAAAAATTCAACACTACACGAAAACAATACGATAAAAAGCATGATATCCTTACAGAAAACAATTAATATCTCAGCATTTAACTGAAAAAAAGGAAAGGAGGGAGGAAATACCCATCAGAAAAAAAAAAAAACTATTATTTCACCCTTGAAAGAAACAGGGAGGAAAAGAAGAGGAAATATATAAATCACTATACAAAAGAGGAAACTTAAGGCTTGTGAAATAAAAAAAAACGATCGAACGAGAGAGAGAGAGAGAGAGAGAGAGAGAGAGAGAGAGAGAGAGAGAGAGAGAGAGAGAGAGAGAGAGAGAGAGAGAGTATGGAGGGTGAAGGGAGGTAATGTAGAGTTATTATGGGAGATGGAGGGGTAATAAATGATAGGGGATTACTCTCGAGTATATAGGGTTTGTTGTATCTACAGAAAAGAGAACTTTCCAATATTATCCTTATGAAAAATAGAAAGAAATAAGGGATAAGGGTCTGATGAAAGTGTGTGTGTGTGTGTGTGTGTGATGGAAGAGAGAGAGAGAGAGAGAGAGAGAGAGAGAGAGAGAGAGAGAGAGAGAGAGAGAGAGAGAGAGAGAGAGAGAGAGAGAGAGAGAGAGAGAGAGAGAGAGAGAGAGAAGGAGAGAAATGGAAAAATAAGAGAGAAGAGAGAAAAGTAAGAAGAGAGAGATGGAAGAATAAGAGGAGAGAAGAGAGGAATGGAATAGAAAGAATGAAAAAGAAAGGGAGGGAAGAAAGGAGGGATTAATTATCAAAGAAGGAAGTGGAGAACAAGGGAAGAAAAAGGAGAGGGGAGAAGAGAGAGATGGATGAAGTGAAGAATGAAAGAAGAAGTAGGGAAGAAGAAGGAAATTAAAGAAAAGAGGGGAAGGGTACGAAAAATTACAGAGAGCACGAAAGGAGAGGTGAAAGAGAGCAAGACAAGAAAAAGAAGGAATGAAAAAGAAAGAAAAAAAAACACGGAGGAATGACAGAAGGGTGTGATGTAAGGAGAGAGAGAGAGAGAAGAGAGAGAGAGAGAGAGAGAGAGAGAGAGAGAGAGAGAGAGAGAGAGAGAGAGAGAGAGAGAGAGAGAGAGAGAGAGAGAGAGAGAGAGAGAGAGAGAGAGAGAGAGAGAGAGAGAGAGAGAGAGAGTACCAAAAAAAGCAGAGGACACGAAAGGCAAGACGAAAGAAGAGAGACAGACAAAAATAAGAGATGAGAAAAAAAGGAAAGAAAAAAGAATCAGAGCAATGAAAGGTGTGATTTAAGAAGATAAAAGAGAAAGACTTGGAAGAAGAGTACGAAAAATTGACGATTAGACGAAGGGAGAAGTGAAAGAATGAGGAAGATAAAAAAAAAACAAAAACAGAGGAATGAGAGAAATGTGTGATTTGAAACAGAAAGAAAGAGAAAGAATGAGAGATTGAGAGACTGAAGGGTACGAAACAGAGTAAAGACAATAAAAAGAAGGAGAGGGCCAGAGGAGCTGATGAGAGGGCAGTAAGGGACGAGGCAAGACGGAAGGGGAAGTTGGGGAAAGATGAGGCGAATGATGAAAACTTGGCAGGGAAGGCTTGGTAAAAAACACGTTCTGGGCCACACACTGTTAATTGCTTCACCTTCACAGTACGACCCTTCTTTTTGTGGCCAATTTTCCACCTATGCTATCAATCCCTGGAGGTGAGTGATCTGGTGGAGTCTGTACAGTGAAGAGATTGGTGTTTAGTGATGACAGGTGGTGCTTTGTCTTTCTGTGTGTGTTCGTGTGTTTTCTCTCTCTCTCTCTCTCTCTCTCTCTCTCTCTCTCTCTCTCTCTCTCTCTCTCTCTCTCTCTCTCTCTCTCTCTCTGTCTGTCTTTCTTTCATGCGTACATAAATAATGCAATCCTTGAATTCTATACATATATATAAAGAAATGCAACTTCCCAAATACAAAAAAAGAGTACAATTATAGAATTAGAATGAAAACAAGAACTATCATACTCATTATTAGTTAAAAGAAAGAAGAAAAAAAGAAAAATCCCATTTACCCACATACATACATCCACACACACAGACACCAACCACTCCACCCACTCACCTATCCACCCATCTACATAAACACCCACCCACTCATCCAACCACCCACACACACACACCCACCCATACCTTCTTTCATTTTCCATCTCATTTGACAGACGACCCTCTCAGCAGGAATCAAGAACACCCGGACAGAGTTGCTACGGAACACGAGTCTCCTAATCTTTGAGGATCCCCCTAAGGACTGTGGGTGTTCAGGCGCTGTCAAAGACCCAATTTATCCTCGAATCAACGCAGCAAAATCTTCTGAATAACTATTTTTTTGAGCTTCATCGAAAACCTATGCTACTTTTTCTCTCTCTTTCGCTCTCTCTTCATCTCCCTCTCTATAGTACTAACCACCTTTCCTTAACCGAATTTTGAGCCAGGAAAGGAGTGAAAGAGAAATGATTAGCGTGAAAAATGGCTATTGATGTAGAGGTGAGGGAGTGAGGCGGAGCTGAAATTTGGAAATAAGGTTCAAGAAATGGGAATTTTTAACCTTAATGAAGGAAAGGACAGAAGGATGGGATGGGAAATAAGATATGGTGGATTAAAAGGGAGGATTTTAATTTAGGTAGGGAAAGATGAAAGAAAAGAAAAAAAACGAGGTGGAAATTTAAAAGGCAAGGTATAAAAAGAGGAATCTTCAACTTAAGGAAGATGGGAGGATGTAGAAAATAAGATGTGGTGATTGAAGGCAATTTTAACTTACGTAAGGAAAGAAGGGAAAAGAAAACGAGATGAAAATGAAAAAAAGTACGGTACGAAAAGTGAAATATTCTACTTAAGAAGGGAAAGAGAAAAGTGGGATTGAATTTTGAAATAAAGAGAAAAGGTGGAATCTGGACTTAGGGACGAAAAAGAGAAGAGAAAATGGGATAGAAATTTAGTAATGAGGTATAATAACTGACAATTTAATTAATGGAGAGAAAGAAAGAAGAAAAAGGAATGGAAGGAAAGAAATAAAGCATGAATTTCGATATGTCAACTTGAAGAGAGATCAGAGGAGTTAAAAAGGGATGAACATTCAGCAATAAAGGTAAAAAGGGAGAAACTATATATTATGGAGAGTAAAGAAGAGGAAATTAGTTGAAAATTCATAAATAAAATATAAAAGATGGAATTTCAATATGAGAAAGGAAAGAAAGAAAAAAAAAGATGAATATTCAGATGTAATATATAAAAGTGGAAAATTAATCTAAGGGAAGGTTAGAAAGTTAAAAAGAATGAGAAGTAAGAAAAAAAAAGGAAAAAGGAGTGAAAACTAATAAGAGTTAAGAAAAGGGGAAAGAGAAAAGACAACCAAGTAATACAGGCAAAAATAATGTTAAAAGTAGGAAATAAAGAATGGATAAAAAGGAACTGAAAAATAAGAGATAAAGAAAAGGAGAAAAAGGGACAAAAAACTAACAAATAAAGAAAGGGGAAAGAATGAAAAAAAATAAATAAATATGAAAAAAAACACAAAAGATGACAAGTAAAAAACGAAAAAGAGAAAATATGATGAAAAAAAAAAGAAAAGGGAGAAAAAAAAGATGAAAACTAAGGAATAAAATATAAAAGATGGCGGCCTCAACATCTTACATCTCACAGCCCTCATTGCAACAGCGCCCTGGAAGTGTCCCCATCCATTACGACCTTTTCCACCTCCAGCTCTCCACACACTGGGCGCTTTCCCTGCCGCGTCAGTACCCTCCCCTCGCCTCCACTCCCTCG
Organism: Scylla paramamosain; assembly: GCF_035594125.1. Lineage (NCBI taxonomy): Eukaryota > Metazoa > Arthropoda > Malacostraca > Decapoda > Portunidae > Scylla > Scylla paramamosain. The sequence goes on from NC_087168.1 coordinate 17,995,598, forward strand.
CCTCGCCAGCAGAGCACTAAGGTTCTCGACCTCGCGCCGCCTCCCACATGTGACGTACCAAGCACAGTGAAGTCAAGTGCACAAGCTCATTAACTCATTCAGATTTATTTTAACTTTGATATGAAATAGAGATGGGAGGAGGGGCTCGTTCTATTCTGTCCTCTCCTCTCACTTGGTTTTTGTTTAATGGTACGTGTAATTAATCAGATGCTCTCGTTATATATGTGTGTGAATATTGTGTAATGGCTTGTTTTTTGCTCGGGTTCTGAAATAATGGTGTAGATTCTAGGAAAAAAAAATGTACTGATGAAGGAAAATAAAATGGAAAAATCGTTATTGTGAAATAATAATCCTGAAAAAAAAAGAACGTACTGATGAAGGAAAAGTAAAAATATCGTGCACTGGCTTGTTTTCTCTCGAACTGTGAAAAAATGACCTAAACAAACGCACTGATGAAGGAAAACAAGAAGAAGTATTACGAGAAACAGTCCTCACGAGAAGTTAAAAAGTTATCCCTCGCCATCACTGAGGCAGAAATCAGATAACTTCCGACGCCGTGTTTGTGTGGACGCGTGGAAGCCACCTTGAATGGCCAGCCAGCCAGAGAGAGGCACGCCCACCACCCAGGCACGGACACTCTCCCCTTGTCATCCTGGTGGGCGTGGCTCGTACCTCAAAACCTCCCAAACGTTTCTTCTGCACGGGAGATCTTACACACACACACACATACACACAGAGCAGCCACCCTCCACGCCTCGCACCAAGAGGGACCCACGCGTGCACGCCGGTAATGCATGAGGAGGCAAGGAAAAGACAGCGCCGTGTGGGAAAGGCGTGTCGGTGTTGTTGTATTTCTCTCCATCCATAGCCTTAGTTCGCTCTTACATACAAATCTTGGTTCCTATTTTTATTCTAATTCAGTTGTTTGCTGCAGGCCTTTTATTTATTTACTTTATATATATATATATATATATATATATATATATATATATATATATATATATATATATATATATATATATATATATATATATATATATATATATATATATATATATATATATATATATATATATATATATATATTTTTTTTTTTATTAGTATTCTTCTACTTTTCATGATTTAATCACGTGTAATCTTAGAAAAAACATTTTTAGTCACAAAAAGTTTTGAATTTTTTGTACCTTAAAAAAAAGTGAAAAAAAAAATAATGATTTCATCTGATATGTCCTTTACTTAGGATAAAGGACTCCAACGCCCCTAAGGAAGTGCCATCAACCAGGATCGAACCCCGCGGCACGGAAATATTATTCTACAGTGAAAAGGTTAAACACTTTGGTGCCTTATCTCCACTTTGAACCAGCTGTTGAGGAAGTTACCGAGAACTGTATTGGCGTTTCCGTGATTCTAGTGATAGATTGATAAGAATTTAAGAAAATAAGGGAAGCTGCAAGAAGTCATCATGCCTATACGTGGTAATCCCTCAAGGATTCTGCATTATCGAAAGGAAAAACAGCTATGAGAACCCGGCTAATCAACTCTGTGGACTTTGAAAATCGTCGTGATGAGAGAACAAAGAGTGTAAAAACTCATACCTTGCAAAGCTACATGATGGAGTGACAAGCTGACCTGACTGATGACTGTTCCAACATCCCAGTAAGACATCCATACATACAAAGATTCCTTATAAACAGAAGGTACTGTTTACTAGGTGAGCTCCGTCTAACTTTTAAAAGGCGTGTAAGAAATTGTATTAAAACTTTCAGGGTTTAACAACGCCTCTCGAAGCTTAAGAGCAGGAAGTTTTCACGGAGTCATTCTTTAGACTTAACAGCGTGGTAATTCGACAAGATAGCCGCTGAGCTAAGAAGATTTTCCCCAGACTCGGCGTGTACGTGGAAGTAAATCTTTGACGGAGGATGAGTAAAACAGACTGCCTGGGATTTACTGTTATTAACTTCATCCATATCTGTTAGTCATTACTCAGTGACGCTTTGATGGAGAAGTATCAAATTAGATTACCTTAGAATTAGAGTTTTCATGATTGACTCGACCCATATACGATGATCAGTGAGACAGACTGCCTCAGATTTAGTGTTGATTATCATTAGTTTGGCCCATATCTCTCAGTCATTACACAGTGATGCTTTGATAGAGGAGTCGTAAATTGAGCTACATTAAATTTAGCACTGTTCATAATTAACTTGACCCATATACGATGATCAGTAACATACGAGTACACTGCCTCGGACTGAGTGTTTAAAATAAACTTAATCCATATCTCTTAATCATAACAGCGTGACTCCAAATAAAACCTTTTAACTTCCAGAGTTGTTTATTTTTCGTGCAATACACAAGCAGTTTTCTCGCAGTCGCCTTTTGAAGTGAGCTGTCTGGTACATGTGTTGGGTGCACAACTTAGGGTGCAAGGCAAAGACCTCAACTCCTGCAGCCTTCTGATCAAGTTAGCGACGCGTGAACCACACTGGGGGAGAGGGTGACCTGATGCTGGGAAGCCTCTCGCAACACACGACCCCTGCCTTCTGTCCGCAACCTTGTATGGCTCGTGCAGCTTCTCAAAAATCCACCTTTTCCTTTCTTTTATTTACTCTCTCTCTCTCTCTCTCTCTCTCTGTGTGTGTGTGTGTGTGTGTCCGTCTCTCGTGTTTCTCGTTTTTGTGTTGAATATTCCTCAAATCCTATTCCAATCTTTCTGCTCTTCCTCGCTAGTCTTTCCTGTCAACATTTCCCTCGCCTCGTTACATATTCCATCTAAAATATTCCTTCTTTTTTTCTTATGTTCAATCTTTCTACACGTCTGTCCCTCAGCCCCCTTCCGTACAAACAAAGGGTAAGGTATATCCTCTCTTCTGTCAGGGCCTTTTATCCTCGTGTTTAAAGAAGCGATGAAAAGCGTCCTCTTTTGTGTTACACCTGTATTTTCCACCCTTCACCATATAGAGGATAAAGCGCGCTCCTGTACCGTAAGTCGTCCTTCCTCCTTGCTGTACTTATATACTGAGAAAGCTGAAAATAAATACTCTCTCTTTTACCACGTCTGTCCTTTTCTACACATTACTGTTTAAAAGCAGATTTACATGTCTTCTTGCCTATCTCCACCAAGAATCGCTGAAAAGTTAAAGATAAATAAATAAATGCTTTATTTCCTGTCATCTTCACTTTTTTTTTTACCATATGGGAAAAGTGCCCATTTAGTTATATTTGCTCTTTTTCAACTCTCAAGTATCAAAAGAAGATAAAGACACTCGCATTTGTGTCTTCTCTTTCCATTTATACTATTTAACATTAGGAAAAAGGATGGAAAATACTTCTCATCTTGTTTTCGTCACGTCTCTTGTCTTTTTTCCCTCAGCTTTTAGAAATGCGGCTCTCTCTACCCTTTAGTTTATACAGGGGACTGAAAAATGTTCTCTTTTCTGTCACGCGCGAAGTACGTGGCCTCGTAAGTCGTGCGAACGGCTCTCATGAAGGTGACGGGGAGGACGGCCGCCGCGTGGCCATCACCGCCCCGCCCGTGACGCACCGCAGCTCACCAACCTGGCGCCCAAGATTTTTCACGCTTCACTGCATTGTCATTTCAGTAACGACGTGGTGATTGTTCTCTCTCTCTCTCTCTCTCTCTCTCTCTCTCTCTCTCTCTCTCTCTCTCTCTCTCTCTCTCTCTCTCTCTCACATACTGCATAGTTCCCAGTGAGATAATCTCCCTCCTACTGCATACTTCCCAATGAGATAATGAATCAATTAAATCAGTTGAAATTTACGATTCCATTAACTTCCATGGCGTGAGTTTCGAGCCAAGAGCCTCCCCTCTTTAGAAAGGCGACTGAGGAGTGAGCGGCGGCTGCAGAGTTGTGATGAATCAAGGACGAAGTGAAGCCCGTTGACGGCAATACACATACCGGCTCACAACACTTTCACACCATCAAATGACACCGTAATACACAAATAGTGGTATCTGGTAGCACGATAAGTAAATCACATCTACAAATGATAAAGTAATCAACGTACACACATATGAATATTCTAATACTCAGGAAAAGTGGATTTTTTTTTTCTGTTTCCTATAACCTGGACTGTTTCAGGAAAATGGTACCTGGAAACACGAGGGGTGAAAAGTCTACACACGTTAAAGTAATCAACGTACGCAAATCTTAATATACAAAAACCTAGGAAAAGTGAAAATCTTTCCTTTTTTTTTTTTTTCCCACTCTCTCACTGGCATAATTTCAAGAAAGACCATTAACGCAAACTCTAACACACAAAGTGGTATCTGGAAACACGAAAGGGAAATCATGTCTATAAAAAGGTTAAGTTAAGTTAAGTTAAGTTAAGTTAAGTTAGGTTAAGTTAAGTTAAGTTAGGTTAGGTTAGGTTAGGTTAGGTTAGGTTAGGTTAAGTTAGGTTAGGTTAGGTTAGGTTAGGTTAAGTTAGGTTAGGTTAGGTTAGGTTAAATGTGTCTACGGTAAAGTAATCATCAAGTTGTCAATAATTTCTCGGTTCTTATTCACTACACGTATTCTTTTATTCACTTAGTTCTGAATAAGTGATTTTATGACGTTTTGGAAATTAAATACAAATATACAAACGTAGGAAACTTGTGTAAATTTATGCGTGTTTTTTTTTTCTTTTCCTCCCTTTGAGTTGGATTATTTCAAGAGAAAAGCGTCAGAACACTTCCGGAATCGAATGAATCAAACAAACCAGAACATTTTTTTAATTAATTCTTTCAGTTCCACGAGATCGGTATAATTTCAGTTTAAATTCAGTTGGCGTGGATTTGATCAAGTTAAAGGTGATATTGTTCGTAATCATCAAGCTGTCAATAATTTCTCGGTCCTTATTCATTACACGTGTTCTTCTATTCACTCAGTTCTAAATAGATGAGTTTATGACGTTTGAAAATTAAATGTAACGTTATTTTAGCCTCACGATTATGGTAATCGTGGGTCCAATTGGACCCACGATTGAAAATACATATAAAAAAAAAAATACAAATTATTATCTTTTACCTACAGCAGTATTAGTATGAAAATATATCCTTTTTAGGCTTCCATAAATGATAAATGATTCGGTTTGTATGAATGGTCAATTTTATATATATATATATATATATATATATATATATATATATATATATATATATATATATATATATATATATATATATATATATATATATATATATATATATATATATTTTTTTTTTTTTTTTTTTTTTTTTCCACCCCAAAAAAAGTTCACATCACAAGCCATGTCTGGGTTCTCATGGACACAGCGTTTCCACTCTCGGGTTAAGGAGTCATTAATTTAACACCTTAGGGAGTCATTCATTCAATATCTTTCCTCTCCTTTTCATCTCTAGCTACTCATTCAATACAGTTATTCATTCATTCACTCATTTCTCAATAACGTTAGGTAAGCTTGTAACATTTAAAGATTAACTGCAGTTTTGAATTGGTTAAGGATTTAGGGAAGCAGCAATTCAACACCTTTTCTTCTCGTTTTCCACACTTCTCTGTCTATTACTGTCCTCCTCTACGCACAGAAAGAAACAGAAAAAGAGAGAAAAAAAAAAAAAACTACACACAAACATACGAGAGAGAGAGAGAGAGAGAGAGAGAGAGAGAGAGAGAGAGAGAGAGAGAGAGAGAGAGAGAGAGAGAGAGAGAGAGAGAGAGAGAGACTACACACAAACATACGAGAGAAAAAAATGTTAAGAGACAGAGATAAAAAAGAAAAGAAAACAGTACACGCAAAAATACAAGGGAAAGTGTTAAAGAGAGAGAGAGAAAAAAAAGAGAGACAAACAAATTACACACAAACATACAACAGAGAAAAAAATGAATTAGAGAGTAAAAAAAAAGAAAAGAAAAACAATAAACACAAACAAACAAGATAAAGAGTTAGATAAATAGATAGAGAGAGAGAAGAAAAAAGGAGAAAAAAAACAATAAACACAAAACATACAAAAAAAAGTGTTAGATAGAGAGAAGAAAAAAAGAAAAGAAAAAAAAGAAAACAATAAACACAAACATACAAGAAAGGCTGAAGTCTACACATACAACTTAAACATTCATACCATTCACCACCTCAACGGCCCAAAGGAGACAGCGAGGCAGCACGGCACCCTGGGAGGAAAATGGGCCGTCTACTACATGTTATCAAATATTCAAGGTGCAGCATCAGTGGCTCAGCGTCTCCCCCTCCATCCCCTCCCTCTTGATGGCTGTGGTCGCCTCAACGTGCCGCCTTAGTCTCTCGTCCCATGCCCTTGTGTTTGATCCTAACTATGGGCATGATAGTGCTTAATAGAATTTAATTAGTGAAGGAATGGGGTTGGAGGGAGGGAGATTGGTTGGAGAGAGAGAGAGAGAGAGAGAGAGAGAGAGAGAGAGAGAGAGAGAGAGAGAGAGAGAGAGAGAGAGAGAGAGAGAGAGAGAGAGAGAGAGAGAGAGAGAGAGAGAGAGAGAGAGAGAGAGAGAGAGAGAGAGAGAGAGAGAGAGAGAGAGAGAGAGAGTAAAACGAACAAATAGTCATAGCAGAAGAAACAAATAAACAAAAGAAAGACGAAACTAAAACAGACAGGTAAACAAAAAAAAAGACAGACAATAGACGAACACAATCAAATCAAACAAACAAACAGGAAGACAGAAAGAAAAAACAGACGACAAACAAACAGACAGACAGGAGACTCAAGATGGAGAAGAGAACAACAGCCAGAGGGAGGCAAGTTAAACCCTAAAAATACCCTTAAAAACCTGCTTTCTTCTCTTTCCACTTCACCTTCTCTACACATCTTGTTAATTGATGCTGAAGTGAACGGGCGGCGAGCTGCAGGAAACGGGGAAGGCTGGGAGAGTCTGGGAGGAGTCTGGACGAGGAAGACAGAGAAGGAAAGGGAGAGAGTGAGAGGATATGCGTCTTTAGAGAAAATGATGCTACACGGATTTCAGATTGCAATAGTGAATTTCAGGGGAGCCACGTCTCCTACTCTCATCTAGCATACACCTATACACATCAACACACACACACACACACACACACACACATTCACAGGGCAAAGGAAGACCATTAAATCAGTGGAATGTATTACCAGAGTGTGTCATGCGAACGGTATACGTGAACCCAAAGAAAAAAGATGATAATTCAGCATCAAGGAAATATCATATGACAAGCCTGACTCAATTTCTGCCTATTATGACTAAATACTAAGACAAATGTAGAGGTAAATGCACACAGACGCCAGATTAAATCCTTCAGTATAAATCCCCAAAGACAATGATATTTTCCTTCATTTATAAAACCCGTAAGAAAAATACAAAACTGAAACGACGAACTAATTTTTCATTTCCTCCCACCACCACCACTACCACCACTACCACCACCACTACTACCACCACCACTACCAGTCTCTATGATTTCAGGACAAAGGTCTCCCCCAACCTTCTCCATCCGTCTCTGTCAGCTCTGCAGGTCACTGCTGGTACGTGATGGTCCTGACTAAGGGAGAGGGTTAAGCCACTACCTCGCTGGCTGAAGGTGACTGAGGGTTGAGCCAAAACCTTGCTGGCTTAAGGAGACTGAGGGTTAGGCCACTACTAAGCTACACTGACCTAAGTTGGCTGAGGGTTACGCCAATACCTCGTTGGCTTAAGGGCATCGCATACTTACAGCGTGACATTATCTTTTTCCGGTTTCGTATGAAATATGGTGGTGTGTCTATGTGCTTGTATCTTAACCCTGAAATTGTAAAGTTTTACGAAGATACTATCATTATTTCGGGAGAGAAAAAAATTCACACAAGAAAATGACAAAATAGAACATTCCAATTTTATTTCAATATCTCGACTATTTCTTAAAGTGGCTGAGGGTTACACCAATACCTCGCTGGCTCAGTCCTTTCACTGCGGTATCCAACAGTCCACAACACAAAAGGCACAATACAAGATCTTTTCCAAGCACATACAGGAATGAAAAGAGGGATTAAAAGACCTTTCTAGAGTCCTGCCAGTATAATACTTAGAGGTGGCTGTAGAAAGAGACGAAACACATCAGGGTAGTTTGTGATTAAGGGAAGATGTGCCAAATAGAAGTCAAAGGATTAAGTTGTGTTGTCCAGCACATTTAGTAGGATTCCCTCCCGTCTGGTGTAGTTGTACGGGTCTAGTTTGTATCTACAGGGATAGGTATGCTTTTTCACTTCGTCTGGTACTGTTGCTATATCTCTAAATTGAAAACGCAAGTTCATTTTGTTAATGGTGGTGATCTCTCTCTCTCTCTCTCCCTCTACGTCTATCGCTAAGGAGAGAGGATTTCTTTTTCAGGGCGGTATCCGTTTATGTAATGTAATGTTAGGTTAGGTTAGGTTAGGTTAGGTTAGGTTGGTTAGGTTAGGTTAGGTTAGGTTAAATGTGATTGGATTGGGTTAGATCAGGTTAAATAAAGTGAGGTAAGGTACGATAAAGAAAGTTAGGTTAGGTTAGGTTAGGTTAGGTTAAGTTAGGTTAAGTTAGGTTAGGTTAGGTTAGGTTAGGTTAGGTTAAATGTGATTGGATTGGGTTAGATCAGGTTAAATAAAGTAAGGTAAGGTACGATAAAGAAAGTTAGGTTAGGTTAGGTTAGGTTAAGTTAGGTTAGGTTAGGTTAGGTTAAGTTAGGTTAGGTTAGGTTAAATGTTACTGGATTGGGTTAGATCAGGTTAAGTAAAGGTAAGGTAAGGTACGGTAAGGAAGGTTAGTGAGATTAGATTATGTTAGGGGATGTAAGATTATTTCTGGATAGGTCTCACTAGATTAGGTTAGGTTAAGTTCGGCAAGAATAGATGACATGAGATGAGTTTAGGTTTAATAAGACAAAGCAAGAACAGATTATGTGAGGTAAGGTTAGATGAAATTAGATTTTGGTAGGTTAGGTTAGGTTAGGTATGGCAAGGTTAAGTAAAATGAAGCTAGCTGAAGTAAGGTTTGGTGAGGCTAACTGAAGGTAAGGTTTGGTGAGGCTAGCTGAAGTAAGGTTTGGTGAGGCTAGCTGAAGTAAGGTTTGGTGAGGCTAGCTGAAGTAAGGTTTGGTGAGGCTAGCTGAAGTAAGGTTTGGTGAGGTTAGCTGAAGTAAGGTTTGGTGAGGCTAGCTGAAGTAAGGTTTGGTGAGGCTAGCTGAAGTAAGGTTTGGTGAGGCTAGCTGAAGTAAGGTTACTGGATGAGGCTAGCTGAAGTTAAGGTTTGGTGAGGCTAGCTGAAGTAAGGTTTGGTGAGGCTAGCTGAAGTAAGGTTTGATGAGGCTAGCTGAAGTAAGGTTTGGTGAGGCTAGCTGAAGTAAGGTTTGGTGAGGCTAGCTGAAGTAAGGTTTGGTGAGGCTAGCTGAAGTATAGGTTTGGTGAGGCTAGCTGAAGTAAGGTTTGATGAGGCTAGCTGAAGTAAGGTTTGGTGAGGCTAGCTGAAGTAAGGTTTGGTGAGGCTAGCTGAAGTAAGGTTTGGTGAGGCTAGCTGAAGTAAGGTTTGGTGAGGCTAGCTGAAGTAAGGTTTGGTGAGGCTAGCTGAAGTAAGGTTTGGTGAGGCTAGCTGAAGTAAGGTTAGATTCTGTGATGCGTTTGTGTGTGGCCAGTGTAACCTTTGACCGTCACAGTGGCAGGAAGGGATTAGCGGCGTCCCGAGGGAGTGAGTCTGGTCCTTTGCATTAGTCTGACGGGTTTCACTTTTTCACTTTCCTTGCGGGTGAAATACACGTGTGGGAAGGTGAGCGAGCTATTGACTCGTGTTTGTGTGTGCTGCCAACCTGTTCATTGCTATGGTTGTCCTTTGTTAACATTCCCAGCACTGTAAAAAACTGGCTTGCATGGACACAACAGAAATGGAGAAAAAGGTTTATTACTCCAGTCTACAGAACCATTAAAGGGACTGTAGCAAAGGAAAATAACTATCAGAAATATTGTAGAGCATGTTTAGTAAGCTGCAACATTATTTAAGAGCCCACAGTAAAGAGAATGTGTTAAAACTATAGGTGTTTTTTTTTTTTTTTTGTTGTTGTTGGGCTACACACTACTTAACGACCTGTAGTAAGGAAAATGGGATCTGAAAAAAAAAATGTAGTCAAGGTAAGTAGGTGTCTGAAAAGTTGTAGTTTTTCCTGATTACATAATTTAAGACTGTAATAAAGAAAATACGAGTCAAAGATCTAGAAGGGATATTTCCAGCCTACAAAAGTATTAAAGGACATGTAAAGAAAATGCGTGTCTGAAAAGTTGAAAGGTAAAAAAAATTGTTTGTATAGAAGTGTGAGGGTGGGAGTCACAGCGAAAGAAAGTAAGAATAAAAAGTTGTGAATGGTGGCTGGATATTTTGTGTAGCAGTCTCAGGGTTGAAGACATTGGTGGAAGACGAGTAACCTTAACACCCCCGTTGTACTAATCTACGTGTTCCTATCAATCTCGGCTCCTCTGCTCTACTGATAACTCACGTGACAAATCCCTTGATAGAAAAATAAATAAATAAATAAATAAATATAAATAAACAAATAAATAGAAAGATAAAAAACTTCTTCATCGCGATAAAGAACAACTGACACCACTAAAGGAAGGCAGTTGGAGATTCAAGATGAGGACAAAATTGTAGTCGCAGAAAGGATGGAAAATTACAAACACAGCAAAAGAAGAATATGAAAAGACTAGAATACCCAACATTTAGACGGTATGATACTGAAAAGTGGCTCGGGGAGGAAACTAAATGAGAGTGGCTTGGAATTAAGGAAGGACATGCCAAACAGGACTGAAAGAGTTAAGGCTGAGAGAACAAAACAGTAGCAGTGGAAGTGAACGCGTCAAAAAGAAAAAAATATTAAGAAACAAGCTCATCCAACATGTAGCCGGTATAATGTTTGATATTAGCAGAAGATTACAAAAGAACATGCCTCAAACAGCACCGCGAGAGAGAGAGTGAGTTAAGACTGAGAAAATAGTGGCATTGTAACTGAGTGAAGGATAGAAAGGGTATTATATGAAAAGACCATCCAACGCCAAGCCAGTATATTGAACGAAAATAAAGGAATGGCTTGTGATCACGGGGGGAATGTAACAAACACCACTGAAAGGATTAAGACTGATAGAAAACGGAGGGAAGAAGTCAGTGAGGTAGAGAAAGCAAAAAAGGTATTAAGAGATCAAAACAGCCCACGTCTAGCCAACATAACGTTTGGAAATAGCTGCACGACGAAAACAAATGCCTCAGAGTTGTTTGTGGTTTCCTCTTTTGGAAGTTAGAAGTTTACTGTGATAATGCTCTATATATACATCAAAGGGCAGAATGACAAAGGAATGATCGAGGAGGAATGCGTATAAAACAGCCCTGATTGGATTAAGGAAAAGAAAACGGTAGTGGAAGTGAAGAAAAGAAAGAAAAAGGTGTAATTTAACCCTTTCACTGCTATTTGACTCCTCTTTCCCTAATTACTAACCCCTTTGAGATACCTTTTCTTATTCTGCAGCCACCTCCAAATACTGTACTGACTAGACATTGCAAAATCCATTTTTTTATCCCTTTCTTTCTTGTAGATGCTTATAAAGATTTCATGCATTGTTTTTAGTGAAGTGAATTGCTGCATATCGCAGTGAAAGGGCTAAGAGATGAAAGTGGTTAGTAATGATGGAAGGAACATGTGCCAGACACCACTAACAGCATTAAAACTGAGAGAAAACTGTTACGGTGGAAGTTAGCGCAGGAGGTTACTCAACTTTTGCCCCTAGTCGTACGTAACCTGGTTTTAGGGTGAAGTAATGTAAGGGGAGACACAAACCACTCAAACGTGCACGCATCCCTCCCTTCGCTCAAGGACACGGAAATTCCTCGTGCCTGACGGAGGGTGACCGTGAACTGAATGGCATCTGGAGGCAGGATTGGAACTGTGGAGGTGCAGGGATCGTGTGTGTGTGTGTGTGTGTGTGTGTGTGTGTGTGTGTGTGTGTGTGTGTGTGTGTGTTTACCTAGTTTCTGTAGCATATGGGGCCTAAACCTAAACTCTTCTGTTCCGTTTTTGTGCCTATTCTCTTCTCTCTCTCTCTCTCTCTCTCTCTCTCTCTCTCTCCTCCTCTCTCTCCTCTCTCTCTCTCTCTCTCTCTCTCTCTCTCTCTCTCTCTCTCTCTCTCTGTGTGTGTGTGTGTGTGTGTGTGTGTCCCTCGTATAGGCTATCAAACAAAGTGACACCGGTTAGCTCGTAAATATTGGCATCATAAAGCGAGGTATATAGGGAGACTTGAAGGAACACTAAGGCAGGTGCACGGGAGACCAGCAAAGATATACACGCATTTCTCACACACACACCCCCTGCACAGAACGGGAGTCTTTAGACATGTAGGTGAATATATGAAAGATGTGTAGTCTGATGATAAATATGGGTGACTGAATGAAGCAAAGACCATGAAATATGAAGCGTAGTGTGTGTGTGTGTGTGTGTGTGTGTGTGTGTGTGTGTGTGTGTGTGTGTGTGTGTGTGTGTGTGTGTGTGTGTGTGTGTGTGTGTGTGTGTGTGTGTGTGTGTTTGGTTGAGAAGCGTCAATATTTCTCGGCAGGAAAGTATTGGTACGTGTCACTTTTTTTTTTTTTTTTCAATCTTTTTTCTTTCATTTTACGTTTCTAGTTTACGAACTCGTGTGTATCATCGCAGGCGTCAGTTTCAACAATTTTTCCTCGACAACTTTATACCTGTCTATCTATACATCTATCTATCCATTCATTTTATCTATCCACCTACATATCTATCTACTTATCTATTTACCTATTCATTTATCTATCTATCTATCTATCTATCCATCCATCTATCTTTCTATTCACCTATTAATCTTTATCCGCCCATATACTTATTTCTTTTCTTTCTTTTTACTCCCTCTCTCTTCTCCTCTCTTTTCCTTTCCTTCTTTCTTTCATTTTTCACTCATTGGTTTCCTTCACTTCATTAACATCTTGCTGTTCACTAGGATACCATACAACAGCAAACTGGACGAACAGGTAACGGCAGCATCCCTTGAACCTTAAACACATGACACCTTACATCTACCAGTCACTCAATAATCACTTTCATACACAAACATGCCAAGAATTTTACATCGCACGCTCAACACACAAATCGTGAAAGGTGACACTAAATAATTATAAGAGAGGGATTTATAATGTATACATACGTTATAAAGTGAGGAGGAGGAGGAAGAGAAGGAGGAAGGGTTTAAGCACCATTGGGTTGTGGGAAAAAATCACTGACTGTAGAAGATGAGGAGGAGGAGGAGGAGGAGGAGGAAGAGAAGGAGGAAGAGGAGGAGGAGTCTGGGTAGCGTTAGGTAGCGGGAAAAATCACTGACTCGAGAGGAGAAGTAGAAGAAGAGGAGGAGGAGGAATAAGAATAAGAAGGGAAAGAGACAGGGGAAGAAGAAGAAGAAGGACAGGAAGAGGATGGCGACGAGGAGAAGGAAAAAAGGAGAAGTAGGAGGAAAGGGAGAAGAAAAAAAAAAAATAAAGAGGAGAGGAAGGGGGGGGGACATAAGACAAACATCAAGCAAAGACGCAATTCAGCAACACTCACCTTAACGTGGGATGCTTGAGGAACATAAATATGAGCGCGCCGTTGCCCACCACGCCCGTGACGAAGATACCCGCGAACACCAGAGGCACCAGGTACGTCTCGGGGCGCAGGTGGTAGGGCAGGTACTCCGTGGTATTAACGAAGGGCACCTGCGTATCCTGTACCACGCTCGGAAAAGTCTCATTAGCACCCTCACCAGGCGACGCGGAGAGGCTGGTGAAGTTTGACACGATCCACGCTTCCCCGTCTTCCATTTTCTTTGAGTGGTTGTGACTATGGGGTGGGGTGTCACAGGTGGTCTTGGTGCAGTGTGGGGGTAGGGGGGTTCACGTGCGTGCTGAGGTGTAGGTAGCAACGAGCATGACGACTGGGCAGCAACGGAAAACACTAGCGCTGGGGTGCAGGCAGTGACCGGAAAATGGTGAACGTCTTCAGCTTACAAACGTCTCCTTCAGTCAAACTTCGACTAGACTCCACTCACACTGATGCCTCCTCACCCTCCTCCTGCTGCTCCTCTTCAAGCCATTAGGTGAGGGAAGTTTCTTTTCTACAAGGCGTCACAAAAGCACTACAAAGCCATCCACTCCATTTCACAATAATCCCTCAGTACAAAACTTTAGCACGTGCACTGAAACACACAAAACTAACGCCGAAGTGCTTGAAATGATAGTTAGAACCCCCTCACTGTCCTTTTTCCATATCCGGGACGCAAGGTAATAGTACGCTAGGGCAATGAGGAGTGGAGGCAGCGAGGGGAAGCGTGGCGTGTGCGGTGAGCGAGGCGGCCGCGAGGTGAGTGAGAGCGGGGAGGGGAGCAGTAGTGAGGCGAGACTAGCGAAGCAGTCCCTAGCGCGCATCCAACCAGGCAGTCCCCATCCTTCCACCGTCACACCAGTACCTCTCCTCCTCTCCGCCTTCCGCTCAACAATCAGACGACCATTATAACTATCATCATCACACACACGCTGCTCCATTGTCCCTGCCACTCTCCCGCTGTCCCTCCAGTCTTGCCTCGGCTCTGGATCACGTATTCAGTGCCAGTAGTGTAATAATGTAATGCAATGCGCTTGCTTCGCTCTCAATACACGGGTGCTTTGTTGGCTGTATGATTAGTGAGGGTTGGTGAGGTAAGCCGAGGTGCGTCTCTCTCTCTCTCTCTCTCTCTCTCTCTCTCTCTCTCTCTCTCTCTCTCTCTCTCTCTCTCTCTCTCTCTCTCTCTCTCTCTCATGGCCGGTAAAGGAGAATGTCAGGAGGAGGTGAAGACGGATGAGAAGGCAGACGAGGATGGGGAAGTGGAGGAGGAGGAGGAGGAGGAGGAGGAGGAGGAGGAGGAGGAGGAGGAGGAGGAGGAGGAGGAGGAGGAGAAAAAGTAGGAGGAAGAGGAGGAGGAGGAGGAAGACGAAGACAAAAACGAAAACGAAAAAGAAGAAGAAGAAGAAGAAGGAGATGAAGAAGAAGAAGAAGAAGAAGAAGAAGAAGAAGAAGAAGAAGAGAAGAAGAAGAAGAAGAAGAAGAAGAAGAAGAAGAAGAAGAAGAAGAAGAAGAAGAAGAAGAAGAGAAGAAGAAGAAGAAGAAGAAGAAGAAGAAGAAGAAGAAGAAGAAGAAGAAGAAGAAGAAGAAGAAGAAGAAGAAGAAGAAGAAGAAAAAGTGGAAGAAGAAGACCACCAACAACAACGAGAGAGAGGAGAGGAGAGAGAGAGAGAGAGAGAGAGAGAGAGAGAGGAGAGAGAGGAGAGAGAGAGAGAGAGAGAGAGAGAGAAGACCACAAGCAAAAGCAAGAGGAGCAGGCGGAGAAAGGAGGAGGAGGAGGAGGAGGAGGAGGACACAGGACAGAAAACACTACTCAGCAATGTTAATGGCTGTCCACGCTGCGGCTTACCACGTAATTGGCAGACTTGCTACCCTGCCGTGGGGAGAGAATCAGCTTGTGATGTGAGTTGAACTGGCCAAGAAAAAAAACATTGTGTGTGAAGGTGACCATGAGAGAGAGAGAGAGAGAGAGAGAGGAGAGAGAGAGAGAGAGAGAGAGAGAGAGGAGAGAGAGAGAGAGGAGAGAGAGAGAGAGAGACGTCTGGTTAGTTATAGTTACTAATGGTCCAAGACATTAATGGATAACATCAATGACACCCCCTCTCTCTCTCTCTCTCTCTCTCTCTCTCTCTCTCTCTCTCTGACTCGTGACGCCGGAAAATTTATTCATATCAAAGAAAAAAAAAAAATGCTGCATGTCTCAATGATTTAAGTTTGAAATTCGCTGACGCCACAAAGACTTGGAATATTAATGTTGAATCTGCCGTCTGTACCTTTGATATTTCTTCTACTTCACTTTTTATAACTTTTTTTTTCTAAAGACCCACAAGTCAAGGGAATGCACGTGGCATTTTTATGACATTTTTCGAGTGTTTAGGCTTGTGGAAACTGATAGATACCGAAAAATAAATTAAATGAAAATAAATAAATAAAAGAACAGAGAGAGAGAGAGAGAGAGAGGAGAGAGAGGAGAGGAGAGAGAAGAGGAGAGAGAGAGAGAGAGAGAGAGAGAGAGGAGAGAGAGAGAGAGAGAGAGAGAGAGAGAGAGAGAGAGAGAGAAGCAAAGAAGTCTTATTAATTTAAAAAAAAAAGACACTGTAATAATATAAAGAAAGGCTCGAGGTTGTGAAGGTTCAAGAAACACAACAAACACTTTAATAACGTCTCAGAAAACAGTGAACATAAAAACATGAGAAAATAAGGGAAGCTGCAAGAACTCATCAGGTCTTCACGTGGCAGTCTTTGAATAAAGCATACCTACCTATTTGCACCTATCATTCCCATCCATAAATTTGTCTAATCTTCTTTTAAAGCTCCCTAATGACTCGGCTTTGACAACCAGTTTACTGAGTCTATTCCGTTCATCCACTGGTACGTTTGAGAACTATTTTCTTCCTATCTCTTTTCCTTTTTTTTTTTTTATCTCTAACTTCATAAAGGCTGAAGCCGTTAACGCTAAAAGAGACAAGAGAAAAAACGTTTATTATCAGAGCCAGAACACGAGCACTATCACGGGCCTGGATGAATATTAAGACATAAAGCAGACAATGTTACAGTATTATGGAAGATAACTTTCGTACTGTAAAGACCAGATACCATCATAACTTCTGTTACGGCTCTCGAAGAAACTCAAGGCACAAGACATACGCTTTTACAACGTTAGGGAAAATAATAAAGTATTGTACAGTAAAAGCCAAATACTGTCATAACTATTAACCCTTTCACTGCGATACGAGACAGTTAACAGCACCAGAAATACTGCATGAAATCTTTATAAGAATATGCAAGAAAGAAGGGGATTAAAAAGAATAGAGTTTGGAATTTCTACCTAGTTTAAAGATTAGAGGTGGCTGTAGGACAAGTAAAGATGTCTCAGAGTGATTCATAATTAAGGAAAGATGTACCAAATAACAGTCAAAGGGTTAAAGAAGATAATAAACTTTAGTACAGTAAGAAACTAATATCAGAGTCAGGACAGTTCAATTACCGGCCTGAAAGAACCTCAAGACACAGGGCAAAACACTTTTAATCCATATAGAACCATAATAAACTATCATACAGTAAAGACCAGACTGTACTAAAGTGATCAGACCGCTAACGTTACCCGGAGGATCTCAAAACACAGCAAAAACCAACAATAAGCAACATTTCCACGCCAAGCACGTAGGAGAACACGTCACGGTCACAACACTGCCACCTAATGTGTACCTGAGCCATACTGACCTGCATTCCAACACCAGCAGCTATAGGGGTTGGTACTCTTAAGAACACCTGCAGCTACAGGAGAGTAAAGTTGGTATTCTTACACGCTTTGAAACGCCTTGTGTGGGAGTGCGTGGGAGTGTGATGGAGTATGTTGGAGTGTGGTGGGGTGTGTGGGAGTGTGGTGGGGTGCGTGGGAGTGTGGTGGGGTGCGTGGGAATGCGTGGGAGAGTGTAGGAATATGTAGAAAGTGTGTATGTGTACGGGGGTGGGTTGTGAATGTGTGGGAAGCGTGTGAAGGTGCGTGGGAGTACATGGGAGTGCGTGAGAAGTACGTGGAAATGTGCAGGAGTGTGGAGGAGCATGGGGTGTGGTAGAAAGCAACAGCAAATCTAATAAGAGCCACCGGGCATGAAATATTACGGCAGATTCTTTACCATTACGCATGTCTTGCTGAATCTGAACTGCAAAACACACGGTACCTCTGCCCAGTAAATCCCAGGCAAGGCAAAGTTCGCCTGATGTATTTCCAGGCGAAGTAATTGTATCAGATTTAAGGGAACTCACCGCGAAGGATAAGAGAGAGCGAGAGGGTACGAGTTTTTTTTTCTTTTCTTCTCTCTTCTTACGAGGATAGTTGCCCGTGAACCAAAGAAGTCTTGTATACGTACCCTAGCTATTTTTGGTTTTGAGTTTAATTATGTGTGCTTGTTAGTGTGTGTGTGTGTGTGTGTGTCTGTGTGTGTGTGTGTTTTCTTGTTTATTTGTAATGTTGTCTGTCTCTTTGTCGATCATATCTATCTGTTTGTCTATCAAGTAATCCATCTATCCATTCATCTATTCTATATATCTAGCTATCTATCTATTTGTTTACTTATTCCTCTATGTATCTAGTTATCCATCCATCCATTCATTCACCAATCCATCTACTTATCTAGTTATCCATATATCCATCTATCTATCAATCAGTCTATCTATCTATCCAGTTATTTCACCCATTTACCAATTCACTTCTCTACATATCTATCAAACTATCAATCAGTATCACCAGTCGTCACGCTAACTAACCCCGCAACACACACACGCCAGCACTGCCCTTTACCAGTGAGATCTGAAAGGATGAGCAGTCCCTTCACCCACAAAGGACTCCACCAGATGTAGTCAACACAGCCTCATCAATCCCAACATATCCTGAACATCCAACATGGTATAAATGAAAAGATAAATAAGTAAATAAACGATGTATAAGAGGAACTACTGGGAGAAATAAATGGAGATGAAGAAATGAACGTGGGAGTAGGAGAGACAGAGTTAAGGGATGAATGAATGGAGGAGGAAAAGAAACAGAGGGAGAAATTGTTGTAGCCCTGAGCGCAGCAGTATAATGAAGACAGAAGAAAGATGAAAGAAGAAAAGAAGAAAAAAAGAGGGAAAAAAGAAGAAAAAAGAGAGAAGAAAGAAGAAAGCAGAATATATAAGAGGAGTAGAGAAACAACAAACCAGTCCCCTCCGGAAGAGTAAGTTACACCTTCCTATGAGATGTCCAGGACTAGGGAGCCAGAAAGCGCAAACAAAAGGTCAGAACAACAGGAGGAAGGGATTAACACAAGATACCCTGACCAAAACAACAAACATGAAGCGGGGCACTGCTACCGAAAAGAGAGGATTAAAATAGGGTACTGAATCAAGGAGGCGGAACGAGAGGGAAGGCGGAGATGAACACGAGGAAAAGGGAAAATAAATTACCAGGGAAAATAGCTCAACTTATGGTAACACATATCAACGCCTACATACACTCCGCCTTGAACCTGATGAGCCAGAGGTAGTTTGTGATTGGTCAAGAGTATTTTGTGAAGGGTCATATGTAGTGTCTGATTGGTCAAGAGGTCTAAGAGTAAAATGGTAAAATCGTTTGGGTATATTATAGTGTGTAACAGTGGAATAATTCTTTAGCAGACGGAGAGGCAGAGGTTCCAGTCCCAGACCAGAGAGGCTGAGACGAGATGGAGAGGCACATCTTGTTGCTTGTAGGTGGAGCTTAAAAGTTGTGTATTGAAGTCTAAGAAATTGATTTAATGAACAATATGATGAAGGTAAAAGGAGGAAACTTACATGATGTGTAGGATGTTTGTGTTATTTTGATGTTTAGTTATAGGATGTTGTATATTGTGTTTTTGTGTATTATGTATGGTGTTGCTGACATGAATGTTGAAGTTTGACGTATTAAATGTGAGCTGAATTTGGTGGTTGAACTAAGTGGTGATAAATTGTAAGCTGCTTGACGGAGATAGATTTTGTACTTAAAACTAATGAATTAAATATCGAAAATGACCTGTGTTTAATATCACCCTCGGGACACCTGTATAATAATTATTTAATCCTGCGTGCAACACTGCAAGCACGACAAAATAAAGGGAGATGAAGAAATTAAAGTGGGAACATGAAGAGGGGACAGAGTTAAGGGATATATTAAGGGAGGAGGAAGAGAAATAAAGGGGATGATGAAATGAAAGTGGGAATATGAAGAAGGGTCATAGTTAAGGGATAAGGCAAAGGAGGAGGATGGAAAAAAAGCATGTATGAAAGAAATAAGTGATATTGTCGAGGTAGTTTAAGGTAATTTAAAGTTATTGCTCACCCACTGTATTAAACTTAAGCCATGAGGAATTGCACACAGTCGTGGCTAGAATTTCAGTAAAATTTTGTATTCTCTTCCACTATATTTAGCTTTCCTCCTCAACCTCACATTTTCTGGTCTGTTGTCAATCTCCCTGCAGGAACTTTTTTGATTTACTTAAGAAGGGGTCTGGCCAAGGGTAACACATAGCATCGAAAATGAAAAGAAGAAAAAAAAGAAAATAGTGAGGGTGCCAGTTCATAAAGAGGACAGTCCGAAAGATCCAATATTATGTGAAGTGTCTTGAAAGAATCTAAGAACTTAAGAAGATAAGGGAAGGTGCAAAAGCCGTTAGGTCTACACGTGGCAGTTCCTGCATAAAACATACCTACTCAGTATTTCCACCTATCATCCTCATCGTAATTTTTTTTCTTTTTTTTTTTTGATGCTCCCCTAATGACTCGGCACTAACAGCTTGAACACTGAGACAATTCCAGTGACTTACCACACTGAAAACCAATTCCTTTCCTATCTCTTTTGTAAATCTAACTATATCAAGCTGAAATCGTAGGCAGGAAGAGGAACAAAAGGAAGCTCCTAAATTTACAGATAGATTGCCAACATATCCGTTCACTTACGAGAGATTAAAAAACCTAATATTTAGTTAGAATTGAGTGCAGAAAGTTACTTGACTTCTGTCCGTGGCTGTACGAGTATGTTGAAATATATCAGCCAGTCGGCGAGGTTCAGAGGTCAGAGGAGAGTGAGGGAAAGTGAGAAAGATGACTGGACGTGCCGTAAATCTTGGTGATGGTTAAGTAATGCTGATAAAAGACTGGAATGACTATGGTAAGTAGACTACACCATCTTGCTCTCACTTCGATAACAAAAGAAAATCCCTCTCTCTCTCTCTCTCTAACTCTCTCTCTCTCTCTCTCTCTCTCTCTCTCTCTCTCTCTCTCTCTCCTCTCTCTCTCTCTCTCTCTCTCTCTCTCTCTAAGGTCACTGAAGTTAAGGAGCAATAAAAGAAGAAGAAAATAAAAAGGAGAAGCAGGAACTGAGAGAATGAGGTCAGGAAGAGAATGGACACGGGGGAAAATCTTTGCATCTTCGAACAAGACTCAAGATGAACGTATAAATTCCTGAAGAAATACAAGGGAAAAAGAAAAGAAAAACCGTGTAGGCGACGAGAGAGAGAGAGAGAGAGAGAGAGAGAGAGAGAGAGAGAGAGAGAGAGAGAGAGAGAGAGAGAGAGAGAGAGAGAGAGAGAGAGAAAGAGAGAGTCACATACATTCACACACACGCTGATGTAAGGAAGGGATGGACCAGTATGAATGACGACGAAGATGAAGAAGCAAAGGGGGAAGGGCATCCATTCACGTCACCTTGCCCCGCTGTAGTGAGGACCCGGACGGAGATGAAGAGCTGGAAGGGGCGTGCAGATGGAAAGAAAGGAGGAGGAGTAGGAGGAGGAGGAGGAGGAAGTGGTCGTCCAGGTCCGGTGTGGTATATTATGATGTGTTTTTCGTGTTTCCTGTCTTGCATTTTTTTTTTTTTTTTATGGGGCGTTTGTTTGTTTGTCTATTTCCGTTTATCTGTCTGTCTCTATTGATGATGTTTTCTGTAACTGTCTTTTTTATTATTCTGGCTTTGCTTCATTTTTGTCTCTTTAATCTGTTTATTTTTTTTCCCTTTTTCTCCGTCTGTGTTTGTTTCCCTGTCTCTCTGTCTTTATAATTCTTTACCTTTATTCCTCTATCAGTTTGTCTCTACCTTTTTTCCTATCATACATTTTATTTCCTGTCTCCTTTCGTATCCCTCGGCTCATCTCAGTCCCTCTCCATATCTTTCCATGTCCTGCGTTTTCCTCCCCTCTGAACCTGTCTCTATGTCTGTCAGTCGTTCTGTCTATCTGTCTGCCTCTGAGGACTGGGTACAACTCTGGTCCCTCTCTGATCTCTGTCTGCCTGTTGATCTGTGTGCTCTGTTAATCTGTATCCCTATGAACTGGATGCAACTTCGGTTTCCTCTGTATAGTCTCCTCTATTTTTATTCTTTGTATCTGTGTCTCTAAAGATTGCATACAACTTTGGTCTTCTGTATCTTTTCGTCTCCTCTGTTTGGTCTACTCTCTCTTGTCTACTCTGCCTGTCAGTCTCATTTTGTTCTCTCTGCTTTACTTTGGTCTCTGTCTGATTTCCTCTTTCTGTCTTGAGTCCCCGCCCCCTCTCTCTCTCTCTCTCTCTCTCTCTCTCTCTTAGGAATGGATACAACTTTGGGCTCCTCGCCTCTCTGATACTGAGGGTAAAGGAAGCGGAGTACAGTTAATCCCTTCCTTTGGCTGTTAATCTTACAAGAGAGGAGACGCTACTCGATGTTGGCTCTATGGTACACCACTCTGCTCGCGGGCTGAAGATTGTGGGTTCAATCTTGACTCTCGGCAGTTTCTTAGTGGTTGGGTAGCGTTCATTCTGTAGCAAGGGAAGATAGCGTTCATTCCGTAGCAAGGGAAGATAGGGTCCTTTTTTTTTTTTTATACCTTTCCTGCTCATAGCCTTATTCAGCGGTATGTGATTAATTAATGTTGCACCGGCACAACTCAGTCCTCCTCAAACTGACTATGTAATACAGTAAAATCCCTCTCATCCGGCATTCGAGTATCCGGCAGCTTCAAGTATCCGGCACATTTTTCCCCGAGCCTTAAAATCAATAAAAAATCAATGTGTACTCATAAAATCGATTAAAATTCCCGCGCGAGGCATACTTTGTCCCCTCGCCACCAGAGAGCACTGCTTCGCGCCACCCGCGGCCCATTGCACTGTGTTTACTCAGTGACTCAGTCCCGCGTGTGCACTGTTTATCGCCTGACGCCTTCATCATGCCTAAAGTTGTAGAAAAGAGGAAGCGTGTTGTGCTTACACTTAAGCAGCTGATCAGATCAGCTGCTGATTAAGATCAGCTGATCTTTGCTATGGTAAGATGCGTGACTGTAGGGTGGTGATTGTGGACATAATTTCACTTCTATTCAAGTATCCGGCAATATTCAAGTATCCGGCATGTCGGCGGTCCCGTTGATGCCGGATAAGAGGGATTTTACTGTACTGAGTGTTTGGTCAAAAGCACGAGAATTAAGAGCAGGGCTCGGTTCATATGCAGCTCAAAAAAAAAAAAAAAAATCGGTTCATATGCAGTTCAAGAAAAAAAAAAAAAGGTAAGTGTACGAGAAGAATCTAAAAATTTTGGAGGATTTGCGAATTTCCTTTTACATAAAAAATGAGAATGTAAGGAAATAAGGTAAGTTCCGAGAAGTCATCTGGCCTACACATGGCAGTCCCTGTATAAAATATACCTACTCGTATCTATTTTCACCTATCATCTGCATCCATAAATTCGTCTAGTCACCTTTCAAAAGCTCCCTGTTGCCTCGGCTTTAACAACCTTATCACTGAGTCTATTCCATCGATCTACTCCTCTATTATTTCTTCCTATCTTTTTATTTATTTATTTTTTTAACCAACTCTATCAAGTTTGAACCTGTTATTTCTTTCCCAGTTCCCATTACTGATCCCAAACTTGGCCAATTTAGTCTCGAATCCTCTATGAATGTTTACCAAGAATGACTGCATCGCTTCACACACACACACACAAAAAAAAAAAAAAAAGAAAAAAAAAACTTGGATGCTGCGATGAAACCAAACAGACAGCTGGGAAGTACAAGCCGCTGTGGTCTACCGAAACGAAGCTGAACCAGGAATATGGAACCAAACAGCTGAAAAGTACGAGAGTCTGTGGTGCACCGTAACGAAGCTCAACTATCTCCAACAGCGGCTCCGGAACACAACAAAAGTCGCGAGGGAGATGACAACCTACTCGTCATCCTCACG
Organism: Scylla paramamosain; assembly: GCF_035594125.1. Taxonomy (NCBI): domain Eukaryota; kingdom Metazoa; phylum Arthropoda; class Malacostraca; order Decapoda; family Portunidae; genus Scylla; species Scylla paramamosain. The sequence continues at coordinate 18,019,412 of NC_087168.1, forward strand.
CGCCAGTTCTTCCCGCTGGTTTTTGAGGCGAAGCAAGATAAGTCACCCTTCATCTCAGGACACACGGCGGCTTTGAGGTCCCGGTTACAAAAGTTTATCCGCTACAACTTTCCCGCAGCACCCGTTTATCGACCGACTCTTGAGGAGGTTGAATGGTTGACTGGTTGAGTGGTTGAGTGAATGGGTGAGCCGCGTGCCGACCTCTCTCGACCCTGACTTGAACTGAATCCCGGGAACTTACTGCCAAGGGGGACGTACAATTGTATTTTGAATTAGAATATATGCTATGTAGTCACGGGCTGAATTCGTCACTTTGCTTGCGTATTTTCTCTTTGTCTTTAGCTTCTTTGCTCTCATTTCTCTGTGGTATTTTGAATAAGGTAATACACGAACAATGGCATTTTGAATAAGGTGAAGCTCCTCTAATGGTGTTGACGATGACGATAGCAGTAATGGTGAGAGTGATGGTAAAAGCGGCTGTAATGGTGTTGATAATGATGACAGCAATGATGGTGATGAGAATAATGATCGTGGTGGTGGTGGTGAAGGCTCAAACGGTAATGGTATTGCTAATGGTGATGGGAGGAGTAGTAATGAAAATTAAGTGAGTGATGTACTGTAGATGGTGAGGACAGTGGTGGTGAGAATGATGACAGGAACGTAATAATGATGAGGATGGTGAAGTTGATGTTATTGATAAAAATGACAAGCAATAATAATGATGATGATGATAGTAACAGTGGTGGTAGTAGTGATGGTTTTGACGGAAGTACAAAAAAGAAAAAAGGAAAAGAAAATGGAGGAGGGGTGACGAGAGAGAGGCAGGAAGGCAGGTAATTAATTAATATTCAGCGTCACGGGACACGCTGATGAGGGAACCTGCCTTAACACTGATCATACCTCATCTACACCTGAGATTTTACCTGCTGATCGGGAGGCGGCACGCACCCTCCTTGTCCCTTGCATAGAAAACGAGAAGAAATAGTAACAACAACAACAACAACAACAACAACAACAACAACAACAACAACAACAGCAACAATAACAACAACAACAACGACAACAATGATGATGATGATGATGATAGTAATAGATAAAATAATAATAATAATAATAATAGTGATAATAATAATAATGATAATAATAATAATAATAATAATAATAATAATAATAACGATAATAATAATAATAATAATAATAATAATAATAATAATAATAATAATAATAATAATAAGAAGAAGAAGAAGAAGAAGAAGAAGAAGAAGAAGAAGAAGAAGAAGAAGAAGAAGAAGAAGAAGAAGAAGAAGAAGAAGAAGAAGAAGAAGAAGAAGAAGAAGAAGAAGAAGAAGAAGAAGAAGAAGAAGAAGAAGAAGAAGAAGAAGAAGAAGAAGAAGAAGAAGAAGAAGAAGAAGAAGAAGAAGAAGAAGAAGAAGAAGAAGAAGAAGAAATAATATTATTATTATTAATTATAATAACAATAATAAAATTAGTATTATAATAACAATAGTAATAAAAATAACTAACTAAGAATTTTCTATTTGTATTATTCTTTTGCGAAATATTTGGATGCAGCTACTTTTCTCATAGAAATATAATATAAGATTATTTTTCTTTATTTTTTTCTTTTACTGATTTTTTTTTTTTTTTTTTTATCAATGTACTGTTTTCATTCACATTTATCTATTTTTATGTTTCTTGTTTTCTATTATATGATCAAACTAATTCTTCATACATATATATTTTTCTAAGACTTTTTTCCTTCTTTTGCTTTATTTGAATGCAGCTACTTTTTTCATAGACATATAATTTTACTAAGACTTTTTTTGTTAATTGGATCAAGCTTCATCCAAATAACGCAAAAAAAACAAAACAAAACAAAAAGAAATGAAACAATGACTGCATAAAAATACATATATACGTATGAAAAAGCTAACTGATCGAAATAACAGAGAAAAAAAAAGTACAATGCACTTTACTACTTAATAATACTGCATAGCGTTTAGTAATTATGAATTTGCCTAAGAATAATAACAGAGACACGAACATAAACTGAATTTCAGGTTTTCTTTTTCCTTTTACTTGCAGTGTGGAAAAGAAGAATAAAAAAAAAGACAATAATAATCCTAACACACACAACATCTGGTCTAATGGGTTTGTGTTATTGTAGCTCATCTGCTTGGGTAAACCTGGTACACAGACAGAGAGATGGATAGACAGGTGGATAAACAGATAGATAGATAGATAGATAGATAGATAGATAGATAGATAGATACATAGATAAATAGACAAACATAGGGAGACAGACAGACATAGATAATAGATAAGAAGACATACAGACAGATAAATAAATAGATAGATAAAAAGATAAATAGATAGATAGACAGATAGATAGACAGATAGATAGATAGATAGGTAGATAGATTGATTGTTAGACATATAGATAGATAGTCACAGATAAAAAGATTGATAGATAGATAGATAGATAGATAGAAAGTTAGACAGATGTATGGATAGCAAGATAGATATGCAAAAACGAGAGAAAATGGATAAGAGAAATGAAGCCATTAGAGAAAAAAGAAAGAAAGACGAGAACGAAAAATTAGACTATTGAAGTGAAAGAAACACACAATTGAATAAAAAAAAAAAAGGAAAGGCTGAGATAAAAAAAGTAAATGGATTGGAAGCAGGGAGAGAGACAGACACAGAGAAAATAGAAAAAGAAGAAAAAGAAAAAAAAAAGAAAGATTTTGATACAGAACCGTATCACTACAAGGAGAAAATAAGAAAAAAGAAAGTTAAGGAAACGATGTAGGAATAAGAATAAGAACAGAGAAATGGATAAAGAAAGGGAGGGGGAAGAGAAAGAGGAAGAGATTACATGATAGAAACGCACGATTGAAAACAAGAAAGGGAGGAAGAGGGAAAGATACAGAGAGATGGGAAGTAAAGATAGGAACATGGAAAGACGGAAGAGAAAAGGAGGAGGAGGAGGAGGAGGAGGAGGAGGAGAAAGGGATTATGAGTGTGAAAGGGAATGTATGAAAGAACCTCAGTATTGGAAAGAGACAAAGAAAAAAAAAGAAAAAAAGAAAGAGGGAGAGAGATAAAGGGGAGCGAACGAAGAGGAATAAGAGAGAGAGAGAAAAAAGTCGAAATACGTGCCAGGAGGAGGAAGAGAAGAGAAGAGGAGCTGGGGAAGGATACAGAAGGAAAAAAAAACGAGTCGAGAATGAAAAGCGAGGAAGGAAGGAAGGAAGGAAGGAAGGAGAACGCGACAGGAGAAGAAAAAAAAAAAGAGAATAAGAATAAAGAGAAAATAATCCGGAATCTGCAACAAAGAAAGGCATAATGCATCAGAAATCCTCTTAGTACGGCTCGCCCCACTGCCTGCGTTCATCAATCATCACGTTATTTCACCGTAATTTCACGAGGCCCTTCAATACTCTCCCCTCGACACGAACTTTGCGGTAATGAGGCAAGGGAACCCTCTCAGCGCATCTTGGAAAGGATAACGATAAGAGTAATGGGAGTAGCAATAATAACACCATGCTGGGGAGGAAAGTCTGAATGGGTATCTCAGTGTGTATCTCTTGCTCCATTTTGCGAGGGAGTGGACTCTGCTTCAGGTAATGTGCGCTAACCTTACCGTGGTCTGGGGCTCATTGTACGCTGTAACGCTTATCTGTCGCTGCTACACGTTCCCTTCCTTTCCTAATGCCTGTATGGAGTTTACACCGAGATTTTAAAGACTAGATTAGATACTTGAGTAAGGATGTTAGGTGAGAAAAGGTAAACTTTAAAAAGGACTGGTATTTGGCACATCTTTCCTAAATTACTAACTGCTTTGAATAATCTCTTCTTGTTCCACAGCCACTTCAAAACATTATGGTGTCTAGAACTTGCTCAATCTGTTCTCTCTAATCCCTCTCTTTCTTGTAGATGGTCATAAAGATTTCATACATTACCTCTAGTGCTGTGAATTGTTACATACCGCAATGGAAGGATTAAAAGATGAATTTGAAATCAATAAGGAGTTTTTAAAAGATTAGATGAGTGCATACGGATGCTAGGCGAAAAAAAGGTACGATTCAAAAAGAACTGCCACGTGGTTATTTGACTTTAAGAGATGAGTTTGAGGTCAGTAGGAAGTTTTAAAGACTAGATAAATGCATAGGTCTATTTTACAGAAGGACTGCCACGTGTAAACTCTTTGGATATTAGAGATTGCTCAATAGAAGGCTTCAAAGTCAATTTATTTTAAAAGATAATCTGAACTGATAAAGATGACAGGTGAGTATGGGCAGTAAGCCTGTTGGTTACGTGGCCTAGCTTGAGAGAGGGGTTTCGTGAATAGAGAACTTTTAAAGATCAGGTAAATGGGCAAGGATGATAGATGAGCATAGGTATGATTTACACAGAGACTGCCACGCGTAGGCCTACTGGTTACTAGGCCGTGTTTAAGAGATTATTCAACTTTGTTCTTTTGAGTTTTTTTTTTTTTTTCATTAATCTGTTTTGCTAATTAGTTCTTGTTTTGGAATTCTTCCTTTCCTTTTCGTCCCTTTTTGATAATGCATAATTAATCGACGTTTTATTTTTTTTTTCTTTATTTTGTTTTGCACCTGGTCTACCTTTCCTGTACACTGAATAGTTTTCCTTATGTTTTTATTTTCCTATGAAGCCAAAACAAAATTAATCTCTTCATGCATTCACTGACCAGATATGACCAAGAGTAAAAAAATAATAATAATAATAAATAAATAAACAAATAAATGAAACAAAATTGATAAATAAAAATAAATGAACAAATAAATAAAAAAAAATAAAAACAAATAAATAAATCCAGACTTTATCCAGATTTAGCCTAGAATATTAGAGATACAGTGACATGATTCACAAGCTTCACTCTTCAGAATAATTCCTTGATGTCTTAATTGCACTTTGGTCAACTGCCTATTCTGACTGACTGTGTGGCGAGCAGATACCAGACGACCACAAAGGAACACGAAGGAGAAACAGACACTCCTCAAATTAATCCCTTGATATGTTAACTGCACTGTTGCCTTTTGCCTATACTGACTACCTGACTGTGGCGAGGCAAGGAGAGACCAAAGGAACACAAAGGAAGACAGAGGAGGAGCAAACACTCGTCAAATTAATCCCTTTATATGCTAATGGCACAGATGTGTATTACCTATTCTGACTGTCTGTTTGGCTAGGAGAGCAAAGGAACACAAAGGAAGACAGGCAACGATAACAGTAGCAGAGGTGACAGGTTAAGTATGCGTCCTTAAAAGGGAAGTTGAAATTTGTAAACACTGCCTGATGTACGAAGGTGTTCCCTCTCTCGTATCTTTGTATGCTTTGTATGCTTTGTATGCTTCCCTGCTGAGCTGCTCTGATGAAAAATATGCTTATCTTGTGTGTGTGTGTGTGTGTGTGTGTGTGTGTGTGTGTGTGTGTGTGTGTGTGTGTGTGTGTGTGTGTGTGTGTGTGTGTGTGTGTGTCTTTACGTTAGATTAAACACCAATAATCCAATGAATCACAGACACTAAATCCCACACATTCAAATTTTCCTTCCTCTTGTGCCTCGTCACCTCGATTTCATAACCCGAACACACACACACACACACACACACACACACACACACACACACACACGTAGACCCATACATCGAAATATAGATACTAAAATCATACACCGTTATCTGACACATGAAACAGCCAATGGGAAACTGAAAGGTTGGTAACAAACATCCAAACATCGATGCCAATCACAGCACGGGGCAACGCACGCACTTGCTAATCAAACGGACTCGTAGAATAGACTAAAAATACTCCAACAATTCCTTCAATCACAACTCGGTACCTTTAAGCTGTGAGTAACATTTTCACTTCAAACTGTTCTGTATATCATCCCACTTTTTATTATCAGTATTTCTCAATTTCGACTTCAAGCAAAGGGTAATATTTTTTCGCTTGCATGGTTCCCACTTTTTATGGTCTGTGTATCTCAATGTTTCAGCGTCCAATCTACATAGACGACTTTTAACGTGCTCTGGAGGAAATTACTAGAGTTTTCAAGGGTGTTCTCATGATTCTAGTGACAGTTTAAGAAGATATGTATCAGCAGAGGGAAGGATCACCCCCAAAAATCGAATTAATTATCGCCTTGCTCTTTGGAAACAATCGTAATTAGAGAAAAATGCGAGGAGAGGTTAGGTTAGGTTAAGACGAAAACACACACGATCCTCAAACAGATTACTGAACAACATAGCGAGGAGAGGTTAGGTTAGGTTAAGACGAAAACACACACGATCCTCAAACAGATTACCGAACAACATAGCGAGGAAAGGTTAGGTTAGGTTAAGACGAAAACACACACGATCCTCAAACAGATTACCGAACAACATAGCGAGGAAAGGTTAGGTTAGGTTAAGACGAAAACACACACGATCCTCAAACAGATTACTGAACAACATAGCGAGAAGAGGTTAGGTTAGATTAAGACAAAAACACACACGATCTTCAAACAGACTACTGAACAACGTATCACCCTTAACACTCAGACTCGGTACCTCTAAGTAAACAGCAACATTTTTATCCTACACTCTGCATGTCCCCCTCTGCATCCCCTTTTACACTCCCGAGGATATAAAAAGGAAAATAAACCTTACCTCACAAAAGATCTTCGAGCACCGCATCACCCTTAATGCACATCACACAACGCACCACTTTCCAGCCAAGAGTATCATTTGTACTTCTAAACTCCCTGTATGGCATCCCTCTCTTCATTTATAGCCGAGGATGCAAAAAGAACGAAAACACACCTAAACTTACCTCACGATCACCCAATCACTATTAATCCCATGAAAAAAAACGAATAATCCCACTCAAAGCATGGCACTGTTCTCTTAATGTCTCCCCGAACACTAAATCATTAACAAAACACGCGCGGCCTGACGACAAATTACCGAACACTGCATCGCCCTTAATTCACAGCGACATTCGGAGCAACCAAGCGGGATAATTACATGGGATGCGTCACGGAAGCAATACCACCTCAAACCGAAGCTCTATTTGCTCCCCCACCCCCCAACACATGCTATCCCGGTGCGAGGAACGGGAGCAATCACGTCAGTTTGGCGGCGACTTTGCGCAGTGACAGTGGTTCGCGAGGGTCTAAGTATCTGACGGGGGGAAAGGCCTGGGAGAGTCCTGGTTCGCTTGTTGTGTGTGATGGGTGGACTAGGCTCCGCTTTGGCCTGATTGTTCAAAGCGTTCACGGTGGTCACGTCACGAACAGACTTCCTTCCTTCCTGACCTAACCTGACCTGTCCTCTCTCCGCTTTGCTCTCTGTGTCTGTGTCTGTCTTTGTCTGTCTTTCTGTGTTTCTGTTTTTTGTACTTGTATTTCTTTCTCTGTTTGTGTGTGTGTGTGTGTGTGTGTGTGTGTGTGTGTGTGTGTGTGTGTGTGTGTGTGTGTGTTTGTTTCTATTTATTTTGTGTCGTGTATGTACCCCCTCTCTCTCTCTCTCTCTCTCTCTCTCTCTCTCTCTCTCTCTCTCTCTCTCTCTCTCTCTCTCTCTCTCTTCCCACAAAAGTTATTCATGTTACGCAAGTTTTTTTTTCTTTTTTACATTTATTCACGATGGAAAAATGAAATACTGACTCTCTCTCTCTCTCTGTCTCTCTCTCTCTCTCTCTCTCTCTCTCTCTCTCTCTCTCTCTCTCTCTCTCTCTCTCTCTCTCTCTCTCTCTCTCTCTCTCTCCTAAAAAGCAAAGGGATGATAAAAGATGATTATGATGAAAGATGGCAACAACAACGGCGGCAGGAAAATAAAGAACAAAAAACAAGAATAATAGCAACTGTAAGAAGAAAACTTAGTGGGTGGGTGGGTGGGGTGGGTTGGGGTGGGGTGGGGTGGGGTAGAGTGATGGTGATGGTGATGGTGGTGGTAGTAGTGGTGGTGGTGGTGGTGGTGGTGGTGGTGGTAGTGGTGGTGGTGGCGAGTTCTTGTCAGCAATACCGCTTGTCCATCTTACTCTGTTTTCTCACAAAGGAAGTGTAATTACAAGGGTTGGACAGACACCATCTGTTTCAAGCCATAAACCATCTGTTTTAATCCTCAAAGCCATATGTTTTAAATGTTGTGTTTTAAGCCAAAAATCTATCTATTTCATGCAGTCTATTATTCTAAGCCGTAAGTCCATCTATTTTGTTCATTCTATCTTAATCCATAAATCCATCCATCTTGTTCATTCTGTCTTAAACCATAAAGCCCATCTATTTTAAACAATGTATTTGAATCTATGAAACCAGATTTTTAGCGAAATGCCAGTTATCTTTAATATTTAGAAGTATAAATTCCATTATTTTAGGTAATTTAAGTTAGATATCATCTCTTTCTAACCATAAAACTATTTGAAATCATAAAACTATATAGTGTAATCCATGAAACTGAAAAAAAATAGCAGGGGGACGACAATATGAAGGTTCAGTAGTCACCCCTGTGTTTGATAAAGGGCTTAACATAAAGCCCAACAAAGGGGGAGCCACAGAACCAAAAGCCGTGCATTACCTTGTGTTTACGGGTGAGTCCCAGCACCGCCACCCTCACCTGCCCGGGCCGCGTGTACTAATGGCGCAACACTTAATTTCATTACCAAATAGAGTTAACTATTACTGTATTTTAGCAATTAATGTCGCTTTCATAGGTGCGCACTACACAGCCAGCAGTGGGAGGCTCACAACACCGGACTGGTACTGGGGAAAGTAACAGAGTATTTGTTCCCACAGTAGACGTTTTTACCTCTGAAATCCTGTGATCGCCTGAGTGTCTCCGAGTAACACTTGAGAGCTGGGAGGCTTATAGTAGATCACAGGATTTAATAATGAGGAAAAGTGCTTAAAACAGTGAAAATAAGTGGAATGTTAATATATTTTGTAAGTGAAGCTCTTTGATCTGATTGTCTTAATATTTTCTTAATGTCCGGAACTGAAATACATTACAATAAAATACAATAAATTTTGCGATTAAAGAAAATTCTATCAAAACTACAGAATTTTGAATTATGAAATGCATAAGTAAAATATGTATACAGAAAGTATATATCACTCAGTAAAGTGTAGTTTTCTTTCTTTCTAAACTTTGTTTAAAAGTGGAGTATTTTTAAAGTAAAATATTATTGTCTTCCCACCGCTATTATGAACACAAAACATACCCACAATGTGTCTCCTTTATGTAAGGAACGTACATCTATTAGCAGGTAAAAAAATTGTTAAGTCCAAACTTATAATAAAAAAAAAAATCGAAAAAAAGAAGTTTCCGGTATATTAGAAAGTTTAATACTGAAGGAAAACTCTGAAAAGCAAGTAAGTATGTGTCAAGTTAATATATTTCTATGATTAAAGTCATCTGGTGTTCTGAGAATCTTCTTGTAAAAGTTAAAAGCAGAGAGAGAGGCTTCCAGTAGAAAAGAAAACTTAAAGCTACGGAAAAGCGCTTAACACAGAGGAAGAGAGTTGACTATTAATTTATTTTAATAACTAAAGCACTTCGCTCTGGGTATTTCCTGGTAAAACTTGAAAGCAGAGACATTTCCAGCAAAAAAGAGAGTTTAATACTGAGAGAGAAACGTTAGATACAGTGGAAGTGAGCGTAGCAAGCCAGTCTGTTTTCATCCTTTCCCCCCTCTCTCGTGTAAAAAAAAGCAATATGGTCTGCCCACACACTTTTATCTCCTACTGTCTTTAATTTTCCTAACTTTTCTTTCTTCTGCCCAAACTCTTTATACTTCATCATCTTTCTATCAGTTCAGTTCGAGTATCGTGTTTTCAGTGGATTGGAGGATTTAAAAACAGAGGAAGAGAGTTGAATGTTAATCTTTTTTTTATTTAGGTCCATTGATCCTCTGAGCATCAACTTGTAAACCATGACAGCAGAGATATTTCCAGCAGATCAGAGGATGTAATACTGAGAAAAACGCTTAAAACGGTGGAAGCGAGAGAGGAAAGTTAATCTGGAAAGTTCATTTCTTTTTATCTCTAAAGTCTGATCTCTTTTTATCTTTTTATCTCTAAAGTCTGAATATCTCTTGAAAAAGTGAGAGCACAAAGTTTGCAGCGGATTTTAACAGTGAGGAAAGCTAAAAACAGCGGTAGTAAATGTTGACAAGTGAATCTGTTTTTATCTCTAAAATTCTCTGACCTACTGAATACTTCGTCTCTACAAACTGAATAGAAATTTGTATATGTATAACCCATCTGCTTTGTATTAAGAGCTACTAACAGATCAAGAACAGATAGTTGATAGGTGATTAGGTTAAGTTAGGTAAAATTAGGTTAGGTTAGATTAAGTTAAATTAGATTATGTAGATTAGGATAGGTTATATTAGGTTAGGTTAGGTTAGGTTAGGATAGATTAGATTAGATTAGGTCAGGTTAGGAGAGGTCAAGTTAGGTTAAGTTAGGTTAAGATAGGTTAGGTGAAATTAGGTTAAATTAGGTTAGGATAGGTTAGGTTAGGTTAGGTTAGGTTATATTAGATTAGGTTAGGTTAGGATAGATTAGATTAGATTAGGTCAGGTTAGGTTAGGATAGGATAGGTTAAGTTAGGTTATATTAGATTAGGTTAGGTTAGGATAGATTAGATTAGATTAGGTCAGGTTAGGTTAGGATAGGTTAAGTTAGGTTAAGATAAGATAGGTTAGGTAAGGTTAGATTGAGTTAGATTAGGATAGGCTAGAATAGGCTATCAGGTTACATTAGGCAAATTAGGATAGGTTAGGTTAAGTTAGGTTAAGATAGGTTAGGTGAGGTTAAGTTACATTAGGTTACGTTGAATACTGTTTTCTTTTTACTTATTTTTTTCTTTTTTTTTTAGTCAGAATCACTTTGTCGAAACTTCACATCTTGAGGTAAGTGTACACATGCAACACTTCCTCTTGCCAAGCAGTTCAGAAAAGTGTTAATTGCTATTCACCCTGAGTTCCCGCCACTTCAGATCTTTAATTAAGTTGCGAAATAAGAGCCGAGGCAGCTTTTCATACGCGTTCCTGGCACATTTGTTACTTCACGCCCCGCTCTGTCCCATTTACATCATTTTAGAGTTTCAATTGCTTTTGATAAACATTTCAATCAGATTTTCTCGCGTTTGGCACAACTCATTGCGAAAAATATTGTGTGATTCATATGCATCAGAGAGAGAGAGAGAGAGAGAGAGAGAGAGAGAGAGAGAGAGAGAGAGAGAGAGAGAGAGAGAGAGAGAGAGACGGACGCTGGCTTATCTCCAAGGAATCTCGAAGCAGCGAACATAATTTTATTTTCGTGGGGACAAAATTGTTTTCTTAATTTTCCCTAAGCATTTTGTGGCAACAGTTTGGTGGTGGTGACGGTGGTGGTGACGGTGGTGGTGGTGGTGGTGGTGGTGATGGTGGCGTGTCATAATGATACTTTGCGCCCTGATGGTGATGTCAAACGATAATTAAAATCATATCTGATAAATTATTCGCAATCAAAAACATTGGTGTCAAAAGATCACATTGGATACCAACTACTACTTCTACTACTACTACTACTACTACTACTACTACTACTACTACTACTACTACTATTACCATTCACTCATTCACTCCTGTACTTATCTACCTATCCATTCACACACACACACACACACACACAGTCACGCTCTAACACAGACAATAGTTCACGGGTATATTTTCATTTCAACTAAGTCAATACATGTCTTTCTCTCTCTCCCCCTTCCTTTATCTCTTCCCTAGTTTGCATCCATCGACAATTCTCCCTCTCTCTCTCTCTCTCTCTCTCTCTCTCTCTCTCTCTCTCTCTCTCTTGCAGGCATCCCTTTATTTCCCAGTAGGCTTTTTAAACCATTTCACACTCCCTATAGACCTTCCAAACTTATACCAAGTCATCAGATATCCTTCTCTCATCCATCAATCTCTCTCACTCCTCCTCTCACAGTCTCTCCTTTCCTCACTCAGTTCCTCCTACTCTCCCTCCATTTCTCCCTCCTCCACTATCCGAAATACTATTCTTTTCAAAATCTTTCTCCCCCCCCCACACTGAGTCCCCTTCCCTTTCCTCCCTTTCTTTCCTCCATCTCCCCTTCATTCCCTTTCCCTCCATCTCCCCTTCATTCCCTCCATCCCTCATTGCGATTACTGGTGATGGTCGAGGCAAATTGAGTATGAATTACCTTATGAATCACGCCGCGGGGAGTTGCTTCAGTGCCCGGGTTTCCATCAGGCAGGGCAGAGCAGGGGAACGTAAAGGAACACAAAGGAAGAACAAGAGCGCTAGTCCATGCCTGATAGGATGTTTTCATGATTCTTGTGAGTTTTTAAGGGGGTTGTGATAGTTTAATGCGCTGTACTGGAGGTTCTACTAGGTTTTTTAAGGATGAGAGAGAGAGAGAGAGAGAGAGAGAGAGAGAGAGAGAGAGAGAGAGAGAGAGAGAGAGAGAGAGAGAGAGTGTATAGTGCTGTTGGTACCAATGCTTGGTAAGTAATGTGTCTAAGTCAAAATATCGTATTGCGCCATTATACAAGTCATTTTAAAGAACATTTTTAGTAGTTTTTATACACGTTTAATTAACAAAAACTCGAGCTCGGGTATACGCTCACACACACACACACACACACACACACACACACACCTGCTGTTCAAATTACAAAAGAAAATGTACACGCTTTTAAATGACCTCCCCCACCAAAAAGAAAAATAAATAAATGTAAAAAAATAAATAAATATATAGAGAAAAAGTGAAACAGCCCTCCCACCACCACCACCACCACCACCACCACCAACAACAACAACAATAACAACAACACCAACAACAAGAATAAAATCCCTGCATTTGCAATCGCCAGTTCATTTATTGATTCAAAATTCTTTTATTTACTTATGTGAGTGTGCTTTTACCCTGCAAATGCAATATAAATATACTATGACAAAAACACATTAGCGCTGGCCAGTCTCATATCTACAGCAATACCTTTCACAAACGCCTCTGTTACTGCCTCATATGACCCCGGTGCTGTGATGCATTAAGTCAATCAGTACAGTCACTAACAATACAATTACTTCTTCTTCCTTAACGAGTCGTCCACATGAACCAAGCCTGAATGAAACCCAAAGTGATCGGAAAACAATAATGACTTGAACCTACAGAGCAATACGTGGGGGAAAAAAAAAAGACAAGGACCATCTGACTACTGGTTAAAGTCAGCGTGACTATCAAATAAACTACGCGATTGCATTATTTTCAGGGTGTACTTGGTCTTGCTTCACCGCCTCCACGTCTCTCGGTACTCGTGATAAACTGCTCACAAACGTTTTCTTTCTTTCTTTCTTTTTTTTTATCGTCTACTCTTAACAGCTCAAGTGGAAGTTAATGAAGTTTTCGGACATGTTCCTGTGTTGATTCTGATGAGTTTATTGAAAATTCACGTCATCAATAGAAACACACACACACACACACACACACACACACACACACACACACGAAAACTTGCTAATCACCTCTGTGGCTTTTAATAGAACGTACGAGAGAGCAAAACGCTTCAAAACACAGACCAGTGCATGTTTCCAGCGACACCTAGTGAGCAAAGATAGAATTACAGAGTTTGATTTACCACAAGAAAAAGTTAACTTAACCTTTGTGGCATCAACTTGCTCTCACATCAAAAGGCTCAGCGTGGTGGTGTTCTGGTGTTTGATTCAGCGAAGTGTGTGTTTTTTTGTGCAGGTGTTCAATGGTGTTACTGTTGCTCTAAATGTGTTATTGTTTAGGTGTTGATTGCCCTATCTAGCGTTGTTTTATTGAAGTATTTGAATGCTTCAGGTGTGTTATTCAATCGTTTTGTTTTGCTCTAAGTGTGTTGGCATCCAGGTGTTTGATTGCTCTAGTGTGTTGCATTTCAAGTATTAGGTTATCCTAAGTGTGTTGCTATCCAGTTGTCTGATTGCTTCAGATCTGTTGCTATTCAGGTGTTTGATTACTCTATGTGTGATGGTATTCAAGAGTTTGATTGCTCTAAGTTCGCTGTTGTTCACGTGAGCCCGATTATCCTAAGTGTATTCCAGCTCAGCTCAGGTGTTTAATTACCCTAAGCCGGAATTACCTAAGTGACAGTTCCCGGACAGGAGAGGAGATTAACTCCCCTTCATCAGGTAAGCAATCTTGCAACTAAATGTTCGTTGCAAGAAGATGCACGGTTCCTGCTGCCTTCCTGACCGGCGCTAGTTGCAATGTGTCACATGCACGGCACTCACCATAGCAAGAGTGGCCTGATTACGTGGAAAAGAATATATGAAGTTGTGTGATTGGGCATTGCATGAACTATGGATCTTGTTCAAGGATTCGGGTTGATCTTAAGGCAAAACTAATGACTGCAGTGGATGAAGACTGATTTGCTGTTATTTTCCTGTATTTATAGTCATAGTAGTAGAATAAATATTATAACAACATCAATAATAATAATGATAATAATAATAATAATAATAATAATAATAATAATAATAATAATAATAATAATAATAATACATAACAAAAGAAGAAGAAGAAGAAGAAGAAGAAGAGGACGAGGAGGGAGAAGAAAGAGAAGAAGAAGAAGGAGAAGAAGGAGAAGAAGAAGAAGAAGAGGACGAGGAAAGAGAGGAAAGAGAAGGAGAAGAAGGAGAAGAAGAAGAAGAAGAAGAAGAAGAAGAAGAAGAAGAAGAAGAAGAAGAAGAAGAAGAAGAAGAAGAAGAAGAAGAAGAATGAGGAGAAGCAGAAGAAAAATGGTCTATTTCTTATGAAAGTTACAAAATTTTATTATAACAAGGCAACTTAGTTTACAGAGAGAGAGAGAGAGAGAGAGAGAGAGAGAGAGAGAGAGAGAGAGAGAGAGAGAGAGAGAGAGAGAGAGAGAGAGAGAGAGAGAGAGAGACTACGGACAGACAGGTAATCACAGGTAAATTATCATGCAAGGGAAGGTGCCACTGCCAACACAGATCAGTAAATGAACCTTTAACTCGTGATTCGATCCTGGAAATAAAATAAGTTGAAAGAACTCTCATAAATTATTCGTCATTCTGACAACTTCCCAGGTACAAAAATTTCAAGTCAAAATTTTTTATCTGTTAACTGTGATATGTTCTTAACTTAAAGAAGAAGCAATTTATATATGTAAAATATTATTTGGAGTTGTAAGGAGTGCGCCATAGATGACAATAATATTTCACTTTAAAAAAGAAATGGAAACAAAAAAAAAACATTTTCCTTTTGATATATACTTCTTATATATGAGGAAAATGAGGATGGTGATGTGAAGGAGGAGGAAAATGATGATGAGGATGTTGACAAAGATATTGATGGTGATGATACAGATGATGATAATAGTGATGATGGTAATGATAATGGTAATGATGCGGAGAGAAAAATGGTGATAAGAATGATGGTGACAATGATGATAATGATACAAACTATGGTGTGTGTGTGTGTGCATATATATATATATATATATATATATATATATATATATATATATATATATATATATATATATATATATATATATATATATATATATATATATATATATATATATATATATATATATATATATATATACGAGGTGTGTCATTAAAGTTCCAGGACTGGTGCCACACAAGTTTTATTTCACATCCAGGCTACAAACTATAGGTTATCTCCTTCGAAGTAATCCCCCTGGCGCCGCATGCACTTGTCCATCCTTCTCTGCCAGGCTTGCATGCACTGCTGGAAGGATTCTTGCGGGATGCTCCTCAGCTCCGTCGTCACGGCCTTTTTGATGTCGTCCGCATCATCAAAACGGGTCCCCTTCATGACCTCCTTGAGCTTGGGGAAGAGGAAGAAGTCGCACGGAGCGAGGTCAGGTGAGTAGGGCGGTTGCTCCAGCACGGCGATGTTCTTCTTGGCCAAGAACTCTCTGATGCTCAGGGCATTGTGAGCAGGCGCATTGTCGTGGTGAAGCAGCCACGAGTTGCCCTGCCACAACTCCCGCCTCTTCTCGCGCACTGCACGAAGCAGACGCCGCAGTACTTCTTTGTACACATGTTGGTTGACTGTCTGGCCCTGTGGCAAGAACTCGCAGTGGACGATGCCCCTCACATCGAAGAAAGCGATCAACATGACCTTGAAGCTGGACCTGGACTGCCTTGCTTTCTTCGGCCGTGGCGACGCCGGACTCTTCCATTGAAGGCTCTGGCGTTTGGTCTCCGGGTCGTACTCAAATACCCAGGACTCATCGCCGGTGATGACTCTCCTGAGCAAGTCTGGTTCAGTTTCCAGACGCTCGAGGATGTCCTGACACACCTGCATGCGTCGTCCCTTCTGGTCATCGTTCAGGAGTCTCGGCACCATCTTCGCACAGACTTTCCGCATGCCCAGATCTTCAGTGATAATCTTCCACACGCTGTTGTGGTTCATGCCAAGCTCATCTGCGATCTTTCGAACAGTCAACCGACGATCGTCACGCACCATCTGCTTGACACGCTCAACATTGGCCTCATTCCTGCTCGTTGAGGGTCTTCCACTCCTGGGGTCATCTTCCACGTCCTCCCGGCCCTCTTTGAACCTCTTGCACCACTCAAAAACACGTGAGCGTGACATTGTCTCATCCCCGTACACTTTTTGCAGCATACCCAGTGCTTCTGACGGCGTTTTCCCCAACTGCACCAAAAACTTCAAGTTTGTTCGCTGTTCAGCGCTCATTGTTAAACGACCTGCAACAGAGGACATGATTTTAAAAGCACGTAAGAAAAAGATTAGTGACTGTAGAGGGTTGGGAGCGCAGTTGTATACTCCAGAAGGATTACTTTGAAGGGGAAATATGGTGGTTTGTGGCTTGGGTTTGAAATTCATCTTTTAGGACACCAGTCCTGGAACTTTAATGACACACCTCATATATATATATATATATATATATATATATATATATATATATATATATATATATATATATATATATATATATATATATATATATATATATATATATATATATATATATATATATATATATATATATATATATATATATATATATATATATATATTCCACCATACAACAAGATTTTACTTCCTGACAAATATAAGTAAACGCTTTTAATTATAATCAGCGTGACCAAGGTAAGGAAGTGAATGAATGAGACACGAGTGAATGGAAGATTAACATAACATAACCAACACTTTATTTGATTAATACCACTTTCACACCTTGCTTACCGTTTCCTCTCACTACATCATCTTTATTGACTCTTTCCAATGATCGTAATCAAGGTGAGGAGCTGAATATGAATGAGAGGCGAGTGAATGGATGTTTAATATTTTATTTATTTATTTATTTATTTTTTTTTTATGTATTTCTTATCCTTTCCTCTCACGGCATCCCCGTTACTAACACCTTGACTGACATGGTTTCCCTTCAAAATGCTCCGGTACAAAGGTAGAGTATTATGAAAGACACCAGTGACAGTGATTTCAAACAGCACTGGCAGCAAAGTGTGATGTAGCATTTCAGGCATCACACACAAAAGAGAGCAAAGGAGCATTTCAGACACCACTGACAGCAAATAGTGATGCAGCATTTCAAACACCACACACAAAAGGGAGCGAAGGAGCATTTCAAACACCACACAACAAAAGGAATGGTGGAGCATTTCACACAGCCATAGAGGGAGTAATAAAGCATTTCAAATCTTTTTAAAACCTCTAACTTAATTATCGCGTCTAGCGTTCCTGAGATAGAGTAACATGATGCATAATGTTATTAGCGATGGAGAGGTTGAGGGAAAAAAGTTGAGTAAGAGCTCTTTAATATGACTGCGACCGAGGCCAAGGATTAAACGAGTGAGATACGACACTGTCAGGTGAGCAGATGATGAACTGACCTACCACACCATTTTTCTTTTCCCCTTGCTCCACGCCGCCAGTCTGATTCACGAACAGAGGCACCGGAATGGACTTAATCACGTTTTCAGTAGTGAATCATTAGAGGAGCTTTAAAAGATTAATAATTCCTTTATATTATATATGAGGTGCTCTAGCGAAGGGGAAATGAAAAGTCTAATAAAAAATGCTTATTAAAGGTGACAGTTTCTAAAGAAAATAAAAAAAAGAATTATCAAAAATTATATTGAAGAGTGTACGGTGGATGATACATGGATATATGCATTTATGTTTTACACGGGAACTGCTACATGTAGGTCTGCTGGGTTTGTGTAGCTTGCTTTGTATGTTGCCATGAGAGTGTGTCTGTTCGATGACCTGAATGGACAGTTTTTTTTATAACTCCTCTTTTATTGGAGAGACAATCAGTGGGTCTCTTTCTCTTGATTTCTTTTCTTTGGGTCTTTTCTTTTGTGCATTAAAAAAAAAAAATACGGGATGTGGGAGGAACACTACGACACAACACTACAGACGAAATAATGAGTGGTATAAAACGACAGAGTAGCCTTCCTGTTATTTCCCTAATGTTTTTTTACGTCACTCTTCTTACAATGAATAGATGACACTTACCTTCTACTCCTTTTTACCTTAATACACGTTAATTTGCCGCAGCTTCCCTAATGTTCTTATATAATTCTTCTTACGGTGAATAGAGTACACTTGCCCAATACTCCTTTTACATTACCGCACGCCACTTCGCAGTTTCCCTGATCTTCTTATACCATTTTCTCTTACAGTGAATAGATGACTGAATAGATGGCACTTACCTAATACTAATTTTTCTCTTACTCCAAGCCACTACCCTTGAATACTAATGAGGGTCCCTGTAGATGAATGAAGGAAAAGGTTCGTGGTTGGCTGTGAGAACTGTAAGGGGCTGGCTACGGTCTGTGGCTGTGAGGGACTGCAGTACTACGCCAGCAGCCCCTCAATAGTCCCTGATTACTGAGTTCCCTTGGTTCATTAAGTAATCTTTAATACTACTGTTCTCACGTATCTGCTCCAAGCCTTTTTGAGTAGTAATTAATTTGAATTTAGCCTGTAATTAAAAGGGTAATTTCCAGCAACTACATTGTATAATTTGGAATGGCGTCTTAGTTTCCATGATATTTTTTTTCTCTTATTTTTTTCTGAGCGTATGTACTTCTTTTCTTATTTGTATCACTGGTAATAACTGAGAGTGTCATAGAACGTTTTACTGTACTCTCCGTTAAATATATGGTACAATCCGGAATGGTGTTTTATTTTCCAAGATATTTTCTCACATTCCTCCCAGCGTCTGTACTTTTTATTCTTATTTTCATCCGTGGTAATAACTGAAAGTGCCACAGGACGTGTTACTGTACTTGCGGGTCAAATAAATGGTTTAATCTACAGTGGCGTTTTATTTATTTATTTTTTTCATTATATTTTTTTGTCCTTATATTTTTCCGGAGTGTCTGTCCTTCTCCATTTCCCCTCTCTGGTAATAATGAAAGCGTGATTTAAAAGTGCCACTGAACGTATTATTTCCAGCGACTAAAGTGTACAGTTTGAAATGACGTTTTGTTCTTTCATTGGTCAACTTTTTTTTTTTTTCCCACATTTTTACTCAGCGTCTGTGCTCCGTTTTCCCCCTCCAGCAATAATGAATGTACGGTTTAAAAGTACCATATAGCGTATCACTCCCAGGAATTAAAGTGTATAATATAGAATAACGTTATATTTTTCATGAGTTAACATTTTTCATATATTCTTTCAGAGCATCTGTCATTATAAGAACATAACAACATAAGAAATAAGGGAAGCTGCAAGAAGTGACCAGGCTTACACGTGGCAGTCCCTGTATGAAATATACCTACCTATTTCCACTTATCATCCCCATCCATAAGATCGTCTAATCTTCTCTTAAAGCTCCTTAATGTCCTAGCACTAACAACATGATTACTGAGTCCGTTCCACTCATCTACCACTCTATTTGAGAACCAATTTCTTCCTATCTCTTTCCTAAACCTAAATTTTTCAAGCTTGAACCCGTTATTTCTTGTTTTATCCTGGTTGCTGATCCTACGAATTTTGCTTACATCCCCCTTGTTATAACCCTTATTCCACTTAAAGACTTCTATCAGGTCCCCTCTTAACCTACGTCTCTACGTCTCCTTACTTCCCTCCATGGTAATAATGAAGGTATGGTCTAAAAGTCTCACAGAACAAAGTACTTCCAGGGATTAAACTGTATAATGTGGAATGGCATTTTATTTTCAGTTAGTCAACATATCTTTTTTTTCATATTTTTTCGGAGCGTCTGTCCTTATAACCCCCTTGGTAATAATGAAGGTATGATATAAAAATGTCATACAGCGTGTTATTTCCAGCGACTGAACTGCATAATCTGAACACTTTATTTTCCACTAAGATGTATTTTTGTACTATTCTTCTTGAACATCAATTTTCTTTTTGTGGGAGGCAATAATGGATGTGAATGAATTAAGCGTGTAATCAAATGAACTCCTTCCAGCGACAAAAATACACGATTTAGAATGTTTTATATTTCACGCAGTCTTTCCTTTTATCCATTCTTGTCGTGTGCGTAATAATAATATAATAATAATAATAAACGGTTTATTATTTAGGCAGTTGATAAACTGAAAATGTACATAGGGGATGGGGAAAAACTTAACATTAATCCTAACGGTAATACTAATCTAGGAGGGAAATACTATTGATTGATGGCTCGCACCATGGTGGGAATCGCACTGAGTCTGTACCGGTCCGTGCGCGGCGCCTTCAGGGGCGTTATTTTGTTGTGGTGTCTGGTGGCACGGACAGGGCGAGGCGCGTCGGGCGGCAGCATGTCTCTGAGACGCGGATGATGCAGTAGTCCCTTCCCAAACTTCTCCAGAGCCTCTCGGTGCTTGGTGGATATTCTGGACAGACTCAGGGTGGTCAGGGCTTCTTCATAGGTGGTGTATGCAGGGCCAAGGATGACCCTGCACGCCCTTTTCTGCACACTCTCTAGCTGTAGCTGTTGAGTGTGTGTGAGGGAGGAGGACCACGCTGGGGAGGCGTACATGAGTTTGGGGAGGATGAAGGTGAGGTACACCCCCCTTAACTCATCTGTCGGCGTCCCCAGCGACCTGAGTCTGCGCAGCATGTACAGCGTGCGTGTGTGTGTGTGTGTGTGTGTGTGTGTGTGTGTGTGTGTGTGTGTGTGTGTGTGTGTGTGTGTGTGTGTGTGTGTGTGTGTGTGTGTGTGTGTGTGTTCTTACGCTCTCTTCTTGCAGTAAGGAGTCTCAATTAAACGCGTAAATTAAAGTGTTACTCACAGCACAAAATTCTATACAATGTTGTACTTTTTATTGGGTAAGTTTTTTTTTCTTTTCTTCTCTTATTCACTCTTCTCATGTTTTGACCTGTTCCTCTCCTCTGGTAATATGAAGCATGAATTAAGTGTGTAATTAAACGTGTCCTTTCCACCACAAAACTATATAACCTGCAATGTTTTATTTCTCACGAGTTAAGTTTCTTCTCATTCTCAGTATCATTTTCATTCTTTTCGTTTCTCTTTCTCCTCGTGTGTGCGTGTTCTCGTCCCATCTGTGGCAATAAGGAGTCTGAATTAAGCTCATAATTTAACTAGTCATTTTCATCCATTAAAATTATGTAACTTAGAATTGTACTTTTCATTTCGTAAGATTATCCTTTTATCCATTTTTCTTGTGTGTGTGTGTGTGTGTGTGTGTGTGTGTGTGTTTTCCTTTCTCCCAGTCATAAGGAGTCAGTCATAAGGAGTCAGAATTAAGCGTATAATTAAACGCGTTACTTCCAGCGACTAAAATTATATAATCTTTAATATTGTACTCTTCATTTGGGAAAATCTCCATTTCTCTTTGCCTTTACCCTTTCATTCGGGCAATAATGAGTCCAAATTAACGTGTAATTGGATGCTTATTAATTAGAAGGTTATTTCCAACCACAGCTACACAAGTGGAATGTTTTGTTTAGATGGGCGGTTTGAAATACGATCCGTGAGTCGAACAGAGGCGCGGATATTTTAAGCAAGGCTTCATTATGCTTCATCAGGCAGCCTCGTGAATGAAGGAATGTACCGCACTGTGTCCTTTGTGTGCTGTAATATTTTTTTCATGTGAGCTTTATAAATTGGGTTAGAAATTTGTATCTACCAATTTGTAAAAGTCAATGAAATTTGTACATATATAAATGAACAAAAATACTACGCTCTAGTTCTAAGCTTTATCCAAACTTATGAAACTTTGCAGGAGGGTAAAAATTTTAGTTACCAAAATAAATTCTACAAATAAGAATTAAACAAAAAGAAAAAAAAATGCATATAGTCATTTTGACAAAGGTAAACCAATTTTTCCATTTATCAAGTTGTACAAATGAAGAAAAGTTTCACATCTACGAAATGGAACGAAACTAAAAACAAATGCATATATCAATTTATACAAAATAATACACTGTGTCTCGAAATCAGTACAGTAAAATCCCTCATCCGGCATTCGAGTATCCGGCAGCTTCAAGTATTCGGCACATTTTTCCCCGAGCCTTAAAATCAATAAAAAATCAATGTGTACTCATAAAAGCGATTAAAATTCCCGCGCGAGGCATACTTTGTCCCCTCGCCATCAGAGCGTACTGCTTCGCGCCATCCGCGGCCCACTGCACTGTGTTTACTCAGTGACTCAGTCCCGTGTGTGCACTGTTTATCGCCTGACGCCTTCATCATGCCTAAAGTTGTAGAAAAGAGGAAGCGTGTTGTGCTTACACTTAAGCAGCTGATCAGATCAGCTGCTGATTAAGATCAGCTGATCATTGTTATGGTAAGATGCGTGAGTGTAGGGTGGTGATTGTGGACATAATTTCACTTCTATTCAAGTATCCGGCAATATTCAAGTATCCGGCATGTCGGCGGTCCCGTTGATGCCGGATGAGAGGGATTTTACTGTATTACAGCAGTACTTTTTTTAAACTTAAGATTAGTACTCGCCGAGGAAAAAAAAATAAATGAATAAATAAATAAAGTTACCAGTACTGCCCCAGAGAGGAGAGACCGACATCTTTTGCACATTTTTTTTCTGTTCATGTACGAGAGGCACAGGCTAACGGCAACAAAACTGACAGAAAAAGAAGAAAGCCCACTAAAGTTACCAGTCCCTAGAGAGAAGACTCCAACAGTTTTTGCACTTGCCAAGTTTAAGAAGTTAGAAATTTTTAGCCTACAGAAATCTAATTATTCCTAAAGCCGTGTACTCCTGTCCTGTATTCCCTTCTATCCATCTCGACTGAAGACTTATGGGTGTCTTTTATGCTGGCCAGCCTATCTCCGCCCCCAGACCTGTTGAAATGCCGCTGGTTCCATTTGGCGAGGCGGGTTTCTTTATATGCTTTAATTAGACGTGAGAGAGAGAGAGAGAGAGAGAGAGAGAGAGAGAGAGAGAGAGAGAGAGAGAGAGAGAGAGAGAGAGAGAGAGAGAGAGAGAGAGCCATCCATCCATCCAGCCAGCCAGCCATCCATCCACCCAGCCAGCCAGCCAGCCAGCCAGGCAGGCATACAGCCAAACAAACAAACAAACAAACAAACAGACAGACAGGCAGAACAAAGAAAAACAAAAACAGAAACAAAATAAGAGACAGAGACAGAAACATACACACACGCACACACACACACACAGAATTAGGAACAGACAGAGATCATTGTGTGTGTGTGTGTGTGTGTGTGTGTGTGTGTGTGTGTGTGTGTGTGTGTGTGTGTGTGTGTGTGTGTGTGTGTGTGTGTGTGTGTGTGTGTGTGTGTGTGTGTGTGTGTGTGTGTGTGTGTGTGTGTGTGTGTGTGTGTGTGTGTGTGTGTGTGTGTGTCTGTTACTTTAGCGAATCCAGACAGAGAGAGACACATTTCACATTGCATAAGTGCAGCCGAGTGTCACTTTCCACACACACACACACACACACACACACACACACACACACACACACACACACACACACACACACACACACACAACAGGTATTGAACAAGCAACCACAGTAGTTCAGGAGAGGACCAGACGAGGAGACGAGAAGACCAACACGGAGGAGGAATACAAATGCTACCTCTCTCTCTCTCTCTCTTTCTGTCTGTAGATCTCTGAATGAAAAGATGTTTCGAAAGTGTCTAATGTGCCTGATGTTTAATCTTCTCTGGAATTATTATTATTATTTTTTTTTTTAGATTTACGTGCATTACTTCCTTCTGCGTGTGTGTGTGTGTGTGTGTGTGTGTGTGTGTGTGTGTGTGTGTGTGTGTGTTTCTCTCTCTCTAGAAAGTGCGTATCTTCTGTTTAATTTTCTCTGGATTTTTTTTTGTTAAATGTACGTACTTTCACCATTTCTCTCTCTCTCTCTCTCTCTCTCTCTCTCTCTCTCTCTCTCTCTCTCTCTCTCTCTTTCTCTCTCGATTAATGAGGGAACAACTTCGAAATTAGATCCGCATTTTGCAAGAGGCATAGAGGCGGAGTTACTGTGACCTTTAATGAGAGAGAGAGAGAGAGAGAGAGAGAGAGAGAGAGAGAGAGAGAGAGAGAGAGAGAGAGAGAGAGAGAGAGAGAGAGAGAGAGAGAGAGAGAGAGAGAGAGAGAGAGAGAACCACTTGGAATGCTCATCTCGCGGACAACTTTGGTATTCAGTCAACCACAATTAAACTTTAGCTTATGAAGTCATATCCTACCACCACTCTGCTTGTCCTTGCCGCCACCACCACCACCACCACCACCATCCCTATGACCACCACTACCACCACCACCGTTACCACTGCAACTAATCACCACCACGACTCTAACAACCCAACTACTACATTCACCACAATCTTTTTCACTACCACCACAACTACCCTAATCACCATCATTGCAGCCACTCACCATCACGACCCTCTCTCTACATTTCACCATTTCTCATCACTCATCATTATCTTTTTTTCTCTCCCACTGCCATCACCATAATTACCATTACAACCACCAGCACAACCGCAGTTATGCCAGGATTCTAACTACATCACGCTCATCATTACCGTTTCACTCTCAACACCATTTTGAGTCCATTTACAATCATGACAGCATCACCACAAGTACTGCAATCACCGCTCTTAGTCGAGGCAACCACACTATCTCCCTCATTATCACTACTAATTTATGTGTATCCACTACTATTACATCACCATCACCACCACAATCACCACAGCCATAAAGAAGCAGTTCCATAACATCACTTCTGTACACCATTACTACAATCATTACAGGACCACCACCATCACCACTAGGACATAAATTGAATCTTTCACTCCTATTAGGGACATAGTTTCGTAATCATACATCACTGATACATTTCTTTTCATTACACATCCATTTATAAACATTATACTCGTTGGACATTGAAAATCCACCCTTTTAATGCCCTTCTTCTTTTTGTCTGTGCTTGAAAAGACCGTATGCAGTACTCCTCGTGTTGTGACTTGTTGCATATCACGGTGAAAAAAAAAAGTGCAATTTGATTTACGGGTCGTTTTTTCATCTTTGGTTTCCTATCTGCATATCACGAGAGGTAAGGTAACACTCTCTTATTTGATCACCTTAAGGCATTCCATCCCATACATCTCTTAAGGGGAAAGATTCACTAGTGTTTCTTGATAACTTGGTGATTGGGGTTCCTTGTTTGGTTGTTTCATACTGTTAAGGATCAAGTAACACTCTCTTATTGCTCCCGCGATCACCTTACTTCGTTGCATCTTGTACATTTCTTACGGGGGAAAGTTTCACGAGATGCCTTTACAAATCGCCCAGTCTGGAATCTAGAGTGGCAGGGACGGACTGACTTTAATTTCATGTTTTTCTCCTTTTCATGCGTGAAGGAGGGCAGTTAAGGGTACATAAAAAGGGGGCAGAATCTTGTGGGGTGGAGGGGGGGGCAAGTTACCTCACCCCTCCTGAGAAAAGTTAACTGGAGAAGAAATTACAAAATGTTAAATAGTTAAATTTAGTTAAGGAGATGTTCCGATACTTTTTTTTTTTCTCGAAATAGGGAGAGAAGAGAAACACGCTGAGACTTCCAAACATTGCCAGTGAAAGGAATGAAAGAGTGGTAATGATTCAATGCCCTTAACGAGTATCGGAGCAATTAAGAAGCAGAAACCCTCAAAATACAAGGTAAATTAGATAAAATTTGTCGAAACTCCTTTCTTAATTATGGAAAAATAAGTAACAGACAGAGTGTTCTAGACATTACCAGCGAAAAGGATGGAAGAGAATGATTAAATACCCTAATCGAATATCAGAAAGAAATTTAAAAGTAGAAACTCCCAAAATAGGAGATAGAATTAGATAAGATTTCCTCAAACTCCTTTCTTAAGTATTAAAAGATGAGAAACAGACAAGATTTCCAGACATTACCAGTTAAAGGGAAGGAAGAGAAGCTATAATTAATTGCCCTAAACTTGCATCTGGGAGCAATATAGAAGTAGAAACACCAAAATAGAAAGTTAAATAAGATAGTACTATGCTCCTTTCTCGACGCAAGAAGACATAAATTGGCAGAGACTTCCAGACATTACAAGTGAAAGCGGTGAATGATAATGATTAAGACCCCCCCTTACTCGTGTGTCAGAGAGCAATATGGTAACTTAACTTAACTTTGCTATGGTTGAAATAAAAAACACTTACGGTAACTTAACTTAACCTGACTTTACTATGTTTGAAATCCAAAAACACAACACAAGCTTACACACTGACACCATTCCACTATCAAACCTCACCATCCTTAGCCAACAAAACCTTATCATTATCAACAAGAGGGAGGTTTCAAGACATTTTCCCTAATAATTTTGGATCATTCTTTCCGACTACTCTTTGGGGACTGGCACCTTCAGTGAGCAACTTTTTTTTTCCAGACCTTTTGTTGCCCTTGGCTAGAGACACTAAACACGAACCACATAACGAACATAAACACACATACTAACACCATACCAACAGCAAAACTCACAGTACACTACCAAAACACCACTAGTACTACCAATAACACCATATCACTACCAAAAACTATAAATACACTTCAGATTTCACAACCACCACCACCATTACCACCAGTAACACCAGATCACTACCAAAAACTGAACAAAACACTTCACATTTCACAACCACCACCACCATCACCACCACCACCAACACACGTACCGAGCGACCGAGGAAAGAGAGACGGATGATCGAAAAAGGAAGAGCAGGACGAGACGAGGAGGAAAAGAAAGCTATTTACCAGTGCCCGGCGTGGAGAACCCGTGGCTCCATTAGTGCGGTAGGAGGCATTGGGGCGGGAGTGTTAAAGGACCGAATTCACCACATTAGCTCTTAACTCTCTCACAGGAACACTCGCTTCACTTCGGGGAGGTTCTAGTATTAGCTCTGGGTTCCCACTTGGGTCCGGAGAGCGAGAGCGAGCAAGCGAGCGAGCGAGCGAGCGAGCGAGAGAGAGAGAGAGAGAGAGAGAGAGAGAGAGAGAGAGAGAGAGAGAGAGAGAGAGAGAGAGAGAGAGAGAGAGAGAGAGAGAGAGAGAGAGAGAGAGAGACGCCCATCCACTCATCCATTCACCAACTTACCCAGCCACACACACACACACGAGTAAGGACAATAAATAAAGCTCGCACAGGCGCAAAATGAAAGAGACAGGTAAAATATATCATGAAATTATGGGCACATATGGCAACAGCTCATGAAAGGAGAGAAAAAAGCGAGGAAGAAAGATGAAAAATGACGGTAATAAAATGAATTAATGCTCCCAATGAAAGTCTCCTTTTTTTCATAATCTCATACAACTTGAATCATTTTACATTATAGTCTCCTCTCTCTCTCTCTCTCTCTCTCTCTCTCTCTCTCTCTCTCTGGTGGCTAATTATCTTTCGTCCTTCCCATTACACAAGAAAATTGATAAGAATGAGAGAGAGGCAACGAGGGACGTGAAGGAACCCTTGAAATGGTAATTGGAAATGCAAATTAGACAAAAACATAGAACTTGAGAGAGAGAGAGAGAGAGAGAGAGAGAGAGAGAGAGAGAGAGAGAGAGAGAGAGAGAGAGAGAGAGAGAGAGAGAGAGAGTACATTAGGGCATTTTTATATTCCATTACTAATTCAAAAGTACACTTGTTACTTTCATGTGTAATGAAGAATGTGATGATTACCTCTCCATCTCATTAGTACTCTCTCTCTCTCTCTCTCTCTCTCTCTCTCTCTCTCTCTCTCTCTCTCTCTCTCTCTCTCTCTCTCTCTCTCTCTCTCTCTCTCTCTCAAGTAATCAGTCAGGTGGTAAAGGTAACAGGTAGGCAGGTGATCAATTTGGAGCGTCAAGACTCGACACGCAGGCAGGTGTGTGCAGGTACAAGCCATTTAATTAACTCCCACCCACACCTTCTCCATACCTGTACTAACACCTGTGATAAGACTAAGAGTGTCCCCTCCTGTATTAATTATTTATGTATGTCATTTGCAGATGTTTCAAGTATTTTTAAAAGTCTTATTTGGTGTTTTTTTTTCTCGTTCTTCCACGAATATTTTGGCTGGTATTCTTTGGTGATATTTTAATCTATCCTTGCTTCCTACGCTGTAATGTATTGGTGCTTCATTCTCCTGCACTTTCATATATTTTTCCCCTTACTAAAAGTGTTTAAAATTCGCATCTTTTCAATGCTTTCACTTTCATGAAAATACTCTATCTTATCTTTTCCTTCTCGTATATAGATTGTCTCTATTTTATTTCCGTGCATTATTAGTAAATTTTCTTTTCTATTTCTAAAACTATACTAATTTTTTAAAAACTAATATCCATTTGTTCACATATTTACTGACATTCACAAAAATATTCTATCTTACCATTCCCTCCCGCATATGAATTACATCTGCTTCATCTTCGTGTTTCGTTAGTATGATTTTTTTTTGTTTCTAAAACTCTCCAACTTAAAAAAAAAACCGTATCTTTTTTGATTTACAATTTTCTTCCTGAAATTCATAATAATAATTTATCTTATCTTTCCCATCCGTATATACAATATATATATTTTTGTCTTCAAGCATCTTCAATATAATTTATTTATAAAACTTTAAAACTTTTAAAACTCTTCTTTCATTTAAACATGTTCTGACATTCATAATAATATTATACCTCATCTTTCCCTCTCGTGTATAAATAATCTCTTCTTTATATTCGTGTATAATTTTTTTCTTTATAAAACTCTACAACTTTTAAAACTCCTTTACATTCATAACAGTCTACCTTATCTATCTACTTGTATACATATTATCTCTATGTCCATCTCTTTCTGCTGTTAGTCTACTCGTACTTTAAAACTCACGTCCTTTCATCAACAGTTTTTCTTTCCATAATAAACTTTCTAATCTATTTCCTCCTTCCTTTGCATAACATTACATCACCTTCACATAATATCAGAGTTCAGGCGGCTTTTCATGTCCCTTATCCCTGGTCTTACATCATGGCTCTCCCCGCGCCGTGTCTCCGCTGTGGGTACCATCCTTAAAACAGGGTACAAGCTAACGGGTGATCACCAATACGTGGCAGAAATACTTGAAAAACATGGGCCATTTAACGAAGCCACACATTCACCGACAAGGGTACGCCATCCACCACCACCACCACCACCACCACCACCTCTTCATTCTTTCTTCACTCCCTCTTGTGTTTCGTACTCTTAAATGCTCTGGGTCTTCATCTGCGGTGTTTATCAAGACCTCACAGATTATTAATGGGATTCCTCGTGATTTTTTTTTCCTATTAGTGATGCAGCATACTTGTTAAACACTGCCCGGGATCATTAAGACTCTCCACTATCTGTCTTTCTCAAAACAACATTCCTCCTCTTCTCAGACGTATTAAGAAAGAGAAAATAATGAGTTCCTTTCTTTTTTGACATGAGGAAAATTGTAAAGGTAAAAATAATTAGTTTATGGCTTCCGGCTGATGAGAGACGAAAATAAAGAAATACAAAGGAGGAAAAATAGATGTTACAGAGTACAAATAAAGAAGGAAACACAGAAAGTAAAGAGAGAGAGTATAAACAAAGGAGAAAATACATAAAATACACAAGAACTAAAAATCTTATTAGAGGAAGGCGTTACAGAGACCAAACTCACACACAACACAACACAAGAATACAAAATAGTAAAGAAAATAAAAAAAAGAGGAAATACTGATAATAAGAAAAGAGTACAAAAAAGAAGGAAACGCATATAAAGAATAAAAAAAAGCAAAAAAATCACTGCAAGGAAAGGTGTTACAAGGACAAGACTCCCGCAATACAACGCAACACAAAGCAGGAAAAGGTATTTACAGGCATGAGTGACTTAACCAACACACGTCCACGTCCCATCAATCTAGATACTATTTCCTCCTTCATCTTCTTTTTTTCCCTCACCCTCTTCTTCTTCCCGCTCCCATCCTTCCCTCCCATCTATCCTCTGCGTCTCATTACCCTTATGAGCTCCGGGATACATGTGAGATACGTCCCAAGCTAAGAGAGATTTCATATTTTTTTCCCTTTTTTTTTTTTTCCTCCTTCAGTTGTTTTTCTCTCAGGTCCAAAAATTTAAAACGCTTTGGGCTCTTAGAAGGAATATTTTCAAAGGTCGTAGAAATGATTAGTGTGATTCTTGTGAGTGGTTTACCTATTGACGATGCAGAATACTTGTTAAACTGTTATTAGAATCATAGAAACACTCTTAAAATTTCTCAGTAACATTTACAAGACACTTCCAAAGGCCGTACAAAATCATCAGTATGCTTCTCATGGCTTCTTTCCTCGTTGATGGTGCAGAATACTTGTTAAACTATCACTAGAAGCATCCACAGCGGTTTCTCTCTAAGACCCCAAAAATTTAAAGTCTTTGGGCTCTCAGTAAGACTATTTTGAAGGGCGGTAAATTAAAGGGTGGTAAAAATTATTAGTGTGATTCTCGTGTCTGCTTTTCCTACTGATGGTGCAAAATACACATACAAATACAGATAAGGGGAAACGAAGCACACATACGGATATAAGCAAGGAAAAAGAAAACACATACACAGATAATTATAAGTGAGGGAAAACAACACACACACACACACACAAGTAAGGAAAAAGAAAAACAAACACACACTCTCAAATACACCTAATGAAAAACAAAACAGACACACAAATATAACTAAAGAAAAAAGAACACACACACACACACACACACACACACACACACACACACAGGGACACAAGCATTTTCCAACAAATTCTCCCACCCATCGTAGTGACAGGGGAGGCAATGGTGACAGAGACGCAACTAGTAACAAGTGGCAGTGGGTGGCGGAGCGGCGGTGCTTCGGTAATGAGGACTGACTGCCATCCACAAGGGGCCTTTTTATCCAGCCGCGCCGAGCTAATGGGAACAGACAGGCCCGTCACGTAGCAAAGGGCGTTTGTAGCTACGGTGTGTGTAATCCAGGTGATATTTAAGCTCTGTCTGTCTGTATGTATGTTAGTGTCTGTGTGTGTAGGTGTCTCTCTCTCTCTCTCTCTCTCAGTGTGTATGTGTGTTTTTTGAGTATGTATGTTTGTGCAACTAAGCCAGGTGACTTTTTAAGCTTTGTTTCTTTCTCTGTGTATCTCTCTCTCTCTCTCTCTCTCTCTCTCTCTCTCTCTCTCTCTCTCTCTCTCTCTCTCTCTCTCTCTCTCTCTCTCTCTCTCTCTATTTGTGTGAGTGTGTGTGTTTTGTATTTTGCTTGTCTGTTTGGAAGTGTGTGTTTTACCTGCTTGACTCTCTCTCTCTCTCTCTCTCTCTCTCTCTCTCTCTCTCTCTCTCTCTCTCTCTCTCTCTCTCTCTCTCTCTCTCTCTCTCTCTCTCTCTCTCTCTCTTGCTCCATTGACTCCATTCAGCACGCTGCCTGTATCGGTTTCTTTCTTTTTCTGCCTCCTCTCTTTCTCTCTCTTCCTTTCTTTGTGTGTCTCTCTGTTTTCTACCACTGCATAAATTTGTCTTTGTAGCTTCAAGCCTGTGTACCCAATATATACATCTATCTACATGTCTATCTATCTATCTATCTATCTATCTATCTGTCTATGTATCTATCCATCTATTTACCTATCTGTCTATTTATCTATGTACCTATCTATTAATTTACCAATCTATTAATTCATCTATCAGACTATTTATCTATCTATCTACCTGCTTATCTATCTATCTACCTATCTACCTATCTATCTATCTATCTATCTATCTATGAATGAACCAATCAGTAAATAAATAAATCTATCTCTCCATCCACCCTTACATCTATCTATCCATCCATCTATGAATCTATCCACCTATCTATCTCTTAATCAATCAACACGTTTATCTACCTGTCCATCCATCAATCAGTCTATACACCTATCTATATATCCACCCATCCATCTGCGTGCCAGCCTCTCTATTCCTACACTCCCCATCACCCTCTTCAATACAAGACAATATAATATTCTCCTCACTTCAACTTTTGCCATTCTTTCCTTGAGGGGGTTCAAAGGCTCGCGTGGGTTCATTTGCATCTCAAGAGTCGGCTTCAAGTATTTTTCTTGCCCGCGAGAGAGAGAGAGAGAGAGAGAGAGAGAGAGAGAGAGAGAGAGAGAGAGAGAGAGAGAGAGAGAGAGAGAGAGAGAGAGAGGGGTGAGAGATGAAATGTAACGGGAAAAATGCATGGAGTCAATCAAATAAACTCTATTTTCTCTCTCTCTCTCTCTCTCTCTCTCTCTCTCTCTCTCTCTCTCTCTCTCTCTCTCTCTCTCTCTCTCTCTCTCTTTCATCCCATGTATTACTTAAGCATGACAATTTTTCTTCTTAATTTACATATATGAATTTCTTACTCTCTCATAACCAAACAGTACTAAAGCCATCTCTCTCTCTCTCTCTCTCTCTCTCTCTCTCTCTCTCTCTCTCTCTCTCTCTCTCTCTCTCTCTCTCTCTCTCTCTCTCTCTCTCTCTCTCTCTCCTATAATAACACCCCCATATTCTGAGTTATCTTCAAGCCAAAAGAAACCAGAAGATGAGATAACAAGGGAGGGGGTCACGCTGACTTATTGCTATCAGGCCATCCAATCACACGAAGCCTAATGCACGGGGGAGGGATGTAGGTGAGGCCCGCTGATTCCTTTCCTTACACTGACGAGGAGTAAAAAGCAAGACGGTAGCGAGAGAGAGAGAGAGAGAGAGAGAAAGGGACGCGGAGGGAGGGCAGATGTGGGCGCGACAAAAGATTGGTTCTGATGGGGTCTTGATGCGGGGGCGGGGGGGTGACAGGATGATGGGAAGGGAAAGGAAGAGGCGGTAGTGGATAAAGATGAGGTCGAATATGTCATTTTTTAGTCCAGTCGTGTATAATGGTTTGCTTAAAGACGCCTAGGTAGAAAGGAAGGAAGGGATAGAGGCAGGGAGGCAGGGAGGAAGGGATGAGGGAGGGAGGGAGGGAAAGGAAGGAGAAAATGATGATGAAAGGGAGGGAAGGAAAGAAGGGAGAGACTGATTAAAGAATGAAGGAATGGGATAGGGAAGAATGAAAGAAACGAAGGAGGGAAAGAAGGGAGAGGATGAAGAAAGGAACAAAGGGAGAGAAATGCGCTTAAGGATAAAGAAAGGAAGAAAGGGAAAGAGGGAGGGAGAGAAGGATGATGAACCAAGAAACGGAGATAGGGAAAAGGAGATAAGTCAAGGGAAGTAAAAGGACGAGGGAAGGAAGGGAGAGAAAGAAGGAAGAAAAGGATAATGAAGAAAGGGAGGGAGGGAGGAAGATAGACATGAATAAAAATATGGCTGATAATAATGTAAACCTGTAGAAGGAAAGGAGGAATACTGAAGGAGAGAGTAAAATATGATAAGTAAGACTGCAAATATGTGTGATGGAAGAAGGAAAGAGGGAGGAAGGGAAGGAGGAAATAAAAGATGACTGAGAATACTCATAGCGCAAACGTGTGGGAGGAAAGGGGGAATGGAAGAAAGGGGGAGGAGAGAATAAGAGATGACTGGTGATAGAGCAAATGATTGGGAGGATAAAAGAGAAAGGAACAGAATGGAAAAAAAAATGGTGGGAGTGCAAATATAGGAGGAAAGGAAGAGAGAGGGAGAAGAGACGAAGGGAGAATGAAAAATGCCTGAAAACACAAGGAAGGAAAGAAGGAAGAGGACGATAGAGTTAAAAAAGAAAAAGAAAAGTGAAATTAAAAAGAAAAGCAATATCAAAATGGTTATAAATGCAGGAGAGAAAAGGAGGAAAAGAAAAGAAAAAAGGGAAAAGAAAAGAGGAAATGAGAAAAGACAAAAAAGAAAAAAAGAAAATAGAAAAGGAAGAAAAAAAGGAAAAAAATAATAGGAAAGGAGGAAAAGAGGAAGAAGGAAAAGAGGAAAAAGAAAAAAAGAGGAAAAGACCGAAAAGATCAACTAGTCTCTCTCTCTCTCTCTCTCTCTCTCTCTCTCTCTCTCTCTCTCTCTCTCTCTCTCTCTCTCTCTCTCTCTCTCTCTCTAAGTGACTCAAAGTGGCCGTTATGTAAATATAATAATCCTACTGTCATATATTTCACAAGGAGGTAAGGCGATAAAAGACACACGACCCTGTAACCCACTTAACGTTATGTCCAGGCGGGGAATTTCCTTGTTTCCTGAAATACCTTTTAGTAATTTCGCTGATGGATTGCTTCACTTTGCTAGTCCATCGAATTTCTATATTTTCGCTTCTCTCTTTATTAGTAAAATGGAGGGAGTCTAACAACTAACTATATGAAAGTGTTGTAGAGGGAGTCATTTTTATCTATTTATTTATTTATTTATTTTATTTTATTTTTTGTTTTTGTTTAGTTATTTGTTATTTTTGCACTGTCTGTACCGCGTCCCATCATTTCTGTGACGGTAGTCCTGCCATCTGAGTTGACGCGAGTGTGGTGGCAACGCAGCCACTGGTTGATTCTCTCACTCGCTAACTGGTCCACGTTTTCCCGCCTTGTGTAGAAACGTGCGGCGAACACTTTTCATTTCAAGGTACTAGAGGGAAGGAGGGAATTTGAGAGGTGCCTCGTATGGAGGAAATAAAAGCGGGAAAGGATTTTTTTTTTTTTTTTTGGTCTTATATAAGAGGGGCTCCTGCCAAGGGCAACAAAAGGAAAGAAAAAAAAAAAGCCTACTAAGGCGCCAGTCCGTAAAAAGAAAGCCAAAAGGATTATCAAAATTGGAGGAGAGGTGTTTAGAAACAAGATACAAAAAAAACGACACATTACTGATAGACTCCCTAGTGAAAATTATCCAGGTTATTCAAAATAAATATATTGTATCTCACAATTAAATAAATGGAGGGAATAAGAGTATAAGGAATGAATGTTAACGTTATAAGATATGTGTACGACACAGCATGGACAGCAGACACTGACTGCAGACTATCCAAATCAATGTTATGTTCTACCTTACAATTGAATAGATGCTTCCGAGAGGATTAAAGTAAATTTTGTCAATGTTTAAAAAAAAAAAAAAAAGAACGGCTGAAAACTTTCACGCAGAGTTAAATAAAATGCAAACCTTTTAGTGTTCAGTGTTTGGTGCAAGTTGGAAAGACAACCATAAAAACGCATGGAAACTTAAAATGTATGCATGTTATACGATACCTGAATGCACAGTTGGCTAAAGTAGTGATGGCATATGCTACAAGTTTCATTCGAAATAGCAGTATCTGGCAACGGCCGCTGCTTGTTATTGGTCTACGTGGAGCTCTTCATATACAGCAAGTAATTAGTTCATGTATCAATGTCTACTTGATCTGTGGAGATTAAACTCGCTGGACTTTATGGTATCGCCATGTAGGGCAACTGTTGTTTGTATTTTTGCACTATTGTTAATAAACCAGATAACAAACTGCCTGACCAACTAATTAACTAAATGAAAAACAAACTAAGTGATTAACTAAATATTTGACTGAGTGGCTGAGTGAGAGACTGATTGACAGACTGACCAACTGCTGGACAGACGAACTCACCAATTAACTAAAAAAACCTTATGATTCATCACAGCTCCTTCACAAGCTGCACCAAATAAAAATAAATAAAAAATGAAAAATAAAAAAAATTCAACTTTCTTCCCTAAATAAATTTTACGAGTCGCATATTAAACAGATCAGAGGACTTAAGATCAAGTAAATAAATAAATAAATAAAATGAATAAGTAAATAAATAGATAAATATAATGGAAATCAATAGTAGGTCAATGTGTTTAAATCCATCAAAAATTGTTGGTGTGTATCCAGAATCGCCTTTCAGTACAAATAAGGTAAAATATCGCCTCCCTGTTTCATTACCGCCTCTAAATGGTTCTTGTAATAGATCCTCGTGCTTTACACACAAAAACGATCCTTCCCCACCAGCTGCTGGCCACCGGAGGTCACTGAGCTCCATTTGTTGGGTCTCAGCGAGGGAAGGGAGGCACACGATAAAGAATTAATTCCCAGCTTAACATCACTTTTTCATTTTTTCAGTCTTCAGCGTTTCAACATTTAGAGGCAACTTGACCTAGCAGAACCAACTTAATCTGCAGCTCACTAAAGAGGAAACCAAACAAGAAATAGTTGTAAAAAGATAAGATTTCCATCCTTTCATTCCTCAACACTTAGCTACGTGATAACTTAACCTAGCAGAAACAAATTAATTTATACGTCAACAAATACGAAATAAAACAAGAAATATGGTAGTATATATATACTCGTATATATATATATATATATATATATATATATATATATATATATATATATATATATATATATATATATATATATATATATATATATATATATATATATATATATATATATAAAACAACATCACAGCTCAGCAAATATGGAACGAAAAAAAGAAAAATAAATAGTTATAAAAAGATACGATTCCCTTCCTTTCAGTCCTCTAAACATTTACATATAAGAATAACTATGGATAACTTAAGGGAGCAGAACTAACTTTTCCACAAATCAGCATACAAAAAAAAAAAAAAAGTAGAGTTGTAAAAAATAAGATTCCCTTCCATTCAGTCCTCTTAACACTTACACATACGAATAATTACGGATTACTTAACCTAGCGGAGCGAACTTAATCTACACCTCAACAAAGACGTAAGCAAACAAGAAATAAAGTTATATAAAGCTAGACTCCTTCCTTTCAGTCCTCTTAACACTTAAATATACAAATAACTATGGATAACTTAAAATAGCAGAAGGAACTTTGCAAACAAGAAACAGAGCTGTGAAAAGAAACATTTCTTCCTTTTGGTCCTCAACATTTCAACACTTGGATATATCAATGAGTAACTTAACCCAGTATAATGAAGTCACTCCACTCAACAATATGGATAACTTAATCAAGCTGAAGCAAACTTAATTTATAGTAGAGCAATAATAAAACCAAACAAGAAAATGAAGTTGAGGAAAGGACAACTTCTCTACTTTCAGTCCTTAACCTCTGAACACTTGAATACGACAATGGATAACCTAATCTAGCATACCAGCCTTACTCAGCAGCACAGCCAATATGAAACCAAATAAAAAGTACACTTGTAAGACAGATTTTCTTCCTTCCACAACATCTTAACTAGATATACTGTAACTATGGAGATCTCAGTGTCGCAGAAAGAAATAAGGATCCCACAACCTAGCAAATATAAAGCCAAACAAGAAATATGGCTGTCAAAAAAAAGAAAAACCTCAGATTTCCTTCCCATCCGGAGTCATATGGCAAGTCGGGAGGAGAAGGAAGAGGAGGCGAGATAATTATGTTCCACTTTGGCTCTCATATATCCTCCTCGAAGCCAGCCAAGAGCCACTCATCACGGCCACTAAATGATTATGTACAGCCAATATCGCTAGCCCTCCCAAGCCCCTCTGCTTCATATTACCCGCCTCTCACATTTCCTGCGGCTGTACAAAAAGTGATATTCCATGCTATTCCATTCCTAGCTTTGCCCAGATTGCTGCTCTCCGAAACCAATATCTGTGTATATGTGCGTGAGTGCGTGTTTGTGTGCGTGCCTTTGTTTGTGTTGCTCTATGGGGTTTCGAGTCTCTGGGTACCGGGTCATTTGTGTGTTGTATATTCTCTCTCAAGTGTTGTTGTTTTTTTTGTTCTTTTTTGTTCTTTTTGTTCTTTTTTTGTTTGTTTTTTGTGAATGTTTTAAGTTTTCACCCTCAAGATGTTCCTGTGAAGTTACTTTCCTATACTAACATGCATACGAATACACACACACACACACACACACACACACACACACACACACACACACACACACACACACACACACACACACACACACACACACATTTCCTCCCCTTCACGAAAATTACGTAAGGTTACGACAGAAAAATTAATCAAGACTGAAATAACATTCGGTAATCTTTCACATCAGAATCCTCGTGTAGTTTGCTTAGGTGGCATTAACACAGCCGTGCGTGACCTGCCAGTGTGGAGCTCCTGAGTGATGACTGGTGTGGCGTGTGATGTCTGCAGCGCGGCGCCAGGCATCACGCAGACAGTTGCAAACAGCTTGTTCTCGTTTGTCACCGCTACACCTTTGACATCTATAACTTAAGCCGTTCAAGACACTTCTATGCTGCTTCCAACTCTTAACCTCTCAATCCATCACGATAACTCAAAAACCCTACGAAACCTTTCATCAAACCTTTCATGTCATTACGGTAATTCATAAGCCTCCTCGTTTGTCATCGCTACATCTCTGCTATCTATAACTTTCAAGACGTCTCTATATTGCTTCCAAACTTTACGTAAATCTCTTAGGCCATCACGGTAACTCATAACTCTCCTCGTTTGTCATCACTACAACTCTGTTATCTATATCTTCAGCGCCACAAGACGCCATTAAACTCCTTCCAGCCCTTCTCTAAGGTTCTCCCAATCACGAAACCTTCCATGAAACCCTCCACGCCTACAAGATACCTCATAACACCTCCTCGTTTGAAATCGCTACACCTTTGCTATCTATCTATCTATATCTTTAGCTCCTCAAGATGCCGCTATACTGCTTACAATCCTTCCCCAAGCCCTCCACGCCAACACGGCAGCATAATTATCACGAATCGCATTTTCCCACGAGACTCATGGCGCGTTACCCATAAGTTTAATGCAATCGCCACAAAGTTCAGTGATAGAAGTCATCCAAGTTTGTCACAGAAATTAAGCATCAAAAGTCTCGTGTTTGTGATTTACCTGCACTATTCCTTACATTGAAAATCCGCCACTAAGCACACAGGTGAAAAAAATGTCTGGAATCACCGCAAAACTTTACCGATCATTTTTTTTTAGTGTAACACATCATGAAGCGCCTCCAGCCTTGCGTCCTTGAGTCAACTGCTTTACTTATTTGCTTCATGGAGAAATGTCACTGGCTATCAATAAAAAGTTCTGTCCAGTCACTAACAGCTTCTCAGATAAAGATTTCAGTCTGATAGGAAACAAAACACCCAAACATCGTCTCTTAATCAGCTCCATTACTTGTTTGATTCATAAAAAAATAAAAAAAACAGCCACTGTCTATCAATAAAAAAATAAATAAATTTCAGTCACTAATAACTCTTTCGATTAAAAAAAAAACACCTTTAGCCTTACAACTCTCAATCAGTTCCATTCCTTATCTAGTTACTGAAAAATAAATAAAATAAAAAAACGATATTGCCTATCAATAAAAAAAAATGCTCTCAGACACTAATAACTCCTCCGATAAAAATCTCACCTTGGCACAACGCAAAAAACACCTCCAGCCTTGCGTCAGTGAATCAGCTCCATTATATCAATCTTAGAAATCACCACTATCTATCAATACAAAAATCAGCTCACTCACTAACAGCTCTACTGGTAAAAAGGAAAGCACCTCCAGCCTTGCGTCAGTGAATCAGCTCCATTCCTATCTGACTAACGAGAAAAAACTCACTATCACTAAAAAATCTGTCCAATCACTAATAACTCATGATAAAAATCTGAGCCTGACACAAAGCAGAGCACGTGAAGCCTCGCGTCAGTGAGTCAGCTGCATCGTTCCTTTCAATACCAAGATAAAAACGACACAAAATCAAGGAATCAAGAGGTACAAGGGCCATTAACACTTTACCTTGCCTCAGCACGGCCGCGGCTCCCCACACGCCTGCCCCGCCTCTCCCTGTAGCACCTCCATGCCCGACACTTGCCCCAGGAATTTCCTTGCGTAGCGCCTCCAGTTGTTCCCTGAGTTCCTCCGTCCCTTGGGTCTCCAGACTCGTCCCCGCATTGACTGTATTCCCTCGGCCCTGGATGGAGTGATTGGTGTCTCCTCCATTGGTAGCAGAGGCTGGTATAGTATCAGTAGAGGCGTTAGTGTTGGGTGATAGATTGTAAGGCACCAGTGGAGCATTTGGTACACCATGATTTGTCTTCTGTAACGATCTTACCCCATCACAGGAGCCTTGGCCGGATACATCAGAGGGCGTTTTGGTTCCTGCGGCCTCAATACGTCCTGATATGTGGAAGGACGAGGATGATGCCACACGTGAGGCCTCGAGTGTGTCTGAGTGTGATGTGTCCAAGGGGGGTCTGGATGCACTGGAAATGTTGGCGAGGTTAGGCAGGGTGCTCGCCAAGGCCATGAGGCGGTGAGCCAGGCGGTACACAGCGTGGCGCCCTTCCTCCGCCTCCTCCTCCTTGTCATCGACCACGCTCATCTGCACAAAGGAGACAGGAAAAAATGAAGAGGTGAAAGGACTTTTCTTTTTTTTTTTTTTTGTCGTAATATCATGAGCACTCTTAATTTTTCGTATTATTATTATTCGTATTTGTATTTTTCCTACTGTTACGTGGTGATGATATAGTGTGTGTGTGAATTATTTACCAAGTAGTGTACCTGACCTCTTTACTACGATCATGTAGGAGTTAGAGTTCCTGGGGGTCTCTCTCTCTCCTCTCTCTCTCTCTCTCTCCTCTCTCTCTCTCTCTCTCTCTCTCTCTCTCTCTCTCTCTCTCTCTCTCTCTCTCTCTCTTGCTGTCCCCTTTTGTTCACCACTTGTTCCTAGAAAACGATATAAAGAACATAGACCTCCTTATCTTTCCCTTTCCTTTTGGTTAACACACACACACACACACACACACACACACACACACACACACACACACACACACACACACACACACACACACACACACACGTCTGATAAAGAGAAAAAATCTGTGACCCCCATTTCGACATCAAAAACTTCCACACAATCATATCACAACACCAAAGAAAAAAAAAGATGACAGAAAGGTTGTTGTGAAAAGATATTTGCCGAAAGAGAGAGAGAGAGAGAGAGAGAGAGAGAGAGAGAGAGAGAGAGAGAGAGAGAGAGAGAGAGAGAGAGAGAGAGAGAGAGAGAGAGAGAGAGAGAGAGAGAGAGAGAGAGAGAGAGAGAGAGAGAGAGAGAGAGAGAGAGAGAGAGAGAGAGAGAGAGAGAGAGAGAGAGAGAGAGAGAGAGAGAGAGAGAGAGAGAGAGAGAGAGAGAGAGAGAGAGAGAGAGAGAGAGAGAGAGAGAGAGAGAGAGAGAGAGAGAGAGAGAGAGAGAGAGAGAGAGAGAGAGAGAGAGAGAGAGAGAGAGAGAGAGAGAGAGAGAGAGAGAGAGAGAGAGAGAGAGAGAGAGAGAGAGAGAGAGAGAGAGAGAGAGAGAGAGAGAGAGAGAGAGAGAGAGAGAGAGAGAGAGAGAGAGTTAATCAGCTACCATCCCTTCCCCAACCCCTCTCTCTCTCTCTCTCTCTCTCTCTCTCCTCTCTCTCTCTCTCTCTCTCTCTCTCTCTCTCTCTCTCTCTCTCTCTCACGAAAAACACATGCATGAAGAGCGTTTAATTAAAAAACACAAAAAATGTCAACAAAAATTTTTAAACTCTTTTTTTTCAGGTAATGACCGTAAAAAAAAAGAAAAAGAAAAGAAAGAAAAAAAGTGAAAAAAAAAGTATCTGTTTGGAAACCAAGAACTACTCGTATTTGTAGCAAGGTATTAACACGGCAAACAAATAAACAAAAATAACAATGAACTGAAGTGGAATTTACTATACCTAAGTTCTCTCCTCTCCTATTTCACTCGCATTCTTACCTTGCACACCCTACCGCTCATGTTAAAAAAAATACACTCTTCGGGCGCAGCTACCCGTGTTTCACTTCCCCGCACACTACCTCCCCTCGATTTGCGCTTGTAATTCCCGCTAGCCTCAAAAACACGAGGAATACATGACTTTCCAATTAGACACCTGATTTATCGCTGGTGCATGAAGGGTAAAACGAGCCGCAGGGGAGGTGAACTGGCTTCCTGAGGGACCCACACGCATGACTCCAGCAGAAGTAAATCAGAAAAAAGAGAGGGAAACCTTTTTTTGTGTTATCATTTTGACCTTTCTGATAACTAATCCCGGTTTTTACATACAGACCTGAGTGGGCGGGGCCATGGAGCGTGCAAGCTGCTGGGCGCGCTGCAGGAGTGGCTGTGGGAAGGGCGTGAGGGCGGCAAGAGACAGGCCGTAGTGTGTGGTGCGAGTCACGCCTTTCTTCACCACGTGGGTAAGGTGTAGCCGCCCTTCCTGCCCCTCCAAGCTCTCCAGATGATAGCTGGGGGGGGGGGGTGACGCAAGCAGGTGAGTGGGACAGAGAAGCATAGAAAGGTGAGGTGTTAAAGAAATAAGAAAAAAAGTGTTGTTTGTACAAATTACGCCTTTCTTAACCAGGTGTGTAAGATGTACCCGCCATTCTTGCCCCTCCAAGCTTTCCAGGTGATAGATGAAGGGGTAAGGCAGGCAGGTAAGTGTAACTGAAGGGAATTCAGAAAAAGAAGGGTGAAGTACTAATGTATTTCATCCCATACACGTAATCTGGTGTTAGTGATAACTGGAAAAGGTGAAGAAGGTGAGGAGGTAATAAAAAAGAGAGGTATTTCATTAAGGAAGAAAGGGGAATGAGGAGGAAAAAAGGAGAGACAATAATTTAGGTAATCTCGTAACCAAGCGAGATGAAACCGAGAGATGAGAAGGTATACAGGTACAGAAAAGTAATGGATTAATTAAGGGTTAAATATGGAGAAGGAACTGAAAAAAGGAGGGTGAAATACTACTGTGGCTAATCTTGAAGAAAGAGAAAGACAGACACACAAAGGAACGTAAAGGAAAAACTTACCATCAAAATACGTAAAAGGGAACTGAAATAAAGGAAGGTCAAATACTAATATAGGTAATCTTAAACACATAAATGAACACAAAGAAAAATAAAGGAGAAACAAACGACAACAGTGCGGAAAGGGAACTGAGGAAGGGGAAGTGAAGTAGTAATGTTGATAATCTGAAAGAAAAAAACAAAGAAACACAAAGGAGCACAAAGGAAAACAAACAACAGCATAATTCGGAAAAAAAAGAAACTGAGGAAAAAGAAGGTGAATCTCGAACAAAGAAAGGCAAAGGAACACAAAATAACACAAAGAACAAACAAACCTACTCTTAATGTAAATCAGGTATAGGATGATGAAAGATTGCATATAAAACTAAAGCATCATCATTATCTTCTTGTCATCCTGGGAAGCACCTAATCCTATGACAGCACACTGGTGGCAACTGAAAGGGAAGGAACAAAAAATAGGGAGAAAAATCTTGCATGCAGCTTTGAC
Organism: Scylla paramamosain; assembly: GCF_035594125.1. NCBI lineage: Eukaryota > Metazoa > Arthropoda > Malacostraca > Decapoda > Portunidae > Scylla > Scylla paramamosain. Next base: position 18,063,112 of record NC_087168.1, read on the forward strand.
GAAAAATGGTGAAAGTAGATGAGATTAAAAAAAAAGGAGGATTTGCCGAAATGAACACTACGTTATCTCGCGTGCTGCAGGTCCAGAGAGAGAGAGAGAGAGAGAGAGAGAGAGAGAGAGAGAGAGAGAGAGAGAGAGAGAGAGAGAGAGAGAGAAATATTACTCTCTCTCTCTCTCTCTCTCTCTCTCTCTCTCTCTCTCTCTCTCTCTCTCTCTCTCTCTCTCTCTCTCTCTCTCTCTCTCTCTCTCTCTCATTCTCTCTCATAGCTATATTCTCCCTTATCTACATACAATCTTATCACCAAAACGTTTCAGAATATGACCCTAACCTAACCTAACCAAGCCAAGCCTAACCTAGCCAAGCATAACTTAACCTCACGCAGAATGACTTGGTAACATCAATCTAACTTAACCTGACGTACTTGGTCACATTGGGGTAGAGAGCAGCCAGGCGCGTGAGGAAGAGCGTGTGTGTCACCAGGATAGTTGTAGCACCGACATGGCTCAGCGCCTCCACCACCGCCCATGCCAAGGCCCCGCCCTCCTCCAGTGACGTTCCGGAGCCCAGTTCGTCCAACAATACAAGGGAATCAGATCCTGCTCCAGCTGATTCCCTGCCTGATCCTCCCCCTGCTCTTCTCCCTCTCTCGTCCGTGCCCACCATCATGTGAGCCACCTCGTTCATCTGTGAGGGAGGGCGTTACAAGCGGACACACAGACAAGTATGCAGGAAACTGTTACTGACAGACGCACACTGACACAGACTGACAGGTAAACATGAGTGTTGTCTATAGAAAGGTGTAAGAAGAGAGACAAGTAAAAGGACAAAAATGAGTGTTACTAGTAAAGACAAACAGACTGACAGAAAGACAGGCAGACAGTTAGATAGACAGATAGACAGGCAAACAAACAAACATACAAACAGACATACAGACAAACATACAGAAATTAGTGTTACTTAAAAAGAAATTGACTGACTGACAAACAGGTAGACAAACAGCCAAACAGACAGAAAAATACAGATAGACTGAGAAGCAAACAAAAAAAAGAGTCCTAAGAAATTAAATTGAGAGACAGACAGACAAACAGACAGACAGACAGACAGAGAAACAGGCAAGCAGGCAGAAAAGGGAAAGAATAAAGACAAGAGGGAGTAACATACAAATACTAATAGAAAAGAGTAAATTGGAAAATAAATTGAGAGAGCAGATTCTGAAAACGAAAGGAATGGAAAGGAAATGAAAAACGTACGAAATGTGGGAAAAATGAGAGGAAAATGGGGAGGATAGGGGAGTTAAGAGGGATTATAGGTGGGGGGAGTAAAGTAAAAAGGAAAGGAGGGGAGAGAGGCAGAAATTGGAGACCCCGGGAATATACTTTTGAGGGATAACTCCAACAACCGGAAGTTTGACGTGAAAATAAAATAAAAAAAAAAAAAAAAAAGGTAAAAAAGAAACATTTAACTTATTCCAAAAATCCAATAAGCTTCCCAACAGTTTTCCTGGTTCCATAACTTTCCTTTGATAGCTATTTCTGGTATTTGTGAGATGCTGAAATGACACACACACACACACACACACACACACACACACACACACACACACACAGCAGGAGGAAGATAAAATTATGCAACCTATTAACACTTACGACTTATTAACTCTTACGTGATATAAAAGAAGAGTCAAAAAGAAATGTAATAAATCAAAAGAGAATTAGAATGTGATTAGACGCGATACTTGACCAGATTAGAGTTTAATAGAATAGTTAATTAAGACAAAGGCCCGTAAAAAGGTTAAATAAGGCCATGAAATTTACTCGATGCATGTAAGAGAAGCGAAATTAGATGAGGTTGGAAGAGAGAGAGAGAGAGAGAGAGAGAGAGAGAGAGAGAGAGAGAGAGAGAGAGAGAGAGAGAGAGAGAGAGAGAGAGAGAGAGAGAGAGAGAGAGAGAGAGAGAGAGAGAGAGAGAGAGAGAGAGAGAGAGAGAGAGAGATACCTTTAATAGATCATATTGGAAAAACAAGAAATATACATACGTACACAGAATACGAAACACACCCACACCCACACACACACACACACACACACACACACACACACACACACACACACAAGCAAAAGTGTGACAAGTTTCTTCATAAATTACGTCTTATTTCCACAAGTTTTGAATAACGTGTTGCTAGTGTCAGGGAGAGAGAGAGAGAGAGAGAGAGAGAGAGAGAGAGAGAGAGAGAGAGAGAGAGAGAGAGAGAGAGAGAGAGAGAGAGAGAGAGAGAGAGAGAGAGAGAGAGAGAGAGAGAGAGAGAGAGAGAGAGAGAGAGAGAGAGAGAGAGAGAGAGAGAGAGAGAGAGCGTGTCAGTCTGGTCACATGTTTCAACAAACTCTCAAAATTGACGGCAAATTGAATCGTTTCTCGCAAGAATTTTCGAGATATCATCCTGAATGTAAGTTTGAAATTGGATTGAGTACTGCGCACACACACACACACACACACACACACACACACATACACTACTATGATATTAGATTATGTAGTGTACTGTGGGGAACAAAGATAGAAACTAGATATATAAGAAGGCCAAAGATATAAACGAGATACATGGAGTGGTACTGCCCCGCTTGTGTTGTCACGGCGGTGTCCTGCTGGTGGAAATTTACAGGGCGAACAACAGCAGGTATGTGTGGTGTTCAAGGTTATGTTGTTTTGCTCTGAAGGAATTTTTATTACACGCTTGAAATCAAAGGGGTAAGATGACAGAATAGTAAAGTTATTGTAATGGAAGTTTGTATCTCTATTTTTTATTTATTTATTTTTACTTTATTCATAGTTAATTAGTTAAGATTTTGTACTTTCTAAGAATTCATGTTAAAACCTACCCTTAATTAACTCAGAAAGCGGATATTTTAAAACATTAAGTAAACGGAACTTAGAAAATATATAGTTTGCAGTAGGAGACAATGAAGTAGAAGACTGTGTAATATTATAAGACAAATCCACCTTTAAACAACCGTAGCAGCGAGGCGTGAGGCGGAGGGAAAGGAGGAGCGCGGCGGGACGGCTCTCAAATGGCGGTGAAGTGGCGGAAATGAAGGTGTTAAAACGATTAGTGGAGGAATGAAGTCCCCCTGCGGCTTACCTGCACTTGGAAGGTGGACTCGTTGCCCTCCGGATGGTCCTCGGAGCTGAGGTGGGTGAACACTTTCTTCACCGGACGCAGGGACGCTATCTCCGCAGGCACGAAGCTCCCGATCTGTGAAGTGTGCTGTTCACGCTATACATCAGGCAGTCTAGCTACAGTCAAGTTAGGTTAGGTTAAGGTTTCCTCATGGATCTTAACTTAATTTCACTAAGGCTAATATAACACAGCGTAGTCTAGCTAAAGTTATGTTTTTTTTTTTTAGCTAAACACTGGTCGCTCTAGTTATATTTGCGATGATTTATGTTAGGTTAGAATGACTTCATCCTAAGCTAACCTAATGTAACCTAACCTCTCAATTCTCTCTTTTTTTTTTTTCTTCGATAAACCTCGGTCAGTTTTCTGTGTGCTGTTCACGCTAAACATCAGGCAATCTACCTATACTGAAGTTAGGTTAGGTTAAGTTTGCCTCATGGATCTTAACCTAACTTTACTAAGGCTAATATAACAGAACGTAGTCTAGCTAAAGTTGTATGTTTTTTTTTTCTAGCTAAACATTAGTCTGTCTAGCTATACTTGCGATGGCTTAGGTTAGAATGATCTCATCCTAACCTAACTTTACTAAACCTAATGTAACTCAACCTCTCAAGTATCTTTTTTTTTTTCTCGATAAGCCTCAATCTAGCTACACGTGCCATGACTTAAGTTAGGTTTGGTTAAGTGAAGTTCTCTCTCTTAACTTAACTTAACCTAACCTAACTTAACTTAACTTAACCTAACCTAACCTAACTTAACCTAACCTAACTTAACCTAACCTAACTTAACCTAACCTAACCTAACCTAACTTAACCTAACCTAACCTAACCTAACCTAACTTAACCTAACTTTACCTCACCTAACTTAACCTAACCTAACTTAACCTAACCTAACTTAACCTAACCTACTCTAACAAACTAACGTAACCCAGATGCATGAACCAAATTAGTATCGTGGACCTAAAAAAAACAGAATATACAAGCAAACTCGTGCATTAGTAAGAGAGCCAAAAAGTGACGAAAGAAGAAGAAAAAAAAAGACACGCAATTAAGCCGAGAGATCAACAGTTCATCAGTTAAAAAGACACGAAAGACTGAATTTAATTGCTAACTCCTGCATCACTGAGAAGAACAGAACGAAGCTGAGAATTGTAGAAAGTCTTGTGTGTTCTGAGCGTGGGTGTCGGAAACCATTATCTTTATTCAATGCAGCACGGCGAGGCAGGGACAGCAAGGGCCGCGCACCGTTATGAAGGGCAGGGAGGGACATTTGCACCATAACACAGCGGGGGCGAGGACAGGGTGAAGGCAGGGCGAGGGTTACAAGGGTGTCTGGGTGTCTGACTGTCCAGGTGTCTGTCTCTAAAACTGCACCCGACAGGTCTCACTTCAAATAATTCTGAATTCCTCGAGACTTCAGCCACGTGTCACTCAAGACTGGTGGCGGAGATGAGGGTGTCGAATGTAAGGCTTAAATAACCTGCTGGCATGAAACGTTATCAGTCTTTGTATGTAAGAAAAACATCATTCAATCCTCCTGTAATCCTCCTGTAATCCTCGTGTAATGATTTCATATGGTTCACTGTTGCGAAATTGAAGATAAAGTTACGTGCTGATATGAAACGTTTTTAATCTATATATTGTAGCGTATTATTCATTCATTCAATCCTGGTGTCATTTAGTACCGTACGCACTGTTCATGTTATTCAGTCTTTGTGTATTTGGAACGTTTTCGCAAAGGTTATTTCGTACAGGTCAAAAATACATATTGTAAGGCGAAAATAAACCTGTGAACGTGAAACTTTTAAAATTTATCGAGTAAACAGCAGAAAAAAAAGATGATGAAAACAACACTTCCTGATCTTATTATTGTGTATGCTCTCATTGTAATTGTATTTCGTGTAAACCAAAAAATAACTACCGTACTGTAAAATTAAATAAATGGCAAAACTCTAAAATCTCTTGAATAAACGAAACAGAAAACGGGGAAGAAAAACAACAAGCGAGCACTTCGATAAAAGGAAAGGAACAGCTGGTTGTCCTTAACGTCTAGACCATACAAAGGTGGCAACAACAGCCTTTTAACCAACACCTGAAGCTCTTGCCTCCACTCCAGCCCGCTACAAGTGGATACTGATAACAGAGGGATGCGGGGGAGGTGCCAGAATGGAGACAATCGTGATAAAAATAAAGGGAAGGGAAGAAAGGGAAGGGCTGCGTAGTGGTGGTGCTAGAAGGGACAGGAATGAGAATGAAGGGAGAGGTGGACAAGGGAATGTAACGAGGAGGAAGAGAGAGAGAGAGAGAGAGAGAGAGAGAGAGAGAGAGAGAGAGAGAGAGAGAGAGAGAGAGAGAGAGAGAGAGAGAGAGAGAGAGAGAGAGAGAGAGAGAGAGAGAGAGAGAGAGAGAGAGAATAGAAAATAAAACTGATAACTTGATTAACCCCAAAGAGCACGATTGTTTTTTTAATCAGCTTATTTTTTTGCAGGCACAGGGACACAAGAGACCACAAATATTAAAGGAAAGGCCACTCATTTATTTACCACCCAACAAAAAAGAGTTAATTCAGTAGTAAACACGAGGCAGGAAAGGCGAAATTAGAAAAGAAGAATTAAGAAGTGAAGTTTCACATGGATTAAAAAGGAAGAAAGACGGAAAGAAAAAGGAAAGGGTGAAAGAAAAATAAAGAAAAAAAAATTAACCTCAACATCATTTATTTATTTATTTATTTATTTATATTTATGAGTATTATTATTATTTTTTCTTTACTTTATCTTACTCCTTTCCTATCCAACCCCTATATTAGCTTCTACAGTACAGCTCCACACAAACACCCTCCTAAGCACCATTTATCCCTCTGAGTTCCCTTCGTACCTTAAAGCGTCACTAAATCCCAACTCCATGCTACCTTTATTTCATCCTCTACATTTCAGCTTCAAAGAGACTCATATTCACCAGCACCTCTATGTGTCACATCTTCCTTTGTGTTCCCTTTGTATCTTCACGCGTCACTAAGTCCTGACACTCCACACTTTTTCTCCTATTACTCTTTACCACCTCACATTCTTTACTACCTTCATATTCTACAGTACACCTTCAAAAACCCTCGTATGAAACAACTCAGGTATCATTTCTCCGTAGTTCGAGTTCCCGTTCTACCTTCACGTGTCACTAGCTGTCTTTCCATCCAATGAGCAACAAACGCCATACCCAAGTGTACCCCTAGGCCAGCAAGACACGATAAGACACGTTTCACTGCATCAGTCAATCAGTCATCCTTAGAGCCATCCTTAGAGCTCCTACACGTATCTGTCACTGTATATCACTGCTCTCTTTACTGTATCGTTTAATCCATTGGCGACAGGAGTGAGCAGGAAACAAGACACGGGGAATAACAGAAAAAGGAAAGGGAGAAGAGGGAGATAACGAAGCAAAAGAGGACGTGGGAGGTAAGGAATAAAGGGATTAAAAGAGGAGGGAAGATTTCAAGAGCACGAAATTACAACAGATTGGAGGAGAAAGACGGACTGTGAGGAGTTGGGTTTAGAGGGATGTGGAGGAGGAAAATGCTGCGAGGGAGGGAGGGAGGGAAGGAGGGAAGGGACAGAAGGGGGAACACAAAGAAACGAAGGAACACAAATGAAGGACAAATATTAGTAGATCTCTTGGGGACCTGTAGAAGTGGTATTTAGATAGGACACAAAGGTACACAAGAGAATACAAAGGAAGGGCGAATATTGGCACTTTCTTTGGTTTTCACGTGCTTGTTTTGTGAAGTTACGGTGTTTGAATATTGTGAGGTAACTGGAGAGAGAGAGAGAGAGAGAGAGAGAGAGAGAGAGAGAGAGAGAGAGAGAGAGAGAGAGAGAGAGAATTACACCAGAAATGATTGGTTGACTGACTGAATGACTGACTGACTGAATAACTGACTGACTGACTGACTGACTGACTGACTGACTAACTGACCGACTGACTGAACGAATGAACGAATGACTGATGAACTGACTGACAAACTGACCACGACTGATCAACTAACACCTGACACTGACCGACTGACAAACTAAACTCACCACAAGAGCACAGTCACACAGCACCTTACACGAGGAACAAAGCCACGAAAACTCTTGAGAAAATGTGAGCCAGAAACCAAACACAACAGCACAAAGGAGAAAAGGAATATTCCCAGCAGCAAGAATCCATGCAAGCTTAACTAAGGAGACGCTGTGTGTGGGAGTCTCCTTACTTCTTTACCTGAGGCCGGCCATTCGCTTGGCTGGAAACACTGACGGGGCTGCACAGGGAACAGAAAACGAGAAACAAAACACGGGGCTCTCTAGGCTAAGTTAGATAAGTATAGCCTTTCGTACACATACACACAGAGAGAGAGAGAGAGAGAGAGAGAGAGAGAGAGAGAGAGAGAGAGAGAGAGAGAGAGAGAGAGAGAGAGAGAGAGAGAGAGAGAGAGAGAGAGAGAGAGAGAGAGAGAGAGAGAGAGAGAGAGAGAGAAGGGGGAGGAGAAGCGTTTAGATACATACAGACGAAGCTGCCTACATTCTCGAGGGAGTCTTAAATATAACCCCAGGACAGGAAGAAGAGAAATAGAAGAGCCTAGTGATTGAATTAAAAAGAGTGAAGAGAGGTAGGAAGGCCTTAATAGAATGGGTAAATAAGATAGCTATTTATTTATTTTTTTTTTTCGGATGAAGTTTAAAATATAACACAAGGACAAGAAGAAGAGATGAAGAATCCAAAAATTAAATTAAAAGGAGTGAAAAAAAAAGCAGAAAGTCGATGGGGTGTTAATATACTGAGCAAATAAGATAACTATTCTTCGACGAATCCTGAAATTTGACCCAGGAAGAGAGTGAACAGATGAAGAACCTCGGAATTAGATTAAAGAGAGTGAAGTGAAGTAGGAACGCCTCACCATAATGAGTAAATAAGAGAACTGTTTTTTCGACAAATCCAGAAATCGGTCACACGAAAAGAATGAAGAGAAGCTTACGAACCGAGAAATTAAATTAAAAGAGTGGAGGGAGACAGGAAGTGGAATACATCAATTATGAGTAAGTAAGATTTATATTTTCTCCAATGAAGCCTCAAATATAACAGCAGGAGAGGAAGGAAAGAAATTTAAGAACCAAGAAATGTAATTAAAAACAGTGCAGGGAGACGGAAAGTCGAATGCATCATTTATGAGTAAATAAACGAACTATTTTCTCTAATGAAGCCTTAAATATAACAGCAGGAGGAAAAAGAAGAGAAATCTAAGAACCTAGGAATTAAATTAAAAAGAGCAGAGAAGCAGGAAATCGAATACAGTAATATAATAATACAACAGCTCTCTTTCTCGAGGAAGCCACAACTATTAGCACACGTGAGGTAAGAGGAAAGAATTTTAAGAACAATATTATTAACTTTATCAAGGGTGCTCCAAATTTAAGAGAGATGAAGAAAAAGTGTTTAAGAACCTAGAAATGAGCTTACAGAATGAAAAGAGACAGACATACAGACAGACATACTGATTGACTGACTGACTAACTGACTTAAAGCTCGGTAACAGAGGCAAATGAGGCAGGCAGACTGATTAACTGACTGACAGACTGACTGACTTATAGAAAATGGTAACAGAAGTAAAAAAAAAAAGTATAGACTCACTGATTGACTTTAACCACGGTAATAGAGGCAAAAGAGATAGACTAACTGACTAAGTGACTGACGTGTTTACTGACTGACTGACTGACGGTAACAGAAAAAAAAAATACCAAGAGAACACCAACAATACGTAACATATGAAAGTAGATGAATAATTAACTTACGAACAACGAGAACTAAATCAAACAAAAAAAAAAAAAAAAATCTTGATCCCTCCTAGTAAAAACCCCCCTACATTTACCTCACTCACCTAATCACCTGACAACAAACCACACAAACAAACAAATAAACAAAACAAAACAAAACAAAATTAACTAGAGACCCCCAAAGACCCTTCTAATAACCACCTTACACCCGGATCACTCACCTAATCACCCATTCACGTAATCAGCTGGGTACACAACACCACAAGAGGGGACAGAAGGGGTAACCTCACCTGGGCGAGTACCTGAATGAGAGCAATCTGGCGCAGGTAAGTGCTCTTCCCGCTCATGTTGGGACCCGTCACCACCATCAGGAGGCTGCCGGGACTCAGGAACTAAGGGGAGGGAGGGAGAGAGGGAGTGACGTCATTAACTGAAGGGTAGTGAAGGGAGGGCAGGAATGGTGGGGGGTGAAGAGGGGGTGGAGATAGAGTGTGGCGAAAGGATGGGAGTAAAAAGGTGAATAAATAAACGAAAAGTAGTAGTAGTAGTAGTAGTAGTAGTAGTAGAAACAGTAATAGTAATAATAATAATAATAATAATAATAATAATAATAATAATAATAATAATAATAATAATAATAATAATAATAACACCAACAACAATAACAACAACAACAACAACAACAACAACAACAACAACAACAACAACAACAACAAGAGACAAATAAAAGACAAGTAAAAGAAAGACAGGTAACAAGAGGAGAAGGATGAGAAAGAAACAGAACGAAAAGAAAACAAGAGGAAAAAGAGAAACAAAAAAAAAGGACAAGGGAGAAGAGAAGAGAAGGCAAAGATGAAAGAGAGAGAAAAAAAAAGGAACCAGAGAGAGAAGAAGAGAAAGGAGAGGAAGAAGAGGAGAAAAAGAGAGCATAGGAGGAGAAGAAAGAGGAGGAAGAGATTCACTGAGGGAAGAAAATGGTCATTAATGATAATAATAATAATAATAATAATAATAATAATAATAATAATAATAATAATAATAATAATAATAATAATAATGATAGGTAATGGATACATGAAATACACTGAATAAATGGAGAGACAAGGCAAAAAACACGAAAGAAAGGAAGGAAAAAGAGAGTGACAATAGAAAGACACAGAAAAGAGAAGAAGGGAAGCTGGGAGATAAAAAAAAAAAAATAAGAAGAAACGAAAATAGAACGGAAAAAAAGAAGAGGAAGAATAAATAATGAAATAAAGATGATCACCAATACCAAGAGGAGGAAGGAAACTGGACAATAAAGAGAGGAATATAATGGGAAACAGAAAACGGAGAAAGAGAAAGGAGAAAAAGAAAAAAGAAGAAAGGACAGGAGAGGATGAGGGAAACAGGGAAACAGGGAAAGGTAAAGCAAATACGAACAAGAAAAGAAGCAAGGAACTAAAACAGAATGAGGAAACAAACGAGAGGAATAAAGAAAAGGAGAGAGAGAGAGAGAGAGAGAGAGAGAGAGAGAGAGAGAGAGAGAGAGAGAGAGAGGGAGAGAGAGATGCAGGAAGGAGGAAGGAAAGAGAGAAGGGGAAAGACATAAGATTTGAAAGAAAGAGGGAAATAGAGGAAGAGATAAAGGAAAAAGGAGACATGACGCAGTATGGAAAGAGACAGGAGAAAGAAAAAAGAAATGAGAGAGAGAGAAAGAAAGAAAAAAACGGGTAAGAATAAAGAAAGGAAAGAGAAGGACAAAGAGAAAGAGAAGTGGGAGAACAAAGAAGAGAAAGAAAGAGAGGGAAAAAGAGAGAAGCAGGATGGGAAAGTGAAAATGGGAGAGAGTGGAAAAAGAAAAAGCAATATGGAAAGAGAAGTGAAAGAAAAAAACAAAGAAAGAGAAAGAAAGAGAAGGGAAAAAGAGAAAAGCAGGACTGGAAAGTGAAAATCGGAGAGAGAGAGAGAGAGAGAGAGAGAGAGAGAGAGAGAGAGAGAGAGAGAGAGAGAGAGAGAGTCAAAGAAAATGCATTAACAAAACATTTTAAGACGCTTCCCTGGGAAACCTTAATCTCGTGACACATAAAGGCCGCAATGTGAGTGGACTTCTTCTTCTTCTTCTTCTCCTCCTCCTCCTCCTCCTCCTCTCCACGTCCTCTTCCCTCCACCAGAAAGAAATATTGATCTCCTTATATAATCCTGCCTTCCTCCAGCCACCCACGTCAACACTCCACCAAACGCGTAACTTTTTCAATACTCTTCGGCCCGTCATGGCATTTCACTCGTCTCTCCTTGCAGACACTCACTTCTTCCTCCTTCTCCAAGAACTCTCCTTCTCTTTCTTTCCTCTCAGATTTCGAAGTTATTGTCAGTCTGGTGCTTAAGTGTTCTTGTGTGTGTGTTTTTTTCTTATGAGGTATTCGGTGCCTGTTGCTGGGGAAGTTGTGTTTGGTTTGTAGTACAGTGATTTGGTTCATCTGTGTGTGTTTTCTGTATATTTTCATTGTAGTGGCGTAAAATTAGTCTGGATTGTTGTATGGCGGTTGGTTCGGTGTGTCTGTGTAGTGTGTTGGTGTATGTTAC